>NC_057856.1:30000000-30318000 GCF_015237465.2 Chelonia mydas
ATCATTTGCATTTTAAAAGATGCATTGTACTATAATCCCTCATTTATAACAAAAATTATTTCACATCAGCTGTAAGAAATGGGAGTAGGTTATCAGGGTAAAAGCTGCAGAATGAAGTTTGCAGCAACACAGCTGTATAAAATAATTTATATTTTTAATAGGAAGGTTTGATCACTCAAAAATTGTCTGTTCTAACCTGAGATTGGCCAGTGTCGGAAGACAGGATACTGGGCTAGATGGACCATTGGTCTGACTCAGTATGGCTGTTCTTATATTCTTATGTTTCATTATGCAAGTTTTTCATCTTTAAGATAATGTCCAGATATAAGGTAACATAATACCAAACTGTAGGAGACAGCTGGGTTACATGCACTTAATTAAGACGTCATGAGCAGAACAATGTGCTCTAACACGATTCAGCTTTGTTAAACGTATTCGTTCTTGAGTTAAATGAAAATAAGGCCAAATGCTTTTAATTCAATCGGGGGTAGGGAAGTAGGTTACAAACAAGCCTTGGAAACTGAAAAGTATGTCAGGGATAACAAAATATTGTATGTAGAAGATATGCCAAAAAGTAAGAGTCCATTATAGTGCTACAGCTCTAATGATAAAAATAAGAGATGGAAAGTGTTTAATGTTAACAAAAAGTTTCTGTAAAAGCTGAAAAAGGTGGTAGATTACATTAAAAATGAACTGAAAAGATTTAAAGAAACTGTTTAAGTTCCCAGATCACTAATGCGGAACATGTGTACAATGTATTTAATGAACTGAGTAGCGTGCACGCATACCACTGCTATCTTACTGGATGGATTCAGAACTGCTCAACTGAGTGTCATAAATCCTATACTGCTAACAGCTAATGGAGATTCTCCTTTAGCCTAAATTATAGGGACCTGAGCTTTTGGAGCAGGAGGATCTGAATTCCCTCCCCACTGTCGTTGTGGAGTTTCAGGGAGTCCCAAAAGACAACATAGTGATAACCATGAAGTCCTAGGTTTTGATAGGTTTTCTTACATTTACTTTTAAAAATAAAATAGTTAAAGAGCATTCTGGTCTTTACGTACTACATTAAGCCTGGGGATGCTGTCTCTTCTGCTGTAGTTGGTGATCTCTCAGCCACTTCTTGCAGTGTAGGGAGAGCTGTTTTAGGTAACTAGGATGTTGTCAGTCAGTCGTTGGATAAAATGTTGAATCCTGAACTCAGGTCTTGGAAGGTTAGTAAAAAAGGAAATGATCTTATCTGAGCCTTGGCTCAGCAAGGCACCAGACAGGGAGTGAGGAGATCTGGGATCTGTTCCTGGCTCTGTCCAGGCAAGTCACTTCCCCTCTCTGTACCTCACCGGTAAAATGGGGATTCTGAGATTCTTTGTAAAGTGATTTGAGATCTATGGAGAAAAGCGTACTACATAGCTGTTAGGTGTTATTATGCCAGGCATGTTTAGTTAGCTAACTAAAGCGTTGTGGTTCACCTTTAAATAGAATTTCCCTAACTGGCTTTTATTTTGGTAGAATACTGTTTAAAGTGCTAAGGCAGAGCAGCAACTGCAAGCAGGGTTATAGATATATGATGGCACAATTTACCTCTAACACACACAGTTTCCCGAATGAAACACACGCAGACCAGTAGTGATCCAAATCTAGATCCACGGTAGAAGCTAGTCAACTCTTTAATACACTTACAATAAAAAAAAACCCAGCGAGGTATTCTAAGATCACCTGACTGCATTTTGCTTTTAGGAAAACAAAACTTCAGAGTCTAGATCTGTAATTAGGTTTATGTCACAACACTCAGCGTCACATTTATTTTCCACATCATTCACGTGTTAAATAAGCAATCATGCGGCTTTTGCACTCCACATTTAGTACGTTTGAACAAGGAGACTGCAAGCATTTCTAAACGATTCATGAATTGTAATGTCAGACATAACAATCTTACTCTTGAGGAGAGTATTCGCAGCTATGTGTCCCTTCTTTGTGAGGCCCAAAGGATTAGGGTGTCATGTCAGAATCAGCAGTAGCAATAAGGAATTCATCCCACGGGTAGCTGGAGCACAAGTGGTTTTGAATTCGGAATCATGACTTTCAAACAAGCGAACAATGAGGGGAGCTTGTTTTGCTCTCCCAGCAGTGAGTTATACTTGCTACTTGTGCTTTGTTTTCTCTTTGAAAGGGGACTTTGATACCAGACCCAGGTGCACCTCCCATGGAAGTCTGTCTGCCACATTCAGGGGATGCTGTTTCTGGGCTAGCAAATGCATGTCAGTTGCAAGGGAGGGTCACTTGTGCTGATTTGGCATGCACCGTTTTGGGCCAGATTGTGATCTTAGTTATCCTGCTGTAAAACTAGAGCAGTTTGACTGAAGTCAGTGGAATTACTCTGGATATACAAAGGGTAACTGCGATCACCATGAAGCCCTCGCTTTGTCTTATGCTTTCCTCTGAGTTGTTTCTCCTGTTATACACCACACTCCTGGGCCCCTTCAGCACGTCAGCTTCTCTAGTTTTGCACACCTACCTACACTTTGATGCAAGTTACATTCCTCTATGCCTTACCATTATTTTCTGGCCAATTTATATCTAACACAGAACGTACCACATTGTTTGCCAGTTAAATTTGGCTCAGAATATTGCAAAAAAAAAAAAAAAAAAGACTATATACACACATCTATTTACTCCCCCCGCCTGGCTGTTCTTTCCCCTACATGTGTGTGAACAACAGGTTCCTCCTCCGCAGTCCACTGTCTGCACCTGTCTGATCTAGCAGCCAGGTCATGGCGCAATGTTAATGAAGTACCATCCAAACGCCACTGCAGGAGGGAGGAGGAAGGGCTGTTGACGAGGATGGGCAAACCCTTTCTCTAAACAACATTTCCTTGATAACAAGAAACCCAGCTGGGAAAATCCTGAAGAGTGATGGGAGAGAAGTGGATTTAGGTTTAAATACAACACAAGATAGAGTTCCAACCTGTGGTTCTCCCCATGGCTACAGGGACGTCCAGGCATGGCAATCCAAGCAGCTCCACTTTGTGGAATGCTCAAATGAGCTGTAACAGAGAAAAGGAGGCTGAAGACCAGGTACCGGGAATTGTGCTTCCAAATGCAGGAGTTCTGTTGGGTCTGTTGTGCCCTCGGCTCAAGCTGAACCATGTCTGCAAAGGCGTCACTAACATTTAAGCAGATGGTGCAGGTATGGAAGAAGAAGCCACTTTGGGGCCTAACAATGGTACAGTCACAGGGGAGTTGGGAGCACAACCCACTTCATAAATGTGGTTGCCAAACTAGCACTGTGGGGGTGACTAGATGACCTCTTGAGGTCCCATCCTGTCCTACCTCTCTATGCTTCTATAACAATCAGGCTTCTGCTCAGACTAAAATTTTATTTATACTTCAGACACATTTAAGGGCCAATCCAGCTCTTGTTGCAGAAAGTCTTACTGCCTTCAATGAAGATTGGATCGAGCCCATTATTAAGACATGGACAGTACAGGCTTTTACTGAGATACTGGTGTGTGTACAGCTGCTGTGGAAGGAGGACATGGCTCACAGACAGTGGATTAGGTGTGTTCTCCACACCTTGTGGCGAGCTTTGGCCAGTGAGTACAACTCTTCAGGAGAGAAGCAGGGGAACAATTTAAACAGTGATGACAGCTTTTCTCTTCCCTGTCCCTTAGTTGGTTTGGTAAGTAACAGTAAAGGCAAACAACAGTCTATTGTCCCTTTGTGTGCACCGTAGGACTATGGCACTGATGACATACATACTGAATCCGCGTGCTGGTCTCGTATGGCTTTCTCTGGTCGAATGCACACTGCTAGACGCTAGAGGATACAAGTAAAGAAAAGGCCGGGGGTTAGCTACTGCTCTCGTGGCTAATGCAACTGGTGCCATGTTGGGACAAAAGCTGGGCCGTTTCTCTGCCTCTCTCACGTGCCATTGAAATGCCAGAAGCCTGGGCACATCCTTGTGATTCTCGCATAGTTGATGGCACCATGTTGTCTGGTGCAGTTTAAGCCCATCACAAATGATGGTACGACCGCTCAGCGGGTGCACTGTGCTCTAAGGTTAATGCTGACAGGTTTCTCTTCGGGCAGGACGGCCCCTAATGTAATTGTGCGTGGGGTGTGGGAGCTCTGTGGATGGGAGATGGGGTCTTTCCCTCAGCTGAGGAGGAATGAGGGACTTTAGAACCTACTGAGCTGCTCTCAGATTGGTCACTACAGTGTGACGTGGGTTTGAAGCCTTTGAGAGGAACTGCGTGTCCTCATGGTTTTAGAAAGATTCAGGCTAATGCAATATAAACCCAGTGGGCCAAGTTCACTCATTGGGGTACACCAGGGAGGAGTTCTGACCATTGTAGACCAGGGATAACCATTAGAGCCATATTCCAGATGGGGCCCCATGGTCCCCTAGCCAGACCTCGAGAAAGGCTTTAAAATGACTGTTGCTGGTCTAGGCCAGGCAGGCCAACAGTGCTAGCCTGGGCCAGTTTAAAACTAGTTAATCTGTCATGATTTAATTGCCATGTGAACAAGGTCACTAGGGGATGAGCAGAACTTCTCTACAGAGCTTTCAGACCCTGCCGGCCTGTTGAAGACTTGACCCCTTTCAAGTCTTTCAAGCTGTGTTGCATCGAACTCTGGCTCCTACAATATCTGACCCACACAGGATTGTGACGCATGACACTTAGCTCTTCCTGACCTGTTTAAGGGATCCAGGAGTCCAGACCAGCTTGTACACCATGTAGAAAGGGATACAGATGAAGGACGATGCTCCTATGAGGTACCCCACTGAGATACTCCACTCGGGGTAGTGATAATCAAACAGCATGAGCGGTGGCTGGTCCAGGAGAGAGCTGACTATTATAAACTGTTAACAGATAACACCACCAACGTCAGGCAAGCACATTCACGGAACAGCGCAACAAGTCACATGCTCCACAACCACCCCTCAGCCAGTTTCAGTGAATTCACACCTGGGATGAATCTGACCTGGTGTCTCTTGTGAAGAGGGAACTGGTTAATTAGGGACATGTCAGAAGAGGACAAGTCTCCTCTGAGCAGCTAACTTGGCCTCTCTTACATGTGTCATGTGCCACTGCACTGCATCACGCGATCTGACAAATTGTCTGAACAATGAAGGCTAAAGAGGCCAGTGATTAGGCAGAGACTCCTTTCAGGCCAGCTGGGATGCCCCCACCCCTCCACCAGCAAGTCATGGGACCTTCTGCAGTGCAAGGTTCTGTGCCAGCTCCTCCAGCACATGGGGGTACATTCATCCCTGGTGTAACCTCATTGAATTCCCAGGGGATCAGTTAGGGGGGATTATTTAGCCCTCGGCTTTATGAGTTTAATGTCTTCTTTTAGGTACATTTGCAAGTGAGTTTAGCGCGAGGGAAAGGTCCTGTGCTCTCAGTCCTGGAGACGGACTCACTGTCTTTCTCCCCAGAATTGCTCCAGCCCAGGCAGCAGCAGTGCCAGCTTCTTCATTCTGCCCCACCCATGTGCTTCATCCCTGATCTAAGAAGAGTTCAGTCTCCAGAGTCAATTCAGCCAGTGGCCTCTCTGCCTGCACTGCCAGTAAAGGGGCCAGTTGGTACCAGCTCTGAGGCTGGTTTTGTGATGTGGTCATCTGTCCACCGGGAACTTGACTGAGGCCAGACTTATCCCATTCAGGCTGCCCCTGGGAGTGTCCCTTTACGGTGCTTGCATTTCAGTATCCGTCCCCCATGCCACTCCCCCAGGAATGTTAATAGAGGGCTGGCATTTTGTACACAAGCTTCATGCAGCCTGGTGGGAGCTCAGCAACTACAACTCAGGTGCTCTGCAGACTGTCAGTGTCTCCTACTAAAGGGGAATGGCCTGGGGTTGAATTTAGAAATCGTAGTTCGTTAGTGTTTGCTGCTGGAGGAGAAGCTGTGGTTTCAGTGTGATACTTTGCTACTTATAATGTGAACAGATATTGCTGTTGTCATAAATATAAAGGGAAGGGTAAACCCCTTTAAAATCCCTCCTGGCCAGAGGAAAACTCCTCTCACCTGTAAAGGGTTAAGAAGCTAAAGGTAACCTCACTGGCACCTGACCAAAATGACCAATGAGGAGACAAGATACTTTCAAAAGCTGGGAGGAGGGAGAGAAACAAAGGGTCTCTGTGTGTCTATATGCTGCTTTTGTCGGGGATAGAACAGGAATGGAGTCTTAGAACTTTTAGTAAATAATCTAGCTAGGTATGCGTTAGATTATGATTTCTTTAAATGGCTGAGAAAAGAATTGTGCTGAATAGAATAACTATTTCTGTCTATCTTTTTTGTAACTTAAGGTTTTGCCTAGAGGGATTCTCTATGTTTTGAATCTAATTACCCTGTAAGGTATCTACCATCCTGATTTTACAGAGGGGATTTCTTTACTTCTATTTACTCCTATTTCTATTAAAAGTCTTCTTGTAAGAAAACTGAATGCTTTTTCATTGTTCTCAGATCCAAGGGTTTGGGTCTGTGGTCACCTATGCAAATTGGTGAGGTTTTTTATCCAACATTTCCCAGGAAAGGGGGGGTGCAAGTGTTGGGAGGATTATTCATTGTTCTTAAGATCCAAGGGTCTGGGCCTGTAGTCACCTAGGCAAATTGTTGAGGCTTTTTACCAAACCTTGTCCAGGAAGTGGGGTGCAAGGTTTTGGGAAGTATTTGGGGGGGAAAGATGTTTCCAAACAGCTCTTCCCCAGTAAGCAGTATTTGTTTGGTGGTGGTAGCGGCCAATCCAAGGACAAAGAGTGGAATATTTTGTACTCTGGGGAAGTTTTGACCTAAGCTGGTAAAGATAAGCTTAGGAGGTTTTCATGCAGGTCCCCACATCTGTACCCTAGCGTTCAGAGTGGGGGAGGAACCTTGACAGCTGTATTGATGGCACCATCAGAATATTCACTGCAATCTCTCTCTCTCTCTCTCTCTCACGCGCACACACACGCACACACACACACACGCCTTAGAAGTCTAGGAGTTTGTTTAAAACTTCTAAGGGCAAAAAAGGAAAATAAAATACAGAATGGAGGGGCAGTAGCGTTTGGGAGAATTTAGAAAGCTAGTGTGGCGATATATCACAATGTGATAAAAAGCCATTTAAAACAGCATCACTAGGTTTTTTCCTCTTGGAATTATTTGTTCATGATTATACTAGCATCACCTTGAACTCGCTCTCCAATTAAATCAAATCAGCGTACAACATCTCACCAATCCCACTGTAAATATAAATGGATTGTGCAGCCTAACTTCATGCTCTTATTTCTCAGCGATTTGTATTCTAATCTTTAACGGCTAATCTGGATTTTAAACTGACATTTCCCAGAATTATATTCCTAACACTGATCCAGTTTGTTTGTGGGGTTTTCATCAGATGAAGAAAACAGCACTCCAGTCAAATGTCTGATTGGTATAACTCAATAATTTTCCTTCTGCCTTGATGACAACCTAGAATCTCAAAGTGCTTAAAACATGAATTAATCCTCACAATCCCTCTCCCTGTGCAAAGTAGGTAATATGAATATCCTCCTCGTTTTACAGATGGGGCATTCTTTGAAGTCCAGTGTAAGGTTAGCACTTCAAAGGTGATGGATCCAGTACAAAGCATAGCACTGGAGTTGCATTTAAAGTAGCAAACTTGGCAGGTTAAGCCACAGTACATTGCAGTCTATAGTGTCAATAGCTTTATTTTATAAGGGGGAAATGATAGGGCCAAATTCATTGCTGGTGTAAGCAGGCATGATTGTGTTGACTTTAACTGAATTGCAGCTGCCAGCTGTGAGCTTGGCCCATGGTACATAGATTCTTATGAGCCTGAGCATATATTATATGGCCTTTTCTTTGACAAATACACAGTCTCAGTGAGTACAGACAGCATGTCATGCTCCCTTTTGAACTTAAGAGTTTCCTATTGATTTCTTGCTACCACAGACAAAGAGGAGACTTTCCATAAGCAGCCCTTCTCCCTGACACATCCAAGTGGTTTTCTCTGTCACCATGAACTGGACAGGAAACTGCATGGGCATCTATGGGTCACAGGCTGTCAGGCTGCGTGCCAGAGTTCCAGCAAGCCGGAGAGGGACTTGCATGGTACAAGGTTAAAGGAAAGTTGGAAACTTAATTTTTTGCTTGGGACAAATATACTCACCGCTAAAAAGGCAGGGCTGATGGCAACCCAGCAGACCTTCCAGAATATCCCTGGGGTGAAGCCCAGCATGGCTTTGACATCGTTACAGAACCTCTGAATTCCTGTATGGGGGAGCAGGGGGCAGGAAAATCACAGACATGGCGTCACTGTCACGGCAGGGAGAAATCAGGCAGCACACGCAGAGCAGAGGACGTATTTAGAAAGAGTTTCATGAAAGTGCTGGGAACTGCTACACATGTAGGTGGCTGTCGTTGGCCCCAGCCATTGGACAATTCATGCTCCTATAAACATTTATACACAGGGAGTCCATTGAAGTCACTGGAACTTACTCATGTGCATGGAGTAAAGCACGTGCGTAAGTCTTTGCAGGATCATGACCGTAGGTTATTCTGGTGCATAATATAAGCCTAGTGCTGGAGAAGGATTTTTTTCTCCTTACCGTAAAACCATGACACAGCTATTGCTTCCAGTAACACCACCGCCAGAATTGAGCAGCCGGCACCAAACTCCTCCAGCAGTTTGACAACATATGCTCCACCCTGGAATAACAAACACAAGCAGGCTGTAATTTTAGCGGCTCTTACATGGGAAGTGCAATGCTGAATTTTAGCCACTTCTATTGCACTAGTTTTCTCAAGCTTTCCAGTCACACTGGCGCTAACAAGCCCCATGTGCTGCTTGAGCGTGAAGGGGTTAAGAAGAAAATGAAGGAGACTTTTTTTCTCTCCCTCAAGGTATTGGTTCAGGTGCCAGTCATGGGGCTCACTGATTGAGGGAGTCAGTATAAAGGGAGACTGCTGGGACAGTTAAGAGGAGCTAGATGTAAAAACAGGGAGAGAAGAGTTCTATGTTAACCCTC
Source organism: Chelonia mydas (assembly GCF_015237465.2). NCBI lineage: Eukaryota > Metazoa > Chordata > Testudines > Cheloniidae > Chelonia > Chelonia mydas. The sequence continues at coordinate 30,009,017 of NC_057856.1, forward strand.
CGCCCCGCATGGAGCAGGAACATACCAACAAAGCAGCATGGGGTCTGAAAAGGAAAACGAGGACACTTCAAACTACTAGAGTGTTTTGAATGTGTCAGCAAAATAGCCGATAACGGAGAGCCAGCTGATGAAGCTTATTTGGACTTTCTCAAAGCCTTTGACTAAGTCCCACACTCAAGGAAACTAATTACTTTTGGGCTGAGGGGTACAGCTTTGTTATGAACTGGCTAAGAGACATGAGAAAAACCAATAGCAATAAATGACCCATCGTGGTTCCCTCAGGTTTGGGGTAGGACTGTTGATTAGTACATTTATTAATGATCTGGGACATGGCATAGACAGCAAGGTAGCAAAATTTGCAAGTGACACAAAATTAGCCAAGCTAGTTGAGGGTGGAGAAAGTTGTGAAGAACTCTAGAGAGACCTTCCCAAGCCAGGTGAAGGGGTGGTGCAGTGGAAATTCAATGTTGACAAATGCAAAGTCATTCTGATTGGAAAAGATCATCTGAACTGGGCTCTATGTTAGCTGTAGCCAGTTTTCCTGGCTGAACTTTTTGCAAAGCCTGTGATGTTGGGCCTGCAGAGGAAGGAGGTAGCATCTAATGTGGCTCAGACTTACTCACGTGCGTAAGGGTGGTGAGAGAGCCCAGAAAGCATATGGTGATGAGGCTAAGTACGAACAGCTCCCTTTGCTTTGCTAGGATGTGAGGGTATTCGTCCATTACTGCCGTGATCACAGCTTCCAGGCCTCCAAACTGCAAAAGCAGCCAGATGAGACATTGGGGTGAGCCAGGAAAATGAAGCACAGGGTGAAATTTTGCTCTTGGTGCAATCCCACTAATGTGTGTGTGGGTTCATTAGCTTCATTGGTCTTTTCTGTGATTTACACCCATGTAACGGAGAGCAAAATTTACCCCCTCCCCAGGGTTTGATTTACAATTTCCTGCACAGATGTTATCAACTGTGGGGAACGTGGTTTACCATGGTTCACCATGGTTTATTTTCACATTTTAAAAAAATCATGAAATCTTATAATAAAATGTTCAAACGAAATGAAATTTATAGAACACGAAAACCTTTTTTTTTTTTTGGTGAAAACTTTTACACTTTTGTTTTTTCCCATTTTCCAACCAGCTTTACCAAACCTCAAGTTTTTCTGGCATCTCAGGGGCTTGTAAGGAACATTGATAGGCCAAGTAACACCAAATAGAAATAGGGCCTGATCCTGAGACATGCTGAGCACCCTTTACTCCCACAGCCTACAGGGAGTATTGCTCAAGACCCAGTCCTAGTTCTTTTGAAGCCAGTATTCCACTCACATGGACTTTGGGGGAAGCAGGATCAGGCCCTTACTGAACAGAGAGGAATCAAAGACATGTTGAGTTCATCCACACCTGGGTCATATTTAGAGAGGTACAGATGGCGTATTCTTTGTTACCTTTCCTGTCCCCTCCCACCTGTGCACCCCACCCCCCATTATGAATGATATATAGCAGTGACCAAAAGTCCCACCCCAAAATAACCCTTCTGGAAGCGAGGGGCCTGGAATGTACAATCATGCCTTTCTTGGATCATTTTGCTCTCGCCCCATAGGGAAATCAAAGTACCTACCGTGCTGTCCAACCCCAGCGTGATCATCATGAGGAAGAATATGATGGCAAAGAAGGTTGAGCCCACCATATTTGCGATGGCCTCAGGGTAGGTGATAAAAAGGAGACTTGGACCTAGAAGGGAACATCAGGTTATGTCCTTCCATCCGGTTGCTATGAAAATAGTCTGTGATATGAAAGTCCCAGGGCATCTGCTTTCTGCTCATGATGGGAAAAGCTGGAAGAAGTAAGGTGATTTTCTACCCATGCCGGAAAAACATTTAGATGGAGATTTTCAAATGCATGAGTGGCAGATAAATGTCTGTGAAAATCTTGCCCTTACTCATCCCTGCCAGGCGTTACCAGTCTGGGATTTCCCTTCCCGGGTTGCTGGGGATTCCACCCCATCCTGTGGCAGGTTATTCCATTTCCCAATTGACCTCGCTCTTGCTTAGTCTAATCATTTCAGCTTTGGCCATTGCTGTGTCTGTAGTCACCAATAGTGGGCACCGCACACAGTAGCTCCCTAACTTCACCCCACATTTGTTAGCTTGCAGAGGACCATATTCTGCTCCCACTTGCAGCCGTGTGACTCCAGCACTTTGACATTTCTAGGAAAGCTCCAACCTAAGTCATGGTCTGGAATCTAAACGTTCATGCAGTGGTCACTGTGCGGACACACAGTATTTAAGCCCTGTGAGGTTGGTCAGAACGGTCTTTCCTTATGATACATGGGGACATTTGAGGCACAGAAAGGGGAAGTGACTTGCCCAGGGTCATACAGCAAAGCAAGGGACATAACTCAGACCTTGATGCTCAGTATGCTGGTTTCACCCCCAGTCCCTAATGCATGGTTCCAGAGAGGCAGCTTGCTGATATCCAGAGCTGGCCAGGGCTAAGGGGAAGGGTGCTATTCCAAGGCTATCAGGTGTAAGGGAGGCAAACCTTTATCTTTTGCTACATCTTCCACCTCCACATCTCTCATTTCAGCCATGTAGCCCAGCACTGTGAAAATGACAAACCCTGACAGGAAGCTGGTCAGACAGTTCACTGCGCTGGTGACAATGGCGTCTCTGGAAGGCAGAACAGGAGTGGGTGACTTGAAGGGCAAGGTATTTCAAAAACTGGTTTTGCATTTGTATTTCTAGCCCCAGTACCTAGAAGCCCAAAACCTTCCCCTTATCCCCCTCCCCAAAGAAACCATAAAGAGTAAGAGCTGTAACAGTGGGGTTCAGTTCGCTCACATCATGAGGCACAAGAGGGATTCATTCCCATGCGGCTGAGTGGCCAGGACTGCTGCTGCTTCCAGCTCTGGAGGCAGGATTCGTATTTGGGACGGACAACTCTGCTTGCTTAGGAATGAACAAAGAGCCGGGCAGAATCTCCTTAAGAGTCCAAGCACCACGGAGTATGGCACCCACCGGCGTAAGTGCTGGGATTTGCATTGCACCTGGGAAGTCCAATCTCTGGGACACTGACAACCAGCCAGGAGCCAGAGGGCTGCCCAGCCTGCTCCATGCAGAACAGAGTAGGCTTTACACTGTCAGAGTTGGGATTAGTGCTCCGTAGTGCCTGGCCGCTCCTCTCTCAGTGAGGATCCCAAAGATTGCACATCTGGAAGTTTGGATCCTGCAGTGACAATTGGTTCAAGGCAGCCCTCAGTCCAGGCGACAGCATGGTCTCCCCCGGTGCTGGGATGAGAGCACTGAATAATTTGGGGCGGCTGGCCCTGCCTGTTGGGGGTGTGACCGATATGTGCAGAAACAGCAGGGAGGGATAGCTCAGTGGTTTGAGCATTGGCCTGCTAAACCCAGGGTTGTGAATTCAATCCTTGAGGGGGCCATTTAGGGATTTGGGGCAAAAATTGGGGATTGGTCCTGCTTTGAGCAGGGGGTTGGACTAGACGACCTCCTGAGGTCCCTTCCAACCCTGAGATTCTACAAAACTGGTTCTTTCTGGAGGGCAAAGACAATTCTAAGACCCACCCAGCTGAGCAATCCCTTGAAAGCCCCCAGTGCCCTCTGGGAATCCACTGAAAGGTGCCTAGCTGCTTAGAAGCAGCATTCCCAGGCAGCAGAGAAGTGGCTGCTGACACCCTCCCTCACCAGTGCATGTGAGCAAGAGGGTAGCTGGAGGCCCTTGGCAGAGGCTTGGGCTTGCTGTCCTGCCGTGATGTGGCTCGGGGTGCGCTGCCTGACCACACAGGACTTGCACTTTCAGGGGTATTTTTGCTCAGGCAGAGGCTCAGCCGCCCTTCTGCAGGTGCAGTTTGTGCCTTCAGAACTTGCACCTGCACCTTTGTACCCGGCAGAGATGAACTGGGGACCCCGTTCTAAGAACTTGCTCCTCTGGTTCTTCCATTTGCACTGGAGGGAATGAGGAGCCAAAGGACTAGGATTCTCACCTGCAGGCAAGAAGGGGGGACAAGCGGCAGGCCTACCGGAGGGAGCCTGCCCTGCGCTAGCCCGTGCAGAGATGTGGCTGAGTTTTCTGTGTGTTCTGCTGCACATGGGAGGCTCAGCTCACATCCCTGCTTCTGGCTATTCTGCCAGGGTGGAGTCCGCGGTTTCTTACCGGTAACAGTTGTTGTTGAAATGGTTGTAACTGGCAAGCGCGAGAAGAACACCAAATCCTGGGCCCAAGGAGAAAAAGATCTGGGCAGCAGCATCAACCCAAACCTGGCCGAAGAAGCAGAGACACTGGTTAGACGCAGGAGAGCAGGTGGATCCCAGGGGCTGTGACCCGGCCAGGAAGCGCATCTCCCAAACACACACTGGGCGCCTCCCACTCTCAGGGAGACAGTGACAGGGGGTGTGAATCTGGGCACCACAAATAGGTCAGCTCCCTTTGCGTTCTCTCTGACTCCCAGGCCGTGTGTAATGGAGTGCACCTCTTACCATCTGTTTCTGAAATTTGCCTTTTGCCTCATTTTGAAAGCGCAGAAAAAATTCCAGGTTGGCCAGGGTGCCTGTGGCACCGTGCCTCATGTGTATGTCTGCTCTTTTCAGGACCCGTCTGCGCTGGGCAATTGCCTCACTCTGGAGCATGACCCAGAGGAGTGGTGGTAACTAACATGGTATTAGACTCAACTGAGTATAGACAGGGTATCATGTCAGCAGGTCATGGTTAGCCCCAGGGATCAACCAGCTGCTCCAATGCTGAATGCTCCATGCTAGATTCTTGTTTACACTGTAGCCCCTCTGCACCATTCTCACAGTGCCGACAGGTGTTACGTGTGTAAATGTAATAGTTCCCATGCAGCTCAGGGACTGGCTTTAACACAATGTGAGGTCCCAGTGCAGACGAGCCCTTGGGTTGTGTGTCACATTGGTGACCCCTATTTAAATATATTTTCCTGAATACTGTTTTTGGATGTGGTTCCCTTGCTTGCCCTTGCTCTCCAATTCCTCCTGGAAGGACACCCCAGACATAGGGAGGAGTTGGGGAGACAGCTCTTCTAGGATGAAGGGAAGCAGGTGTCCTTCCAAGGGTAATTTAGCGGCAGAGAACTTGAGCAATGACACCTAATTCAGCTGCAATCTAAGCAGAGAAATCAGGATGAGAGAAAGGATGAGGATGTGAAACTGCAGTACTCCCGAACCGTCTCCTGGCATCCAGCTACACAGGGGCTTGGCTCACAGTTCCTGGAAGAAGTGATGTCTGCAGTATGATTGGCTGTGTATCTGTTTTGAAAGGTTTTAATTGGAAAGTATATCACTGATTACCTTTAATGAAAATTCTCAAGTGCAGCTCTGCAGTAATTACAGACAGGAAGTCTGTTGTCAGGCCAGCTTTACAAAGATAGGGCGAAAACACAGCATAAATAACACTCAACGGCAAATGAGATGGGTGATTCAATTAAAGATTTACATTTCCAAGAGCTTGTCCAGTGCGCCTCTATTTTCTGAACGAATAATGACCCCATTACTCTCTGGGTCTCAGATCTGCGCTGGGAGTCTTTGCCAAATGAATCCGCAAGCACTAGCTGCTGGAGGGGTTGGTGTGGCATTTAAAGGCAGTTGAGGTGGATACAGCAGATGTACCATCATGTGGGAGGATGGGAGATCCAGGAGGTGCAATTAATGTCACATTAAGCACATTTAACGCTGCTGCTCGCATCATCTCCCCCTGATTGGTTGCTCTGATCACATCAGCCCCTCCCTCTGAGTCCCCCCTTCTCTACCACATTGCTTACAAGTCTTTGTCCTTGCCTTTAGACTGGGACTGTTCAGCCTACGAAAGAGACAACTAAGGGAGGATATGATTGAGGTCTATAAAATCATGACTGGTGTGGGGAAAGTGACTAGGGATGTGTTATTTACCCCTGCACATAACACAAGAAGCAGGGGTAAATAACACATCACTAGTCACCTAATGAAATTAGTAGGCAGCAGGTTTAAAACAAACAAAAGGAAGTACTTCTTGACACAACGCACAGTCAACCTGTGAAACTCCTTGCCAGGGGATGTTGTGAACGTCAGGAGTAGAAATGTGTTCAAAAAAGAACTAGATAAGTTCATGGAGGATAGATCCCTCAATGGCTATTAACCAAGATGGTCAGGGATGCAACCCCATGCCCTGGGTGTCCCTAAATCTCTGACTGCCAGAAGCTGGGACTGGATGACAGGGGAGTAATTGCCCTGTTCTGAAGCACCTGGAACCAGCCACTGTCGGAAGACAGGATACTGAACTTGATGGGTCATTGGTCTGACCCTGTGTGGCCGTTCTTATGTTCTTTAAGGCCCCGCATGACGTAGCCCCAGCCTGTAGCTCCAGCCCATACTGGAAGGGCAGTATGGTTAGGGCTCTGTTACCATTATGTCGCACTCAGAGCGGCGGGAGGCGACATGGCAGAAGAAGGCCCGTGTCCAGTCAACACAACAACCTCTAGCCTGGCTGGTGCTGGCAGAGATCCTACACATCTCATTGTCCCTCATGTAGCCAAGACTGTTGAGTTTGGGCTGGCATGTGTGGAGCTTACGCTGTGTCTGTCCATGCTACACCTGTCCTGGGATAGACAAGCAGAGGCCTGATGTCTCCAGGGCTGTCAAGCCAGCTCTGACATCACAGAAATGGTTTTAAATATAAAAACGAAACAGAGCATTGAACCTGTCTTAGCATCTTCCAGGCTCTCGGGTGGCTCCTGTGCACATCACTAAATACAACAAACCCCCAGCAGCAAGGAGTGCTCCTTCGCAGGTCAGAGCCTGTGAAGAGGCTCTGCTGGGTGTAACTTACAGCAGTGCTCATGAGCTTCTCCCAGTCGGGTCTGAGATAGAAGACGATCCCTCTCCAAGCCCCTGGCAGAGTAGCTCCCCGAACCAGCAGTATGAGGAGGACGATGTAAGGCAGCGTAGCTGTCACCCACACCACCTGAAAGGAGAGACCGGACAAGGGTTTCAGTGACCAGGAGAGACAGATGCCGGCGGCTCCTCTAGGTCACATCCAGCAAAGAATATTAATGCAGATATTCGCAGAGTCGTCACCAATGCTCTGTGTCAAATGGCCTCCCGTCTTTGTGTCTGAGCTGGTGAGAGACGAACGGAATTCAGTTTTGGTGGCCACTGTTTGGAATGATCGCTCTGCTGGGGGGAGGTCAGAAAATGACTCTCCAAACCTCAGTGACATTAGAGTCTGTGCCTGGCTTGCTGACCTGTGGTGCAGTTAGCTTAGAATGGGTTCGCTCATTGCTTTTGGCAAATGTAGGAAGTAATTTCACACCTCCCAGGTGATGCTGCACTGCTGAGAAAGGATGATAGATACAGCTTGTGGGGGGACTTAGTAACAACTTTGGCAGGGAAATAGCTAGATGGACCTCATGTAGTCTTTGCAAGACTTAGATCTTACAACTATGCATTCCCATGTCTGACCTGGGAGTAGGTGGGGGAAGTTTGTGCTCAGGGGCTATGCATGCACAGATCATTCATAACAGGCGGAACAGAGGTTACCCTAATTGATCCTAACAACAACATTCTATGCTATGTGCTTATTCTGGAGGCCTGATTTGTGCTGAGCCCCCACTGACTCCAAGTGGGCACCGCACGAGCGGGCCACCACGTTTCCGCCAAATCTTGTGTCAGTGAAAAATGCAGATTCGGCAACATCAAAATGTTTGGGGAATCTATGTCGGTTTGGCTGAATTGTTTCAGTTAAAAACCAGACACAGCTTCTGAACAAGTCAAAACATTTCAATTTTTCAATTCAGAATGACTTTTTGTTTTGAAAGTTCCTTCAACTTTGGTTTTTTTTTTTTTTTTAATTAAAACAAACCCTTAAATGCTTGAAATCAAAGCAAAACATTTCATTCGACCCCACATAATTTTTTTCAACTTTTTGAGTCACTGAAAAATTTAAAAAATTTTGATTTGGGGTTGGAGTGAATTTTTTTTTTTTACTTGCCATTGAATCAAAAAATCAGTTATCTGCACAACTCTACTCAGCACTGCTGGCAATCAGGCCAGGAGGTGTGTTTTTTGCTTCTGCTTCCCATTTATTCTTCTGCAGACTGTAGTTCAGCGTACAGACAGAACCCCACCATTATGGCTGGCAAGCAAGGAGTGCCCAGTTTCAAGGGCACCTTAAACTGTCGAAAGAGACTGTATTTGGCACTGGACTGGAGTGAGTACCATGGTTGCAAGCTTTGGGGCAGTGAGAACATGAGGCAGACAGACTGCAGGAGAAAACCACCTGCATTTCTTATGGACTGTCCCATGACGGCAGAGCAGATATGAGTTACAATATATTGGATGAATTTTGCCTTTTTTCTTTTATTTGCAGATTGCCAGGGATCAGATGCCAGAGTTCTCACGTGTGTTTATTGTTGAAATGACTCCCATATTTCATGGGTGAGCAATCCTTGGGCGGCAGACCTTCGGCAATGTGCAATCCCTGCTCTGTCAAGGAGTCCCATCCATTACAGCAGATCACAAGCGCAGTGAATGCGCTGTACCAAGCTGCTCTGCTGAGGTGCTTGCTTGTGAGATGCAAAGTGCTAGGGGTGTGCATCTACCCAGCAGGCCCTGAGGGTTAATGCACCAGGCTCTGCGTTAGCTGTATGATGCCTCTGCACTGAAATATGATGTTATTACTCATTCGGACGCTGCCAGGAAGATCAGGTGTGGGAGCCCTCCTTACCTTCCCTGAGGTTTTCACTCCTTTCCACAGGCTGAAGTAAACAATCGTGAAGATGAGAAAAAGGCAAAGGATAAGCTGCCAGCGGATCCCGCCGATGTCATACAGGCCACTGGATTTCTGAATCTCAAGGACCTTTCTCCTGTGGCAAAAAACCCCGGCGGCTTAGTCACTAATACAAGAAAGAGAAGGGAATGCTGAGCCATTGTCCACTGGTAGGCTGATGTAATGGTCAGATCTGACACTCTGCCCCTGGTATGCACAGTCCAGAATGCCCTTCGCCAGAAGGAACATCGTCAAGCTGTGACAGACCTGTAGGAATCACGGTCGAGAGAGTAAGGCCGAAACCTAAGCACTGGGACTCCTACATGCTGCTTTTCACCCAGTCCCTGGCTCACTGTGTATAATGGCCTCGGGTTGGCAAATCACGTAACCACTCTATGCCTCAGTTTCCTGGCATGTGAAATGAGGGTAATACTACTTACTCACCACATGGAGCAGCAGGAGCCATGTTTGTAAATCTTGCTGAGAGTCCCAAATGAAAATATAAAGCAGTGTTATTATGTGTGTGCCTGAAACAGAAATGCCAAGGATCATTCCCTCTGCTACTCTGCACAGTAGCCCTCATGCTGAGGCGCTGTGGTGACTGGATGCCAACGAGCAAGAGATTCCCTCCTCGCCCAGTCACGTAATCCACTTACATGCACTTACGTATAAAACTCTTCTGCTGGCGACTTAGAGAAGGTGGTCCAAGTCACGTTGCTCTTTCCAAAGTAGTTGGTGCAGTTGGGGGTGTTCCAGGGATTGTCACAGCTTGTCCAGGGCAGGGTACCAGTGAAGGAGGAGTAGAAATAATACAAGGCCCAGGCGATGATGGTGTTGTAGTAGAAGGAGACATATAGGGCGATGATGCAAATAGCAAAGCCAATGCCTGTGTGCAGAGAAGGGCGAGGTCTTCAGAGGAGCACATTATGGGGTCCCTGGGAACCAGGCAGTCCATGCATATTGGTTCTCTTCCACATCAGCCATGGCATCCCTGCATAACTCCATGGGACTGAGTGAGAGCTGTACACAGAGCACTGGATTCCAGGGATTGGAGCTTTATTCCCATGCACTGCTAGTAGTTAGTTGTCTCAGGCCAGTTAATGAAGTTACATCTGGGATGAATTTGCCCTATCGTGACAGCTACTTATTTCTGTGGTTTTCCGTATTTTGGACACTGCTGCTTTTTGAGGAGCAGGGGAACAGGTTGGGGGAAGGGAAATGAGAAGGGGAAAGGATCCCGGGAGTGGGGTCAGGGAGCTGGGGAGCTTGGACAGCCGTGTGCTGCAAGGCTCTGTGTGCTGGGAAGGAGGGGCAGTTGAGACATGGAAGAGGTGTTATCTGTGAGCTATAATATTACTGCTGATGCATCTCACAAGGGGTGACAATGTACCTACCTTCAGCAGGACTCTTATTTACCTTAATTTCTCTGGCAAAGCAGAGGACACAGCCCGTTAATGCTAAGTGAATGTTGAGTTTCCAGGGTGGGGGCAGGGTGTCTCACCTTTAAAGATGGGACAGATGCGTTTCCAGATGGAGATAGCTCCTGTCCTATGAAACTGTCCCAGGGCCAGCTCCATGTAGAAGAGAGGTACTCCTCCAAAGATGGCCATCAGAGTGTAAGGAATGAGAAAGGCCCCTGCAGAGAGAGAGGCAAAACCACCACAGAACATCATGGCATCCACAGCAGCAAAGGCAGACTCACAAGCCAGCCAGGCAGGTTGGGAATATCTATTTGAAACAGCATGTCCCGGCTCCAGTCTGAGTCACCGATCCTGCCCCTCTCTGAGCCCAGGGCAGGCACCTGAGCTCAAATCCTGCCCTACTAAAGTCCGTGGGAGTTTTCCCATTGACTTCAACAGAGCCAGGATTGCACCCCGAAGTCACAGCTGTGACTTTCCTGCTACCTCATTGACACAGGGCTGGTTGCACAAGGGCTCTGCACCCCTCATGGCAGCACTGGAAAAGACCTCTTCCTACACAGCCCACATCGGCATCCGAACCCTGACAACAAGGGACCCATTTATGTAGCAGACCTGCCTGCAAACAGGTAGGTATGTACCAATCCCCCAGCTTCCTGGGGAGTTGATGCTGGTGGAGTTACACAAAAGGTGAATTTGGCCCATCTTCCATGCAATATGTGGGAATGTAGATGAGAGATCGTTTACTGAGTGGGCTCAGTTTCTGTGGGACATACTGCAAATTCTCAACAACACTGTCTGGGTACATGCATGCTTGTAACTGAGCCAATGAATCAATGTTTTCTCCCTATGAGCTGTGGTAACACACTGGCTTTTATGAGTGGTTGGATGTTCTGAAGTCTGTATGCGATTGTATCATTACTTGTACGTAAAGGGGCCCAATTTTAGCCAGGAACAGACGGATTGGCTGTAACACTGGGCAGTGCAGACGATCGGAAGGGAGAGAATGAGATATTAAGCACCTTTCAGGTTTTAAAGGCTCTACAGACAAAATCCTAATGAATATGTATCGTCACTCAATGAACTCAATAATTAATGCTGTAATTTGCATTATTCATAACGATGCTGTAATTACCAGGGTTAGACTTGTGCCCACTGGATTCTTTCTAACTGGAACTGCTCTCTCTATTCATCAGAATACCCTACTGGGATTAGTTAACTTACCCCCCACGGCTCCTCTCTCTGAAAGTCCTATACCCGAGGAAATGGCTGTTTTATACTACCCAGTGCACATGTGGGGTTTTCCTTTAGATGAATGGTCACTGGCAAGGGGTCATGTAGGGAGATGTGGGTATCACATGAGTTCCTGTGAATGTGAACAAGGGACATTTAACTCCTTCTGCTCAGGAAGGTACATGACTAGGCGGGGGTGAACCTGCAAAGGTGTAGGGTTCCTGCTTGGATCAGCATCCAGAAATCTGGGTACTTCTCAAAACTATCTAAGCCCCCTGCAACTGCCGACTCAGGCTGGGAATCCAAGAGCAAGGACTTATTAAACACATTTTCCAATATGCCAGTGTTGCACTGACCCCAGAAAGCCGGAAGACAAGGGCGAAAATGCCTGCTCAGCAGCTGAAAGGCTGCAGTGGCATCAGATCCATGCAAGTGAAGGCAGTGAAGGAAAGTGATCTGGATCCCAAGGGAATTCATGGCTATTCATCCCCACCATTGCCCCACTCCCGGGCCACAGGATAGGCTTGAGCTACCGCAGCAGCCAGCAACAGGGACGGTGTCTTGCTAGATGTCTGTACAGCCCCAAGCACAATGGGAACTGACCCTGAGCACAACTGTAATTTAAACCATAGCGGTGGTAACATGAGGTCATGTAACCGATGACGCTGGGTCTCAAGGGGGAGGAGAATGGAAGAATTGTACTGAACTCTTCATTTACAATCAGAACAGGCATAGCCACGCGGCAACCGGTGCAGATGGGATATAGAGCTTGGTTATTACTGGCTCAGCTGGGTCGTACCATTTAAGCACAGCCCAGAGTGAGGGGCAGGGCGGAGCTGCGCTGAGCAGGGGAAGCAATGGGAAGCATTGTACCTTGCAGATAGAATGCCACCCAGAGCTCCCAGGCCTGCAAAGGCTGAACCTGTGCAGGATGCAGCTTATTACTCCCCAGGAAGGTGCCCCGAGGGGAAGGGAAGCTCTGACTCCATCCCCTTTTGGAGCTCTGTGCACAGGAGCATGGGCTTATAGATTCCCTCATGGTATCAGAAGACTGTCTCCAAACCTCGGTGGCGTCAGGCAAGGGCAAGAGAGCGGGAAAGTGAAACGGTTTGTAAAGGGGAAGGCTGCCAGCCCCTGCTCTGCACAGCACAAAGAAAACAACCAGCACCTGACAAAGTACACGGCAGCCCATACTTCTTTCAGCTCCACTGAGCAGTCTCATTCTTGGTAAGCTGGGGAAGGATGCTTCAAAACCACGCTCTCTCTTCTGACCGGGTCCTTTCAAGCATGAGCAAACTGCAACAACTGGGCAGGAATAAATGGTATCCCGTGCCCAAACACGAGCATCCGTTGCCACTGGCCACCTTTTGTAGAAGCCACGTCAGTCTTTCCTAGCAGGATTTCTGACCGCAGATTTCAAGCACTAATCACAAAAGCTGCACTTTCTGCCCCAGCGGTGTCAGAGTGTCCATTAGCCCGAAAGGGGATGTTGCTGTTTAGTGACTGGCTGTTTTCAGTGACTGTAACTCCACCCTTTACAGCTGTCAGTTGGAGAGGCACAAACAATCCTGTGTACAATGGTGTCCCTAGCCTCTGTCTGCCAGAAGCTGATTATGGGCGACAGGGAGTAGATCACTTGATTACCTGTTCTGTTCATTCCCTCTGGGGCACCTGGCCACTGTTGGAAGACAAGACACTGGGCTAGATGGACCTTTGGTCTGACCCAGTGTGGCCGCTCTTATGTTCTTATGTTTTTATGTACAACTAGGACCCCAGAGCACCTCTTAAAGCAGCTAGAAATTAGGCTAAACAGCCTGTTGCTTGAAATCTGTATTTGATATTTTGCCAGGAGCAATAACCCCCGCCCGCCGACAAGTAGTGCTGCAGCAATTCATGTGCATCCTACTGGAGGTCAGCAGAAATAGTGGCATGAAATGCAAACAGAGGCATAGAATGATTGAGACCTGGTTCACTACAGTCTCTCTAGCCTGCTCTTTATAGAATCTGATCATTTGCCAAGGAAGAGAACCAATGCTGGGCACCTCTCTGTGCAAGAAAAGCAAAGGCTGCAAACTCCTGACTGAAGCAAGACTGTGCTAGCTGACATTGCTATTCACTACTTTCAGGGAGCGTTTTAAATGTTAATAAAAAAGAAACGTGTTCACAGGACAGAGTTTAAAAGTTTCCTCCTACTTTGTAGGTAACTTGCAGCCCACAACTGTAACAACTGACACCACATTCAATTTTCTTGAGGGAGAGAAGCTCAGAAACTGGCTTTTATGAAAGCACGGGTTGGTCTTGGAAGGAGAGCTTAGGGAATGGCCTTTTCATGAGAGTGCAAATAGTTCTGTAAGTTCTATTGTGTGACAAAAGCAGAATGTCTGCGAGGAAGGAAAGCCAGTTAAAACACAATTACTTTTATTAATGTATATTAGGAGCATAAGTGACGAACCAATCAGATCTGATGTGTGCTCTCTCTCTCTCTCTCCCCCCTCTCTCTACTTCTCTCTTTGTGCCACTTCCTCTTTCTTTCCTTTATTAAAGACACCCTGTGATTGTTTTGACAGTTTTATTAAATGGCTTTTACATTTATATTTACTTGGCACATTTAAGGAAAATATGCTCAGGCCAAATTGACCAGCAAGGAGCTAATGGCTGCCCTCAGTTTCGCTGGGGTTAATCCAGAATAACTCCATGGATTTCAGTGTAGATATTTTGGATCTACATGGCTGAAACGGAGATCAGAATCCAGCCTGCAGTGTGTAGCCTGGCATTAATTATTTTCTTCTAATTTGCCGTGCATGAAGGTGTGATACCCAAATGGCCATGGCTTTTGGCAGTGGAATCCACTGTGTCTTCTGCAAACAACACAAAGTCTTCATTTCCACATTTTCACTTTCTTAAAAAGGATTTTTCTACTCTTGTTTATTTAAAACAGTTTGTTTGCTCATCAGTTGCTGGAAACCTGTTCTAAAATCAGGATTCTGGTTTGTCTTGAACTTTCAGGTAATTATTTCTATCAGAAAGAAATAATCGGAATGTTTAATTAATTGGTTGAACTGCTGAAATCTGTTTTATTTAGTTCTGAAAGCTAGTACCATGGACAGCTCCTTAAGGAGCTATTTGGCTTTATTTTTCAAGCCCATAACTGTGCTAGCCATACACCTGTAATCCTGCACAGTAATCTTAAAGCAAGGATGTTTTGGACATTTGAAGTTATGATCTTAAAATGTAAACCATCACAAGTGATCAGTTTCTCAAACTGGGAAGACTGCAAAGTTAATAACAACCACACGGGATTTGATCTTTTTGGTCCCATTTGTCATTTGCCGTTTTCTTTTTTAAAAACTTCTATATTAACCATAAAAATTGCACTTCCCCTCCCATATTCATAAATTCACACCTCTAATCTCATGAGGATCAGCATTGCTGGAAAGATATTTAAAATAAGAACAGGTAAAACAGAAAAGAGAGACAAATCCCAGCAGAAGTTTTGTCATTCACTGAACTTTCTGGGTTCACAATAAATGCTGTAAGAACCAACTAAACAAGAAAGAAATAATACATTTTTAAAATTTGAAAAATAAAAAGTCATTTTCTTTTCTTTAGAAGAGGATTACAAAAATAAAGCTGTGTCCTTACCCCCTCCGTTCTGATAACAGATATAAGGGAACCTCCAGACGTTGCCCAAATCTACAGCAAATCCAATCACTGATAAAAGAAAATCCATTTTTTTGCTCCACTTGTCCCGGGAATCCGTTTGGGTCATGAGCAACACAGGGTTGGCAGTGTAGCTGGGGTTTGTTTTTATATCCTGTCTGGGAAGGCTATCCGCTTGAATTGGAGAGTTTTGCTCTGACATTCTGCCTCTGATGCAAATCCTGCAGGATTCAAGCTGAAGAAGTTTGAGAAGGGAAGGATTTTTTATGGCTCATGACAGCTCCAAGGAGGGGAGTGTCACACTGACTGGGCTTCTCCACCTCCAGCCTGGAAATCCACACCAGGAGAGAGGAGCCATAAGAAAGACCCATCCTTTGATCAAAGGCAGGAGGGGGAGTAGAGAAAGCATTTCATTTAGAGCATATCACTGAATGCTGGGACCA
Organism: Chelonia mydas; assembly: GCF_015237465.2. Classification (NCBI taxonomy): domain Eukaryota; kingdom Metazoa; phylum Chordata; order Testudines; family Cheloniidae; genus Chelonia; species Chelonia mydas. Next base: position 30,024,536 of record NC_057856.1, read on the forward strand.
ACTGTATAGTGCTGGTGTTTTAACAGGTTCTCTTTCTAGAGGTTTGATATCAGTACAGGCGTACACTGTGCTCTTGTGCAGGGTGAAGTTGTTACAAGGCAGAGCGTGAGATTTATCATCATCATTCCTACTACGTTAGGTTGATTTGGAACAATTCAGGTTAAGTGAAAACGTATTTTCATGTTGCTAGCCTGACCACTCCATCGTACGTTCAGTTGCTCTTGATTATATCATGGGTAGGGCTGGCGTGGCAGGTTCCATAAAGACCATGGATCAATGTATCTGTACATAGACCTAGCATTACTTCTCATCAGAAGCAGCAGTTCTGCTTTGCTCTCACACTGTCTGATAAACAGCTATGGGTTCATTCTTTGTAGATTTTTTTTAGAAAGCCACAGTCTCCTTAAATTACTAATAATGGACAAATTATAATGACTTCAAGGACTCTACAGTTCAGTCTTCCAGGGGAAATCTGTCCTAAGTTATGACTGACTTAAAACGTCATTTTACTAGGTAGGCTGCAAAAGATACAAATGAACTCACCCAAAACACACTGTTTACTCAGATTACGAAAAAACGTGGTGCCATTATGAACCAGCAGGCGGGTATGTGTTTCCAGTTCTTACAGTGAACTTTCAGAATTCTCTATTTGCATTATCCTTTAAGGGTCTGTCTAGGTTTACATTCTCCCTGTTTCTTTGTGTAGCAAAGGGCTATGGGCTGCCCCCAATAAACCATCTGAAAGTGAAATAATTTTTTTGCAGAGCAAATGTTATTAGGAAAGGGATTGCACTATAATAAAAGGTCATTACACTCTTTGCAATTTGATTGGCATCTTGACAAATTTTATTACCAACATAATTTCTTTGGCTTGGTTCAGTGCCAGAAACACTGACATAGAGAAACAAATAACTCAGGGACTATTTTGCAGAGAGAGAAGTGGATTGGCGGGTGAAAATGTTATGAACTCTCCTAGCGCAATGCAAAGCCTGTCTCAAAATAGTAACCATGAAAGGAAAATAGGCCCTTTGGCACATTGATCATTTTTACCAGTTTACACTCTTGGGCCCAATCCTGTAGTTCTTACTCAGGCAAACCCACCATTTAAATCAATGGGAGTTTAGCTTGAGTAATGGCTGTGGTTTGACACCCCCCCCCCCCCCAGTTTTCTGCAGCACTATATGAGAACGTAGGATTGACAAGTCTTATATTTCTTACATTAGCTGTCTAGTTCCTTAAACTATCCCTGGGCAATGGAGCTATGCTGATTTGAACCACTTGAGGGCCTGGCCCAATATAATCTTTTGCTACAGCGCAGAGGAGTGGTAGGTATATTTGCAGCTCCTCAATAACTTTGGCTGCATTGTCACCTGTATTTTGATTGCCTTTGTTCTTGTCTATCAGCTATATTTAACCATTGATATTCCAACCTCTTCTGTTCCAGCATCTCCCTCTCTCTCTTCAGTCAGACCCTGGACTCTGTTCATGCACTGCTATAACAGCTGTGTTTTTACTAAGGTGTTACCAGTCCTGGGCTACCTGCACCCCCCAACATGCTAGTGGAAATCAGTGGGAGATTTTGGTACACGGCGGTTGTCAGACTGGCCCCTTAGAGAACCGCGACTGCCCCAAATCCCTGGGAGAGCTCAAAGGAGAAACCCTCTATTGATTTATTTATTCTCTAAGGAATCCTGGTTGTTCTCTCCCCCTGCATCACCTCCCCTGCAATACACAGAAATCTCTCACCACACCGGCTATTTTTGCCTAATACCTTGTTTTCTTTTACCATAACAGAACATTGTGAGAGATCATTGAAGCTCAGCATGCCGGATCACTCCACTGAGCCAGGAGGCCCTCTGTGTGAGAGACGGCTACCCCATGCCCATCACAAACAGACCGGCTGAAAATGGGGGCATCCAAGAAGTGGGTGGCAAGTTGGACAAGAAGCACAAAATCAGTTTGACTTCAGTGGCTCAGTTCTCTCCTGGAGGGAAGCAGCCCTGTGAGCTTTGCAGGTGCAGGATAAAGAAAGAATCGTAGAATCATAGAATCTCAGGGTTGGAAGGGACCTCAGGAGGTCATCCAGTCCAACCCCCTGCTCAAAGCAGGACCAATCCCCAACTAAATCATCCCAGCCAGGGCTTTGTCAAGCCAGGCCTTAAAAACCTCCAAGGAAGGAGATTCCACCAGCTCCCTAGGGAACCCAAGGGCTCCATGAAGGCCAAGGAACCCAAATTCTGTAACCAGCAAACTTCCTTTACAGCCACCCAGACCCTGCCCTCTTCCAGGGCTGAAATAATGACAGTGGTGCAGGCCCCTGCCCTATGGCCTCCATGCAGAGGGATGCGGCTGCCCTGATCTGCCGTGGTGTTTCACTGTTGGCGAAATTGTAACCGTAGCCCTCGCTGGATGTTTGACAATAGCCGGGAACTCTTCATGCACAATAGAACTGGGGGGGATGGGAGAGGAGAGAAGGGAGAAAATTGGCAAGAAACTCAGATCACGGCATCTTTTGTGGCATGGAGACTTCTGTTGGTGTTGGGGCGTCCCTCTTCTGTCAAACATGGGGGGCTGGATGCAGGCCCCTCCACACACGGACCAGAAAGCGTTCCTCAGGACACTGCTACAGAACAGCTCTTGCCACTGCACTTCCAGCTCTGCTGGCCTAGGGTTTCTCAGGATAACTCTTCCTGACCCAATTGCTGGGCTGAGTTGTTATGCTTATTACCATGGATTATCTGTACTGCGGTAAAGCCGAGGGCCCCCCTGTGTGCCAGGCACTGCACAAACCCGAACAAAGAAAAGGTCCCAGCCAAAAGAGTTGACAGTTGAAATAATCTTAAAGTTACATGAATCTTAAGTCATCTAAAGCGCTCAGGAATCTCTGTACCCACTGCCCTGATAGACCGCACTGATGAAGTCTCAGGGTTTTTTGTACAAACCCTTATGGGGCTCCTCAGGGGTCCCTGTGCCTCACTGACACCACAACCCTCTGGGCTCGGCTTACAAGTGAACAGCTGCTGTCCTGCCAAGTGCTCTGGGCTCGGAGAGCCAAGCTGGGGTCTCTCCATCTCATGCATCATCACCAGCATCACAGGTTCTGCAGGGCAAATTAGACCCTCCATGGCCTCTGTGCAGTTTGGGCACTCCTCTTGGGCTCCCACCCATGTAACTGGGACACCACAAACTGCAGACGTGCTGCACGGTGCACAAGAGAATCCAGATCACGCTCTCACAGGTGGGCTGTCTCCAAGGGGCTCACAGAAACACCTTCCGTCCTTCAGCTGAGTGGATCTAACCCCGAGCCCTGCCGGGACAGGTCTGCAGGGCAGAACAGCAATTTAAATGTTGTTACTGTTCCTAGCCATTTGCCCCAGTGAGCAGAGGGCTGGGAACAGAGTGGCGAGTGGTGTTCAGAAGGGATCTGAGCCCCAGTCCTGCAGGGAGTTCCGCCCGGAGAAAGCAGGTCACTCAGCTCCATGGTCCAGTTCATCCTTGGCCCTCATGGTGACTGGCGTCAATTGCTATGGTGATTTTATGTTCTGAGGACACCTGTCTGGACGGCATTGGACTGAGACGACCAACTGGTTTCACATTGGCCGTGGATCTGATATCAATGACCTTGGGTCATTACTGACCTGTGCCAGGTTTAAAACAGTGACCTCCAGGGGACAGGCTCTGTCCCCAGTCACTGAGGGCCTGGACATTCCCAGAGTGCCGCATGGTTGCCAGAGGGCCAGGAAGCGAGCGGCATTTGCAAAACGCTCAATGGTCCAGTTCTGGATTGGCTGATATCAGAGCAAGAGCTGCTCCAGTGCCGGGTTTTTCACCCACCCCTCAGCTGTAATTAAGAGGAACTACAAAAGAGATCAAAATTGGACATGTGGTTAGTTACCAGCCGGATTAACAGGTTTCCATGACTACGTGACGTCAACTATTTTACAAAATCCATCATTCTGCACACCTGTGCAGAGACCAACTCCGAGGGACACAATAGCACTTGCCGAGCCAGCCTCCTACCCAACACTCAGCAGTGGCTGGCTCCATTAAGATTTGCTCACGGAGGGACTGGGGGATCAGGGGAAACTTTTTCCTGGAGGCTTTTTATAAATTATTCACATCTATGCAAAATCTATTTAAAACAGTCGAATAAAAATATGTCAATATGAATGTGCATCACGTGGCTGAAAACTGCTGCCCTGGGGGTCACTAGCTAAAGCAATTCTGGGAGAATAAAACATCTGTAAAGGAACGAATACATTTCAAGAGGTGCAAATAAAGGGCCAAATCCTCAGCTGTCATAAATCAACCTTGGTCTATTGGAGTCAAGGGGGGAGTGCGCTGATCTGCACCACTGAGGATCCAGCCCAAGCCCTGACAAGCAGGGAGAGGTTGTGACATTTTGCTGTCTAAATGTACTGAAACTGCTGTCAATGGATATTTAGTGTGTGGGAGCTCTGTCGATCAGCATGGTGATAAGGAATTCTACGCCATCGTCAGCCCCTGCTGCTGATTTATTGAGTCTTCATTGATTGCAGTTTAATTCGGAACAAAAGGGATTTTACAGAAGTATCAATGAGCTGGAAAATAGGATCCCGTCCAGTCCCTGCCCACCCCGGCCATGCAGCATCTTTCTCAGTGACCTGATCGCCAGCACTATGCCCAGTCAAGTTTTAGCTGTCTTCGGCAAGGGTGTTTCCGCCATTGCCCTTGAGAGACTGTCCACAATCTACTCGTAGAGCTCACTATTAGTGCCAATGCAGCCCCCTCTTCTGACCTAGGGAGACAGCCAGCCTGTACGGACTAGGACGTGGTGTTAAATGGAGTACATAGTGCAGAAATGGTACGTGTCACAGACGCTTCGTAAGGGCCTTAGCCAGCTCCCGTGGAAGCGAATGGACATTCACTTTCCATTCGCTCCCATGAGAGCTGAATTGAGCTGAAATCTCCAATAACGGTGTGAGCAAGAGAGCCCTGGGAGCTGGGTATAATCCCTTTTCTATGTAACCAGCATAGTGCCTCTCTCTGTCCTGCATCTGTCCACATCCCTCCCCTGTGCACTCCCCACCTGACCTACAGTTAGTTGGCAAGAATTTCTTCTGTACATTGGATTTGATGACAGCAATACAGCTGAAGCAGGGAGTCAGTGGTGACGAGGCCTTGTGCTCCCGCTTTGCACAGCCGTCAATTTCACCCCGCATGAATACAGAACAGGGGTGAGTGCAGCTGGAGCAAACTGATAAAAAGTCTGTCCTTCGTTTTCTGGGTACTGCTGCTGCCTCGGACAAGCAGGGCTGAAACCTGCTGAATTGAATGGCGGGTTTGCATCTGTCCTTAGAAACCCAGGTGAGAAGGCCGTTCTGCCACTTGGATCTGTCCATAGAGTGTCTGTTGGGGGAGCAGGATTTAATCCTATCGGTCTGAGGACCATCTCAGAGGCGTAAGTGACAGAACAAAGAGAGCTGATAGCATGGTTTAAGGTGTGTGTGTGTTTTCAACCTATACTCAAATGTTTTCCAGAATTTTTAAAATAGGGAATGATTTGATGCCTGGATTCAATTCTCCTGAAATGGCTGCGAACCAAATCTGATAGCAGTGTCTGGCACCTGAAAGTGAAACTGACTGGACACAATAGTGAAACTATTGGCCTATTTTCACTGACCAAACTAAGTGAGGAGTAAAAATTAAACCTTGAGCACCAATGGTTCCTGACTTTCCTTCCTTTTGCAGCGGCTCTTAGTTACACAGGGACGTATGTTAGTTTTGTTTGATTTGTGACCTGTTAGAGCCCATTTAAAAACTCACAAGGACTCATTGTACCGGTACTGCTGCGGAACCCGATCTGAGGACGAACGCTGTCAGTTTGATTTCCAGGCTTCTCTTCCACCAGCCTGTCACCTTTGACAGATTCCACCCTGGGGATCTTTCTCTCAAATAAGCAACAAAATTCATAGAGCTCAACGCACCGACATCTCAAGTTCCTGACTTTCTCTCTGAACATTGTATCAGTCACCCATGCTGCTCTGCAGTTGCCCAGGAGCTACGCAGCTCCAGTCCAGTTACGCCACCCCATGTTCTCTGGAATTGGACCCAGGCCGCCACTGTCAAATCAGTGACGGGGGAGCTTTGAAATCCGAAATCTTTAGAAACGGCAATTTGGCAAACTAATTGTAGACACCAGAGGAGGCAAATCTGAATAGAGCATCAGATCAATATTTTGCTTCTTGTTCATTGAGTCTGGGTCAGAAGCTGCAGGGGGACTAGCTCAATGAATGGCTCTGATTGCTGATGTTTGGGACTCACACTCTGCTCTCCAGAGGTCACCTCCAGTCCTCGGCTCTCGGTGTTGGACTCCGCTGGCCTTACTGGAAACCAGAGCTTCCCCTGGCTGTAGTTTATTCTGTCACTGGGTAAGTGCCTTTGTGTGCTGTGGTAGCACAGGGAGCCCCTGTCCTGTGTCCCGCGTGGCTCTGTGTGAGGAGAGGAGCCCAACATCAACACGTGCAGACCAGTGACCTGCTAAACAGATTTGTTACATGGGGTAGAATGGTGCGAGTGTGCTGAATGTAGCCCCAGGGTTTTTCCTCCATTATCTGACATTCCTTTAGAAACATTTCACAGGATAGGCTAGGGGGGATGCAAATGGGCTAGCACTCGACAGAAGATGAACATTTGGATCCTTTCCCAAAGTTTGTGGGGTGTTCAGAGCTGATGTTTTGGCACAGCCTGGCCTCCCTTTATGACAGGGGCAGCAGTGTCTGTTGCTATGACATTGTGAGGTCTTTGCTTTTTGTATGTGCCTAAACATTTCTAAAAGCTCACCCCCTGTGCAGGGACAGCAGCCATGTTATGCTCTGAGTCATTGCAGCCTGTTACAGTTAGAAACACACAGTGCTCTCCCCTGGAGACTTTACTTTTGTTCTTTATTGTTATTTTCCTTACTCTGAGCAAAAGTCATTTTAGATTTAAAGTCTCCCCAAAGTTGGAGTATGTTTGGGTCCATTTCTAGTGATATGGGCCAGATCCTCCACTGGTGTCTATCTGTCTATATTAGGTACTTCTATGAAGTTACCCTGATTTACACCAGTGGAGGATCTGGCCCAGTGGCTACATTTTAGAGCCCTCTGGCATCCGCATTCACCTCTCTTACTCTCTTCCCACCATACACCAGCCTGAAAGGCCTTGCATTGCAGTGACTCTGTCTCTCATTGAGTGGGCTGGAGATGGGTCTCCCTCAAGGCCACAAAGTACAACCTCCATATGGCAATGTGTTGCACTGGACAGTCCTCTGCATGCATTTGCTTAGCAGATCACTCTTCCTACCTGCTCACCCATGCACTGAGCTGTTGAGCAATGAATTGCTGGGTTAAACCAACTTTGGACAATGTAGTTTCAGCTGCAGAGACAGCAAAGAACAGGTTAATTTAGTAAGCATGATACCCGGAGATGCAACATAATCACATTAAGAACAAAGCAGCTTGCTCTCATTTAAGCTCCCCAGCCTTCAGAAAATTAGAGCCAATCACCTCTCACACAGAACACCCCAGTCATCAACTCATCAATTTCTGCCGGAGCTGGAAAGAGAATACCAAGGGCAAGATGCCATGAGTTTGCCATGTGGATTTATAGAGATATTTTGCTTGCATTCATTTTAACCAACAACTCCCTGAAAGGAGAGACAGGAACAACTCCCATCAATATAGAAAGAAGTTAGATGAAAAGAGGAAGGAATCAAAGCTTGTAACGGAGCCAAGGCCTGGAGCTGAAAAGCTACCAGTGCGGGGGGTGGTGGGGTGGGGTGTTGCTCGTTAGAGAGGGATTTGCTCAGGTATTTGTGACTATGTTGCCCTCCAGTTCCTGGATGTCTGAAAGCAGGATAAAAGTCTCTAGGCTGGCTACAGCGAATGGAGCGCCTCCTTCCATCCCCGGGGTGAAGATCCAAGTTTGGAAGCGGAAGGTCCTGGTGCTGCTGCCAACAGATGACCATGAAGTCTGTCTACACGCAGCCACTGGTTTGTTACACTGTGTCTGGAGACAGCCCTTCTTGCTCACGCTGAGGGCGTGCTGTGTTATTAGCGTGGGGGGAAAGAACAGGGGACTTTTGGCACCTTAGAGACTAACACATTTATTTGAGCATCAGCTTTCGTGAGCTACAGCTCACTTCATCGGATGCACGCAGTGGAAAATACAGGGGGGAGATTTATATACACAGAGAACATGAAACGATGAGTGTTACCATACACACTGTAACGAGAGTGATCAGGTAAGGTGAGCTACTACCAGGGGGAGAGAAAAAAAACCATTTGTAGTGATAATCAAGGTGGGCCATTTCCAGCAGTTGACAAGAACGTGTGAGGAACAGCGGGGTGGGGGGGGGAAGGAGTGGAAATAAACATGGGGAAATAGTTTTACTCTGTGTAATGACACATCCACTCCCAGTCTCTATTCAAGCCTAAGTTCATTGTATCCAGTTTGCAAATTAATTCCAATTCAGCAGTCTCTCGTTGGAGTCTGTGTTTGAAGTTTTTTCGTTGAAGACTGGGGGAGAGGCTCACTGCTGTGTCTCTGGGGACTGGTGAAGGTCTTTGCAGATGGCGTAGTAAAATCTTATAAGTCACTAAGGTAGCATTTTTGAAGTGGCTTTAACTGCATTCTGTTTCATGTCAGTCCTTGGCAAATACCCAGGTAAATGCATGCACCAGGCATTTATCTGTCAGCACCGGGGGCAGTGGCATGGAACCATTTACAGCTGTGGCACTCAATGGTCATCAGGCAAAATGTAAATCTAAATGCCACACAGTGATCACTTTGTGATAGACGCTCAGAGCCTACTGAGGATGTACAGTCAGCGTCCCCTGATTTCAACGTGGATGCAAATTTGCATTGGTGAAGCACTTTGCTTGGGGCAGGGGACATTCTCAGGAAGAGTGAAACCAACAGTGAAGGCTGATGGGAGTTCAACTCATTACTTCTAGCATCAGGCGAGATGGGGGTAGATAAACCAGAGGCCTGGTTCTGCATTCCTTACTCAGGTAAAACCCCCACTAGCCTCCTGGAGTGCCCTAAGCAATTGTAATAAGCAACAAATTTTCTTAAAGGCTCCATAAAAGGTGCATGAAAAGGTACAGTGCAGGTTTGCTTTGAAACTTTGCCCAAATACAAAAGTTCTCCTGGGAAATAAATTCTTCCCCAGGGAATGATGGGGAGGGACGGGTCATTGGTGCCTAGCGTTAGCATATGACTCAAAGCTGCCTGTCCAATGTTAATTTGCCTGGAGTGAGGCAGAGAGATTGACAAGACTGGAGATTTCAGAAACAAAAATACGTTGTAAAAAAACTCTTGCTTAACTTACAAGAAACCGTGATCTTTCTCCTCCTGCGGCTTCCACCCTGCTGGCGCTTTATCTTATTGTAACAGGCTGCACATTTAAGTCGCTCCAAAGCTTGCCATGTTGTAAATATTAGTGTTGACTTGATATATCAAAAAAACCCAGCATCGTCCCCATTGGATCTGTCTTTGTAACGTGTTATCACCACAGAGTCAAACCAGGCAGCCCTTGCACAGAACGCTGGGCATGAAAAGCACAGGAGAAGGGCTGAGAATTCTTCTGAAGTGTCACATAGAGCCTGCTCAGCAGCAAGGGGTGGGGTTTTCAAAAGAACTGAGCTCTCAGGCTCCTCACGGCAGCTGCTGGGAGATATCTTAAAATTTGGCCACTTCAGCTTGGTGCCTTGATGGGAGCTACACTATACTTAAGAGCTGACCATACGCCTGGGGTGTCTCACCAAATGACTCCATTTTGGGGAAAAACCCTGTAGCAAGAAGAGGCGATGGCACTGCTCTGGTGATAGGTTCCTTAGACATGCAGCGAGACTAGACAGATTAGATTGCACAGAGTATAAAATACCCTGCTGTTTGACTTTGGAAATCACCACTGCTTTGCTCCAGAACGTCCAAAGATGCATACATTTTCTAATTGCCTGCTTGAAGCGGAGTCCTCTGTTTCCCTCTGCGTGAGCCTATTACAGGATGCTGCCACATACAAGCCACTCTGGGGAGTCCTCATTGTCTTGGCTGAGAAAGCACTGCTGGATTTGGTCTGCATGCAGTTCCTGAAATGGCACACGGCTGTACATACGTCTCTAATAATAAACACTCTGATGGCTAATGCTGAAAAACCTCTTCCAGTTAGATCGACTCCGCATCACTCATGCTGCCTGCTCGCTTTTTAAAATCTCACTCAGCTCACACAGTGCACTGGACTTGTTGGCGTCAGCTTGGTTTAGGGCCAGGTTCCCTTCCTGGTTCTCATGCCTTGGCAGATGCAGTGCACCTCACATCCCTTTGGGAGTCTGGTCAGTATCTTTATCGGCATTTTACAGGTCGGGAAACTGAGCCACAGAGCTGAAGTGACTGGCCAAGATTGCCCTGTGAGCGTCTGGTGGAGCTGAAGGCCGTGCGTTAACCACACGGCTATCCTTCCACTTCCTGCACTGGCAAAGGCTGAGACAGCCCTGTTGGCTCTCACGGCAGACAACGTGGTACTGAGAGTATCATCCCAAGAGCGGAGAAGGGTTATCCCAGATTAGCACAGAACAGGGATCTCAGGACAACATTTCCATGTTAGCCCAGCTGTTGGCTGCCCAAGAAACCTGACATGTTCTCAACCTCGGCATTGAATATTTGTGCAGAGCATTGACTCCAGTCTGCCCTAGCTGTGTCCCCAGGACACAGGGGAAATCGTTTTTTTCTGTTCTGGGTGATCAGCTTGGCTGCTTAGTATTTGTTGGTGTAGTGGGTGTTTTATGGGGCTTTGATGCTTTGTTACTGTTCATTAACCTATTTTGATTGTCTGTGCAGCACCTCAGGGCCTGCAGACACACATAACTCTGAGGGGGTGTCTCACTGCAGTAAAACACGTGCAGCTGGCCCAGGTCAGCGGCTCAGGCTTCCAGGGCCCGGGCTGCAGGACTATAAAATAACATGTGGACCTTGAGACTTGGGCTGGAGCCTGGGCTCTGGAACTTTCCCCTTGGGGGATCTCAGGGCCTGGGCTCCAGCCCAAACCTGAACTGCCGTTTTATAGCCCTGCACCCCGAGAGCCCGAGTCAGCTGACCCGTGCCAGCAGCGGGGCTTTTACTGCAGTGGAGATTTCCCAGGAGAGTCAAGATCTAATAGCGGTGGGGCTCTGTGCATGCGTGTCCGAGTCAGCGCTGCATGACTACACAGAGTAATAGCAGCTGGTCGTTAAGAGACTGGGGTTTGGAGCAACCCAGGCTCCTGGCAGGCTAGTGCGTATGTTTGAACGGGAAGGGCAACCAAGGCCTTGCCCTGCTGAACTGGGACAGTTGCCCCAAAGGGTCAGGAAACACTGAGCTGGCTGTGTGATCCCTATGGTGTCTGAGCTCCGCAAGGCCTGTATGACACAGAGCCCTTTCCTTTTTCTTGGGACCGATGGGGTTTTGCTGGTCTCCATGGGTGGCTAGCTGGAGACCTGACCCAGGCTGTGTTATGTGTTCATTTGTTAAAGCTGATGCAGAAGGACATTTATCTTGGCACAAAGGGAATGAACTTGATTCTCTTCAGGTCAGGTTTGAACTGAATTACATTAATTTTCTGCTATTACAGGCTCAAATCTGTCTCCTTGTTCTTCCCCAGGCAGCAAAGTGAATTCCATGCAGCTTCCAGTGGCTGTGTGTATATCCGATGAGAGCATATAAAACAGGTTAGTGTCAGCTCTTTGTGGACACTACAGAGGCCAAGTACATGTTACATGCTGAGGAGCCGCCAGTTCCTTGGCCCTTGAATGGGGATGTAGTCTGGCATTTTCCAAGGGAGTCAAGCACCCAAATCCCCTTCAATTGCCATGTATTTGGACAGCGCCTGGCACAATGGGCCCCTGAGCTTAGTCTCTAGGTGCAATCCTAGGATACATCATGCCCAGCGAAGGCAGACAGACACCCTTAACTCTGCCCTATTGAGGCCCCGGGCCATAACAATGTTGCCAGCTCTGATGATTTTTCCTGAGTGACGGGATTTCAGCTGGGGCTGGGGCTGGTCTGTGATGGTGAGAACAGCTCCAGCTGCCTTGCAGATGGCGAAATCCTCCTTTGATGGGCTGCTCTCTCCATTTGACATGGAAAGGGGTGGGGGAGGGGTTGTGAAGAGCCCCTGGAGCTGCAGGGGAGGCAAAGGCTGAGCTGGGGGGATCAGAATGGATGGGGTCAAATTGATGTGGAGACTGGGCAGATGTTGGGGGCAGAACTGATGGCTGGGGGGGGCAAGGCATGATGGGACATGTGCCCCCTAAGGGTGTGTGGGGCAGATCAGCCCCCAAAGCCATGTGAGCGGGTCAGTGCATGGGACCGGCCTGGTGTCTTGGGCAGGCTGGGCCTGGGGTAGGGAAGGGACCTGGAGCGACGGTACTGGGCCTGAGCATGCTCCATCATCCCCCTGCCTGCCAGGAGGAGGAGGAATCAATAAATCAGTACAACCCCTTCATACTGTGGTTATTGCAAGGTGAGCAGTGCTGCCAGCTCTCGCGATTTCCTTGCCAGTCAAGTGATTCTGGCTGGGGCGGGAGCCCAATCTCGTAACGATAGGGGAACCTCCAGCCCTCCCCAGATTTCAACCATCGGCCCGCCTTCTGGGAAAGAGCAACCAATCAGGGCTGCCTCCAAGAGGCACTGTCCCCCTACCCTCAGGAGCTGAGAGGAGGAAGAGGGAGCAGCTGACAGCATTCCCACAGGATGGGGTGGGTGGGGAAGAACTGATGCAGTGCTTTGATTATCTGGAGTCTGATTCACGATTTTTGAACTTTAGGGTTGGTAATAGAACTGAGTGAATATAATTGGTTAATTTTGAACCCAAGCCATTTTTTGTTTGTTTTTTCCTCAGTAAAATGAAAAACCCCAAAAATTTCATTTGGGTCAAACAAATCCAAATGGGAGTGTTGATTTGAAACTGAAAGGCTGTTTGAACAGGAACCAGCTCATTTGGACAGTGCTGATTTTCCCCCCAGTTTTTTTCATCTGAAACTATTCACTGAATTCGAACTGAATTTGCATCGGTTCAGTGCCCTGAACATGCATTTTTTGGCTAATTTACAACGTGCTGAAAAGATTTTGTCCTGCTCTAGTTGACAATCCTGCATTCTGATGCCAGCAGTGGAGTGTTCCATTATCTCAGGTGGCTGGGGGGCAAGTGGTGGCACAGATAAACACCCCTTAAAGTGAATATTTCAATAGTGAGGGGGCTTTGTGCCATCCGGTCAGTTCTCCTGACATCTGCTTCTTCCCCGATGGAGTATCTGGTAGTTTGGGTTCAGATAAAACTAGTCCAGATCTGATTTTTCTCACCAGCATGTTCTTATGCCAATGGCTCACGCGATAACCCCCCGGTAGGAAAGGGGACACTGTCTGGATCAGTTATTAAATCTATCCAACTCCATCAATACCAATTATTTTACACAAAGCAGAAAGTTTCTGTACTAAACCAAACACAATGGCACCATCTTGTGATAAGAGACCCACTCTACACTGAGGAGTAAATTGCTGGTTTTTTGCAGTCAGGTAACTGAGGCATTTTATTAGGTGAAAGATGCAGACTCCCACAACAAGCAAGATGGAGAAATGAATGCAGTGGGTTTAGTCCTGCAGAGCATTTTGAAATCAATTTAGACTGTAAACTCCTCAGAGTGAAGTCTGCCTATACTGGTAAGTCGCACAGTGCTGAGCATGTCAGTAATTAGCCAATACAAAAATAATAAACTAATAATTAATAATGGGAGTTTTGCCATTGATTTCAGTGGCATCTGGATTTGGCTCAGTGATTTTACATATTTTGCCTTCCCAGCTTCAAAACCTTGTCCTATCTCCACCTTGAACCCAGCTTACATATCCCATGTCCAGTTGTTAACTATTGCAGCAAGGGAGCTCTCAAATTCTTCAAGAGGATGTAACAAAATTTGGGTACTAGTTTATTACATTAAAATAAATTAAACAGTCATCACAAACTGTATCTTATATAGGCACTGAATAATGACACTCTTGTGATACATACCTGGGATTTTTTTTTATTATGCTGGACCTTGGTTAGTAACAAATAAACAGTAAAAGCCAGCATATTCCATATAATTTGCCAGGAAGTAGTCTCTTGAAATGGATTAATATTAAATAACTAAGGACAGGTTACACAGAGCCTCTACAAGCCTGTGCATTATATAAGCTGTAGAGTAGGATCTATTATGTATCTTGGGTCCATGGGTTCTGGTTAATTGCTCTTTGCAAAGCCACATCCTCCTGGGATTCTTGCCATGGAGTGATTTGTAGAGGGAGGTTGTAATGATCTGTGGCTTCCTGCTACATGTGCACACTCTGCATAGTGAACAGCTAAGCGCATACACAGAATGCTAGGAATACAACTCATGGACTTTGGCTACATGGAAAACACAGGCCAGTTCCTGGTGATGAAAGGAGTGGCCCTCAAGCAAGGGAGCAGTCTGTATACACAGGAGTAGGTCTAACATATTCCGTCCAGCAGAGGGCAGTGACACCCACTCGCAAGCCATAAAGGTCCTGATGTAGTGTTTGTATGAACTGCTCTGACATGTTCCGTCCAGAACAGAAGCGAGTACATTATAGGCAAAGTGGAAGCAAGGCCTATCAGTGCAAACATTCATCTGACATGCCTCCAATTGGAAATAATTGTATGCTCTCACTGTTTGGAGAGAAACTTTCTTCATTCTCTCTATAGCCAAATTCTGTCAAAGAATAGACAGGAGTGGCAGATGGCTCTTTATCTGACAGGGCATATTTTATGAATCAAAAGGCCCCTCATTTTACATGGGGCTAGTTAGGACACAGATGAATTGCAGTTGTCAGATGGCTATCAGGGATCACAATCTCAGGGAGGAAACTTTGCTTTAAGCTTGAGTCTGAAGGGGCTGGCAGTGTTTCTCCAAATAGAGAGAAAGCCAAGATCACAGCTATCAATGGGGAATTATTGAGGAAGTTGCATAAATATCCCAGACAAACCTCACTAGGTAGATTACTGCTGGCATAGCAACAGCAAACCCTGCTCAGGACCTGCGAGAATATGTGGTTACCTGGATGGTGTTGCGAGCTGCTGCCTGGATTCCCAGCCCTGACATGGACAGAATATGGAACACTAAATGAAGGTCACAAGGAGAATGAGATGAATAGGGAATAACACTTTGCACTTATATAAAATGCATCATCTGAGCATCTCAATGTGCTTTGCAAAAACAAATTAATTCTATGCCTCACTGCACCCTTCGGAAGGTGAAATTAACTTTATTTTTCAATCAGAGAAACTGAGGCCCAGCTGAGCATTGCATCACCAACCTGCCAGCAGCCAGACGGCTGCAGCTTATTTGCATATGATGTAGCTGATTGCAGCTGCCCTCATCTTTAACATGGTTTGTAGTTATTGGAAACTGAACTGCTAAGGAACAAAGGACCTGTTTCTATGGAAATGTCTTTAGGAGCAAATGAGGGAAGAGAAAGACAGGAAATATGTTAATGAGACAGAGGCAGAGATGTTTCTATGTAGTTTACGATATTTCTTTGAGACATCTATGGGGTTCAGCGGTCTACCCCTGTCCAAGTCATCACCACTTCCCTGATCTTTACTGTCTCGATGCTGGAACGGCAATGGGCTAGCTACTATAGATTGGCATAGCTGCCCTGAGTCAATGGGGTGATGCCACTTTATGTCTGAGGAGGATCTGGCCCACACATAATTTCCAAGACTATTGGATCAAGAAAGGCCAATGGATTATCTCTGTAGGTTGCAACTCTTCTGCATGAAAGATGAGGGCTGCCACCAGGGGCACCATAATTCAGCAGCCTGGACTATGGGCTACATCATGCTAAATACAGCCAGCTTGGCCCTAATTTCACATCTCTCTGACACAACTCCACTGATGTGAATCATTACTCTGGTGTAAGTGAGCAGAAGAGTCAGACCTCCAATGTATTTGTGAGTGATAAAGCTCATGGGCACCCTGTGACTCACATGACCGTGTACACAACATGAACAGTCAAAGGGCGAGTCACAGAATGGTTTACGAGAGGTTTATAGGCTGAACCGATGACGATTAGGAGCCACTGGGTCATTCTGGATAACGGGCATCAGCTGTAGCTGGCAATGAGTGAAAGGGCCAGACTGCTGTTACTGTACTGCGGCTGGTGTTGCTGCTATTTATCACTTATTAAAGGCAGGTGAGCCGCAGAGAACTGATTCTACAAAGCCGGGCCCCAAGCCTGCTTGCGGCTTTGCGCTGGCTGGATCCGTCCTGTGAGGATGCAAATGTCCACCTAGATGGCGTAGCTGGAGGTCCAAATTGGTATGAAGTTTGCCCTCCTCACTCAATGACAGTGGTTAGGATGCTAGCCTATGACTTAGGAAACCTCCATTTGATTCCCTGCCAGACACTCTGTGTGACCTGGAGCAAGTCATTTAGGCCCAGATCCTTAAAGGTATTTGAGTGCCTAACTCCCCTTGACATCAGTTGAGGTGCCTATCTGCCTCCAGCGGAGCTGGGCCTTAGCTTCTGGGCCTGAGTTCCCCGGGCGTCGCCTAGGGATCATAGCACTGAACTGGGCCTCCCGGGTAGGTGCGGACAGGTGGTGAGGCACAGAGGATGCGCTAACAGGGTTACCACCTGCCTGTCTTTTGGCTGGTTGGTTTATGGAGTTGCCAGTTGCCAGAACAATAATTTAATCTGCGGGAAGACTTGCAGGATTACCCCCATAGAGGGGGGTAGCCGCCCTTAACAGCTCCTGTGTCCAGCTAAGGATGCCGCAGTGTCCCCGCTTCCGCAGCCAGGGAATGGTCCCAATCTGCGCTGGGTCCCAGCCAGCGGGGGCTGCTGCCTGCGGGCCGGTGCGGGGTTCCCGCATGTCCAAGGCGCTAACCCTGGGCGCTAGGCAGCGGCAGACTGACTGCTCTGGGCCACTCAGGGGACCCTGACTTGGGGCTTCCCCCCCGGCCCCTTCCTCTCCCGGAGCCGGGGCTCTGCCAGCGCCTGGGGTGGGCGGAAGGAGGCGATGGGTGTTTTGGGGGCTCAGACAGGCGCGCCCCGCAGGCTCCGGAGAGCCCCGCCCGCCGGTCGCTGGAAGTGGGCGGCGTTGCCCTGCCCAGCCCGGCTGCTGCCCGGCTCCCTCCCTCCCTCCCGCGGGCTGCGGCAGAGGCGCCGGCGCCCGGCGGAGGAGCAGGACCATGGCCGCGGCTCCGGCGGGTAGGACGGGGCGGCCGGGCGGGGGGATCCGGGCGGCGAGGCCGGGCTGCGCCGGGGCCACTAACGCGCCTCTCCCCGCTTTCCCCACAGAGGCGGAGACCCGGCAGCGGCTCCTGCGCACCGTCAAGAAGGAGGTGGGTGCTGCGGCCGGGCCCCGCGCAGCTGGAGCCAGGGGTTCCCGCGGGGGGGGGGGGGGGCGCCAGATGTGCGGGGGGCGCCCGCCAGGTGTCTGTGCGCATCTGGATTAACCAGCGCCGGCGTTTTTGGGGGGAGGCTCCTGAAGGTTTTTGGGGGGGTCGGGGGGGGGCTGCACATCTGGAGCGTGACGTCCGGGGGAAGACTAGGGGATGCTCCAGATGTTGCTGTTTTAGGGGGTGCCCTGGGGGTCAGCACGCCGGGGTGCCCGTCGAACGGCTCTCGTTGGGGGCGGGGCGGGGTGGGGGTAGGGCTGTGTCGTGTCCCCCCGCCCCCGCATCTTGTTTGTTGGTTTTGTTTGTGATTGCTGCGAGGTTGTAAGTCATGGTGGCTGCGCTCTGAACGCGGCCCCATCGCCTCTCCAGCCCACTGAGCGGGGGGCGGGGGGTGATTTGGGGTGTTGCAGGGCTGGGGTTTATCTAGGGTGCAGGGTCGTTTTCATGAGCAAATCCCCCCCGCCAACACCCCCCACTCCAGGGTGTAATGCTGGGATCTGCTTTGATCTGTTGCGACCATTGCTAATAACCACCTCCCAGCAGGCTCGGGCCCTTAGCAGCCCTTAGGAACGATTAGTTACACAGCCAAAAAACCGACAGTCCCAAACTCACCCCTGTGGCTTTACTGGCCTGGGCTGCACTGTTCACCTAAAGGAGAGAGTGGCTCCAATCCTGGGAGGCTGCATAGGCTCCCCCAGGAGTCCCATCGCCTGAATTGCTGGACTCTTCAATGACCTGCATTGAAGGGATTCAGCAGAGCCGGGGGAGAGGGGCTTTTCATTGCTCCCAGAGGGGCTTCAGCAGGGGATATCCCCTTCTTGCTCACAGCCACTGCCTCATTTTATAGCCAGGGCTGTCCCTGCTGGGGCATGCACAGGTCTCTGGTTTTCTGACATGATTTTGCAGGAGAGTAGTTTGGAACATGAACACATCACTTTGGCTGGTTAAGAGATACAAGTTCAGCCTGACTGGATTGATGGCATTTTGAAAGCTGGCTGCATGGTCACTCGCGCCTGTTACTGAGAGGGTGTCATCGGCTGTGTTGACACAAAAGAGCATAATATTGTCAGGGGAAGGGTCAGACATTCCCTGAAGGACTCTCAGACCTGATTTTTATAGCTGTCTACGGGTCATGGAGGGGCAGCAGGACCTAGTAGTTAGTGGGAACCGGGACTCTTGGGTCCTAGTTGGTTCTCTGACCCACCATGTGGCCTTGTAGAGTTGCCTCAGGTCTCTCTATGTCTCACTTTCCCAGTCTCTTAGGGATGTTATGAGGTTCCATTAACTAATATTAGTTCTTCAGGCGCAGGGTTCAGGGTACTGTATTAGGTGCAGGGTACTGTACAAATGTGAAGCGTTATTTCAATTTAAAACCCCTGAAGGATATTGTCCTTGCTTGTACTGTGGTAGCATCTAGGACTCCAGCCATGGACCAGGAGCCCCGGGCAGTAGGCACTGTACACACACAGAACAAACAGATGGCCCCCGCCCCAGACAGCTTCCAGTCTAAGCGCTGTTAGCCATTAAAGGCCTTGCTTTGGTAATACACGGTTACGTTTCCAGGGGCTGCTTGGGGATACAGCTGCGTTAGTAGGCTTCCTGGAGCTGAACTGCCAGGAGGTGCTTTGAAAGTTTGCCCCTTGTCTCACTTGGACTCACCTGCGTGAGAGAATGCCGAGGGAAAGCGTTCGCTCTGTCTCTCTAGTTCACTCGGCGTTTTGTGGAGTCTCAGAAGTGACAGCCGTTTGTGCAAGCAGAGCCTGTGACCTTAGGACCCCGGTTCATCTGTCTCAATCCTTTATTTTTCCTTCTTTTCTGGGTTTTAGTCAGCTCCTTTGGGAAAGGTCACAGACCCAGTATTTACTCTGCTTAGAACTGAGGCATAGCAGTGTCCTTTAGGGCTGCAGGATTCTGGGCTTGGCCCTGGTCCCAGGCCACCTCCTCACGTCACCTCCTTGCCAGAGATGGCTTTTTAGTTTTCATCTTAACAGTTGTTTCGTGGTCCGTGAAGTGCAGCCCTCCTTCCTAGAGTCCGCCAGCTGCTTTGGAGCCCCCTAGAGGAATGTATATCGCACAGACCATGCATGGACCCTTCCTCTTGTATTTTGCCCGTGTGGTACTTGCAGAGAGGAGCAGAATCCTTTGTATTTATTTTCTTAAATTGCACAGGTAAGTATGGTAGGTCACTGCGAGGCAATATTCAAGGCTCATGGGATCAAATTAAAAACCCCCTACCAAAAATGCAGTCTAATCAGAGCATATTAACGGATATAGCTGTATCCAATTTGAGCCTGTGTCATCTTCCGTGTTTCTGGCTGAGCGCTGGGTTGGTGAGCATTGCAAGGGGTGTGTGTTTGTAGCCTTAACCCATTCTGAAACTGGTGGTACGAATTCCTTTGTTCTGTGTCATGTAAATATATGTTTTTGCTGCTGGCAATGCGACTCCCCTAAGGTCGCCTCCTTGGTGCCGCGTGGGACAGCACCCTGTTCGCCCCGTGACAGGAATGACTCTAATTGTCCCTGTTCTCTGCCTGACTGCTCCCTTGGTGTAAATCAGCCGGGTGTTAAAATGTTTGAGAATCCTGATCTCAGCACTTCTGAGCTGCTCACAAGAAGGCTCGCATGTGCATATTTGGGCTAGATGAGTGTGTGCGCCCATAAGATGGGACTGCTATGGGGGCTAATTTTAGGCCTGTCTGGCTTGATGGTCTCCCTTTTAACACATCTTGAACAGTCTCTGTTTAGATGAGTAGCTTTCACTAACCCAGTCTTGTGCTGCCTGTGTGTGCCTCGGGCAGAGAGCTCTGTGTCCTGTGTATAATTGCACTCATGCAGGATTTTTCATCCTCTCACTTTGAAATCTTTTTCCCAGTGTAGGTAAGCATTCCGATCCCCATTTTACAGAGAGGAAACCTGAGGCCTAGAGAAAGGAAGGGATTATGCAGGGAGTGAGTAGCCCAGCCAAGAACAGAATTGAGGTCTCTCGACATCTTGCCCCCATGCTCTACCCACTAGACATGCTGTGTTTTATAAGGTAACCAAGACACGTGGCTTGAAAACTGAAAAGATTATTTTCATCAAAATTGACACATGGTTGAGTAGCCAAACAACAAACCAACCAGTTTGTGCCCTTCCACAGCTTGACGCTTGTTGTGATGGGTGTGGTGGAAAGAAATACTTCTCGTTGCCTTGACAACTGCTGTTACAGTGGAAGAAGGGTATGACAGTTATTTAACATCTGAAATAAAATTGACCCCTCGTAATTACAGTCCTTCTGTGACCCCGCCTGAATTGGGATGAATAGAAAGCAGACGCAGAACGAGGAAGCAGCCTCTGAAAGGTCTGATGTGGTAAAGGCAGGGGTGGTGATAGCAAAGAAGATGAGTAATACTCAGTGACCTGATGAAACAAGTTAAAACAGGGTTAAATAGGCGTGATCTTCAGGTCTGGGAATCTATTCTGTGTTGGTTCGGATCCTGCCCTGGTCACTGTAGTATCGAGGGCCTTCCGGTTGTGTCTCAAACGACGAGCCGTGTGGTTCATTCTCTCCCTAGGGAAGGGAGTTGTTTTTTTGTGTTTTGAAGCGTGCACGTTGCTCTGCATGTGCTAGAGAAGGCAGGTTGAAGAAATGTGCCCTGCACTTGGGGTAGAAGATGGTAAGGTTTGGGATGGTCCTTAGTTCCCGGAGGAGTTTATGCCACAGCCTGGGATTAGAGCTTTCTTTGGGGCCATTCTGTTGCACAGATGAGCAGCCACGTCCTGCAGCATTTCAATAGGTCCAGGTAAATTCAACCAAAGAGGAAGCCTGTGTTAAAGGAGAGAGGGGAAGAGGAGGTGGGAAAAAAGACAGTGGCCAAGTGAAATAGCTCCAGTCACCCCAATCTGGATACATGAATGTCAGCATATGGCATAGTCTGATATTTGCTTTTCGTTTAACAGGCCTAGTGCATGACTGTAATATCCCTGTTTAGTGTATTTGTGTGACAGAAACACTGCAGAATTTCCTCCCATTCACCTACACTGGATTGTAAAACATTTGGTTTTTCTTTTTAATGCTTTGCATGGGATTTTTTGGCAGTACCTGAGCATCCCAAGCTCAGCGTCCGAATGCATGGTGTCTGTGTGTTCAGAACACACAGTGCTATTGGCAAAGGCTTGGGGCCTGGTCCGACTCGCAGTGAAGTCACTGGAGGTCTGGCACTAAGCCCCTGATTCAGCAAGATGCGGTCAGACCTTGCTGAACCCAGGAGCTGCATTTCTCCTCCCACTTCTTTTATCCATTAGAAGTAAGAAAAATATTTGAGAAAATAAGAGTCTCTGGGTTATGCAGCTAATCATTTAGTGACGTTCCGGATAGTTAAAAGAGGTGACTCCTAGGCATTTTTGTCTGGCGCAGCACTGCCCTCTCTTCTGTCTCCTCTACTCATTGGACCTACTTCATATTTTTTTAACTCAATCTTTCTTTTCTGAATTGATTTAACCCTTTTGCGTCAAGCCAGAAGACTACAGCAGTTCCCCATGGATAGCAGCACTGCAGGCCTTTATTGCACCCCTAAGACTTTCTGTTTTAGCACAAATGCTAACTTTTGTTCCACTGAATCAGGACTGAGGTCTTGTCTACTCTGAGCGTTTTCGCCTCCGGTGTGGCTGATCTGGTGCAGACGTCTAGCGTAGATGAGTCGTTTGAAACAGGGTAAATCCATGCTGATGAAAGCCGTAGTTTATACTGGCGCCCCCTAGGGGTTTGCAGTGGTGCAGCTGCATGGGCATCTGAAACCCCAGGGTAGACAAGGCCTGACGAACTCAAGCAGATGGATATGTGACACAAATCATTTGAAAATCTCTTGCATTAACTATCGAACGCAGTGCACTTCCCATTGCAGCCTCCGTGCTTGGGTGCCGTCCTGCAGAATGTTGCTGTTGTGTGTGAATTGTTTTTTAAGAAGTTGTCCATGAGAGCTGCACATTCAGGAAAACAGTATGTGGCCTAAAGTGGTTTTTTTTCGCTCTTATTGTCTCTTTTGTCAGATGTTTGGGACCAAGTGGATGGAAATAAGTCAAGTTAATTCTGAAAGCTGCACACGGTTCCTGCTGTGCTGTCAAGTCACAGGTTATTGTCAAAATGAAAAATATTTGGTTCTGAATCGCTAAGAAGTGTTCAGCTTGCAGGGAGGTTTCAGTTTTTCAGTAAATACCTGGAAAACTTCAACAAAAGCAGAAGTGCTCTTGCAGAAACTTCCACTTAATTGAAAAGGCATTTTTTATTTAAAATGTTCAGTTTTTTTTCTTTTGCTCAGCTGTAAGTAGTAGCATTGCAGATAAGCACACATTGGAAAGTCAGCATTACGCCTGAAAGAACGTGAGATATGTAGGGCCCAGTTCTTCACCACCCTGCACCTTGTGTTGTCATCTACACTGGGGCACTTTGTAAAATGCTAGCAGATCAAAATGGTAGCATTTTACATCCGCTCTGTCCTGTTGCAAAGTGAAAGGCAAATGGGAGTCAGGCGGGGTGTTGGCTTAGAGTAGTAATAACAACCAAATACATGGTTTCCACTTTCAGCACCCTCACTGTAAAAATTGTTCCAGCAGCCATGGAGTCAAGCCCACAACGTACCTAGGAGCTAGTTACATGAACAGTCCTAGCATGTGACATAACTGGATGAAACAGGAAAATCAACTCTCTAATTGTTGTATTTATACATCTGTTGAGACTTTGCTTTTTTGACTTGCCACTCAGCAAATAGACATTTTAAAACGTTTTATCAATAAACAGTTGATTTCCCTGTATTGTACACTGTGCTGCCTAGTTTTAGATTTGTAATTGGCCACACCCAGTTGCATTAACAATGTTTTATAGTCCTATCCATTAGATGTTCTCTTTTGCTTGTTCTCTGATAGCTTGAATGAGTTCTGCTATAGATTTTCTGTAATGCCATCCTGGGTTAGACGGCCAGAAATCAATCTCTCTTCCTCCCAGCTCCTACCTATATTTCTTTGGTGTACAAGCCTTGTTGTTGAGTTTGCAGCTAAGTTATGCAAAATAGTCAGCAATATCAATGTTTGCACAGCCTATGTCTGTATTCTTGGGCCGTGTGCACCAATCCTTCTGAAATATTGACGGGCTTGGGCCAATGTGAACTCTCATTTCTGGATTGTTAGGATATTGTGTGTTTCATTTAGAATTATTGGGATCTCCTGGGGAATCAGAGTGTTTGAGCATTAATTATTGTTAAGGCAGAAACAAATGCTGTGTTTCTGCAGCTGTTAGGACTGTTCAGACATAACCAAGGTGAGACTGAAATGCTGTAAGTTGATAACGAAAGTTATTGATTCTAAAGGGACGTTTGGAAGTCTCCCCACTACACGTACAAGTCGTTCTAAATGTGCCTCCATCAGAAGTAGACAAAAGGCCTTAATATACAGTTTCTTGGGCTGCCTGCATCGATCTCTGCTGAAAACAGTATTTCTAATCACTAGAGACCATTTTCTGTCTGGCTGAAGATGAAAGCACTTGCTTACAGCCGCTTTCTCAGACTCCAGCAAACCTGGGGGAAAACTTTCATACCAAACCCAATTTTCTTCCCTCCTCCTTTTCCGTGTGCCCTTTGATAGCGTTTCAGGAAGATCTCTGCTTCAATTAGGACTTCCTCTTCCCCTCCCAGCCCAGCCTCGATTTGGGGCAGCCAAGAAGTCATCCTCCTATGCTTGTGGCATCAGTTGGTTGCCGTGGAAATGCCTGCCTTGTCACAAATTCAGCATTGTGGCTTCAAAGCAAGGCAGGCCGGGCAGGCGCCCTAGCAAACGGCGTCAGTATTTGGCAAACGTGGCGCTCATGAGACAACCGAATCAAAACAAGTGTCCGTGCTATGTTCGTGTTCTTTATTTCCATGGTGCCAGTTCCATGGTGCCAGTCGACTTCCCTGAGACCGGGCTACAGCCCAGGAATCAAGCATTCGAAAGTCAAGAAATGACCAGAATTAAGCATCTTTCACTTGGTATTCCCAAAACAACACCAACATCCATGCAGGCCAGTTTGCATTTAATGTCGAAAACAGGCACAGAGCCTACTACACATGTGCATTGTGCGCAAATTACGTGTTGCAAGTGGGAACCATGGGCTGAGTTCATGCTTGGTGTAAGCAGGTGTTACTCCATTGTCAAACTCAGACCTGGTGTAAGTAGGTGCAATTCCATTGCTATCAGTGGGTTTGCATCGGATTACTCCAGCTCTGAACCTATCTACACGACTCTGGAATATCTATATCTATACCGAGTGTGTGTGTGTGTGTGTGTGTGTGTGTAAGAGAGGCAGTTGCCAGCTAATTGCCACAGTAAACGTTGTGTTTCGGCTATATATTTTGACTTAAGATATTTCCCTAATGAAATCTAACTAGCAATATGTCCAGGCATGTGAAGTGCTTGTCGGCTGGTGTAAAAACCTGCAAATCCCTTGTGAGTCCCATGTGTCATGCACACATTTAAATGCCAAGGTTGACGTTAATACAACGGTAAGGAGGGGGGAAAAGGGGACAAAAAACAACCAAGCGCTCAGGAGTCAGGAAATTCCAGAGTCATATAGGCAGGCTGAGACCTGGAGTAATCCGGTGCAAACCCATGGACAGCAATGAAATTTTATATTGCAGCAGCAGGAGGTGTTATGCTGTATTCAATAAGTGGCGATAAATAATTAATAAACACTTCTGGAAAAGCCAGAGGTCTGAGTCAATAGGATTGAAATCGATGGTTCATTGACTACAAGAATATGGAGCAGCTGACCATCTCTCAATGGAAATGTGGTCAAACAGTCTGGTGCACTGAGTGCAGGGCAAGGATGGGTCTCTGCCCATGGAGATGGGACTGCTGGATTCATTATACAGAGTGGATGGAAGTCACTGTTCCCATCTAAAGCCAGAGTGCCCTTTGGCAGTTCAGTGTTCAGGAGTTCAGTGAGTTTAGTAACTCCACTGAAATCCGTGGGCTGGATTCCCTGCTGGCAAAAGTGTCTGTAATGGAGTTGTGCCTAGCAATGAGTGAATTGGACCCTTTGTCTGGGGCAGTGATGGGTCCTGGGCTGGTGTGATTCACTCCAGCTCCTGGGCAGGCCTTTGGGAGGAGCCGTCTGTGCCGGTATTCTTGGCTTGCTGGCTCTGCATTATTTCCTCTGATTTGGAGCATTTCTTGCGTCTGATAACTTGGACAATTACTGTTACAATTGCTTTTAAAAATTAATTTTAAAGTAGTCCTTCGATAGAACATCTACAGCAGTGAGCTGGGGCAAGGGGCTATTTAACTCGACAGATAACGCCTTTTCAAAGTATAGGAGGACTTGTGGCACCTTAGAGACTAACAAATTTATTTGAGCATAAGCTTTTGTGAGCTACAGTTCGCTTCATCGGATGCTGTAGCTCACGAAAGCTTATGCTCAAATAAACTGGTTAGTCTCTAAGGTGCCACAAGTCCTCCTTTTTCTTTTTGCGAATACAGACTGAAAAGGTTTCAGAGTAGCAACCATATTAGAGTATGTTATCTCTTAATCTGTGTTGCCAGCTCTTGGGATTTTACTGTGAAGTCCTCATTCCTTGAGTCATGTGATTGACATTCTCACGTAATTCGCTTTTTTTAAAAAATCTTTTCTTTCAGTCTTTGTTTGTGCAGAAAATCAGAACCCTGAAGGCTGATAAAAAGAACGAAACACTTTTTTTTATAATCAAAAAATTTTTCTGGGGTCTGACTCAGGAGTTTTGATTGCTTGGGTTGGCAGTGCTGTTTTCCCTCTCTGCATTTGGTCGTCAGTGCTTCTCTTTCAAAGAAACTTGTAAGCTTCCTTGTCACTGGAGCAAGAGAAAAATTAATGACAGCAATGACTGATCCCACTGACGTAGCTGCTGTAGCTAACCCAGAATATTTATTCTGCAGCATCTTGCTTCTGTTAATATGCTCTTGGGTTGGATGTTTGAATACTCCCTTATCAGCGAAACACACTTTTCAATGTGTCATTGAGGATATTGAAATTACAGACAGCATATGGAAGGATTTATTTGTTTGTTAAATATAATGCAGAGAGGATGGGCCCAAATCTGATCTCGCTGATGTAAATCTGCAGTAACAATTCTTTCTTCAGTGGTTTTGCGCTGATGTAACTGAAAGTAAAATTTGTACCTATGTGTCCATGTTTGTTTGTTTTAAATAACAGATCCGTGTGAGAGCCTGGGAACTACCCATCCGGTGCACACTTCAAATGTAATACTCAAGCCAGTCTGAGGCAGTGAGAGCAAACAACTTCTTAGTTATGCTGAGAGAGCATGTGAATGTTAGACACACAGGGCCAGAGTCTCTGCTTGGTTTCAGCAGAGCTATGCTGATTTCCTCCAGCTGAGAATCTGGTCCAATGGACCACTGCTTTCTCTTGTACCAGTCCAAATCTGCAGTAAGTCTGTTGAACTGAGTGTGTGGATACTTCGGGTTTACCCTAGCATGCCTGGGGGCAGCATTTTGCCTACTGACGCAATGTACTAGTGTACATGTGCTAATGGCGATCATTTCCTAGTCTCTGGAGTGCACGTGCTAGTGATAACTCTCTAGTTTCAGGTTGTCCGTAAAGTGGTTCTTGCAGGTATCCCAGTGACTACGCTGAAGTTCGCTGGGAACAGTTCATTGGTGACCCTGTGGAAATGTTGAACAGAGTCCATGCAGACTCCGGGTAGAGATGGTGTGTGCGCTCTGGGGCTGGCAGCGTTCTAACAGATCAGAGCACATATTCATTAGGCTATTTATTTAATGGTCAGCTAGTAAACTCTAAAGCTGATAAGTGGGAGACTTTGGCTGCAGCTTGCAGGGTGTTTGAGAGGTCTGCTTGGCACCTGCCCTTGGAATAATCAGACTGTTCATTGCTGGAAAGAATATGAACCTGTTGTTAAGAACACCCACATCTTGATACTGTGAACGTTATAAAGAAGGCAGATAAAACAGGATGTTGTGGTTCTCTTGTTTTCTAAAGTAGCCAGATTAACAGCTCCGCTGCCTTGGTCTCTTCAGTGTAAAAGCAAACCTAGCGCTCATGAAAGACGTTGGATGGACAGCCCTGTAGAGACTGAAGTCCTGCATTGGCCCCGGGGCACAGCCACAGCATGGTGCTGTGCTGTGAACGCCGCCTCTCATCCACAGTGGCTCACGGTTGTCTTGTACTCGTCTGTCTGTCTGTCCATTTGTTGTCCCTCAGGTTGTCAGCTCCTGGGGGAATGGGATGTCTCTTGTTCTGTGTCTGTACAGTGCCTGGCACCACGGAGTCCTGGTCCGTGACTGGGGCTTCTAGGCCCTGTGATGATACAAATGTTCACTTCCCTGCACTGCCCCACTAATGGGCCTCAGTCCTGACCCAGAGGGTCTCCAGGGCCATCCCGTCCTGGGTCTCTGCAGAAGCTCTCTGGTAAAGGGACATTTGTTGTGAAGGGTTTTGTCATGTCTTCAGCTGTCTACTAGGAATTGAACAGAGACTCTCAACACTGGCCACCAATCGGTCTTCAGATGGGAGTGATTGATCTAGGCTGAATTCATATGTGCTGCGCCCTGGAGGTGAGAGGTCTGTGTCCCAGAACTGACCCCGGAGCCATCCAGCCCCATCGAGTTGGATGCTCACTAGTCAGTATGCTGAGGCAAAATCTGCAGATGAAATCCTTGGAGTTGTTTTGCACTCTTGTGTGCACCTGTCTTTGTAAATCTCTACTGCACTCCTGGAGGTGGGCTAGATTGCAATCCCCTACATCACTGGACTTTTGCTGCAGAGTTTGTGCACCAAACTGGCCCTTCTTTGGGACTTCTAGTGTTCTCTGACAGGTAAAATACTCGACATGTAAATTATAGCCGGGCCCTGTATTACTGTAAATGTTAGTGGTGACCACATGTATCCTGTGGAAACGTGTGTGTCATTGCAGATCAACCAAATGAAGGTATGAATGGGAACTATACACTAGGCCAGATTCTCTTCTCGTGTACCCCATTGTGAATCAGGGTGACTCCAGTGAAATTGCATAGGTGTGAAACCAGTGGAGGAGGGGAATTGGAGCCTCTCTTTTGATTGCCTTGAGATGTTGGCTATGCTAACGTGATTGCTGTTCCTTTAAGTCACACCTTCCTGAGACCTTCACAAAGAATGTAGAAGGAAAGACTTTACCCCTGGTTTCAGAGCACCCAGAATGTGTTTCAGAGATGTAGACAGTTACATCTGTTAAAGTAACAAGGTGAAAGCCAGGAAGATTTCAGCTTTTTGAATCCAGTGACCAGTTCAATAAATGGACATTTTCAAATGAGAGTGTTGCTAGGGCTCTGTCTAATTAGGGTGCAGGTGTCTTACCAGCATGGCGTCTATTCCTGGGGTAATAAAAAACCAGGCTTGCAGCATTATCACTGAGAAATGCGAGTTAGATGACCTGCATTACCGCCAATTGAACTGTGCTGCTGCTGATCTAATTTCCAATTCTTTCTAGAGTAGACATGCCCACAGTTGCTTTCATTTGGCCTCTGTCTCCCTGAAGATTCCTTAGCTTCTTATGGTACATGGAATCCTAACCTAATGCCATTGTAGGGAGGAATGCTGCATTCCTGCCACTGGACCATCTCTTATAGATTTTAATTGGCGCTTTTGCTGTGAAAGGAATAAGGCCTCAATTCAGCAAAGCATTTAAACGTGCTTAAAATTCAGCATGTCCTTATGTCTCATCTTAAGGGCTCTGCTGAATCAAGACTTGAATGAGGACTGCAAGGTTGGGCCCACCATGCTCAAATTGTAGGCACCAAAGCTGGCGGTTAAAATGTCTCAAGGAAGAACTCATTAAATATATGATCAAAACCACGTGAAACAAAGATTGCAGTGGAAATGAGAGTAAATACTGGCGTATAAAAGAACCCGAAACGTAAACATACAAAAACAAACCCAAGTTTAAAGCAGATACCTGCCATATTTGCTATGGGCACAGACTTCAGGCTTTAAATGTTATTGGAAAAAGGAACATAAAGACTTTTTCTTGTTACAGTAAAGAATGGGGATTGACACTCTTTGGGTTGTTAACCCCATTTCAGCTGCCAAAACGCCAGGGATAAGGCTATTTGTATTAATGTGGTAGGAAATATGAGAGAGACAGGGGCCATTAAAGCAGAGGGCGAGTATGAATGATATGAAAGGGGAAACCAGAATCTGCAGCCACCTGAAACATGAACCGAGGAAGACCGTTTGAAAGGAATGTGATGTTCAGATGTAATGGGAAATGAAAGTCACTGTCTCCCTCGTGAGAAGGGGAGCAGAGAAAATCTGAACGCAGGCTTCTAGTGGAAATGGTGGGACTCAGATAAATGACATTTCTGTGCTGGAAAGTTAATGGATCTTAACTTTATTAAAAATCTTGTTTCAGAAGCTGGATGGTCCTGGGAGTTTGCTAGAAAACTAGGTTCAAATATTGGTTTCAGTGTCCAGTGAACATTAGATTGCTTTTCCTGGAATCCCGCTCGGTGCATATCCCAAAACTAGTTGGTCCCAATTGGCCCTCCCTCTGGAAGGGGTGGCAGGTCAAGACTGAGGAACAGCAGCAGAGAGCTGTGTGGAGTAGCAGCAGTGTGGCAGAGCAGGGTTATGGTGTGCTGGCCTAGCTACGCATGGTACAGAACTGGGTTGGTTATGGGGTGCTGCAGATCAGAAATGAGGTGTGCAGGCAGCTGAGTGGGAACGCATGCCTAGAATTCTGCAGCCCTATTCATGGCTTCAGGCCAGCACTGCTAGATCTTGACACTCGTGAATATTAAATTCGCTCACAAATTAAAGGAAAAAAGTGGGATATTTATTAAATGAGACTTTATTCCCTTTCATTCCCACTTAAAACAGAGTGACTCAGCAAGTGCAGGGTATAATCATTGCTGTGGAAATCTTCATTGGTTGGGCTTTCCCATCATTTCTGCTTGTGAGCAACCCCTGGGGGTGTGTTGCAGTAGCAAACCTGTGGTTATGTAAGGCACGACCGTTATCGCTGGTCAGGTTGTGTCAGCCTGCCATGCACTGGAGATGGCACTGAAAGGCGACTTTCCTGATTACCTTTTTTCCTGGCTAGGTCTGGGCAGTTAGAAACAGGAGCCCCAGACGCGTTCAGACAATGGGCTTGGAATAAAAGTTACAATAAACCTTCCACAACTGCAAAATTGGAATAATTCTGAACAGTGATTCTAGATTTCAAACAGACATCTGGCTTCCTTCTGATATTCTTCAGTATCTCCCTTATTTGATACTGTACAGCGCCGTTCCTACGGATTTTATGCTAGTGGCAAGGGCATTGGACTGGGGGTTGGGAGACCAGGACCCGATTCCCTGCTCAGCACTGACCTGCCGTGTGGCCTTAGGCAAATCGCTTTCCCTCTCTTTGCTTCTCTTTCCTCCCCACTCTTGTCAGACTCATCTGGTTGGGTTGTTCCTTGCTGCATGGCTGGGCAGCCCTGCCATCTCCAGGGGCCTCTGGGCTGCTCCGTTACAAATCAAAGAAGATGCTTTGTGCTGTGATGGGAAGTGACGCTGGGGCACAGAGATGCTAGAAGGCGGTTCTGGATAGCAGGGAGCCGCAGAGGAGGCTGGTGTAGCTTTGTAATAGGGCCTCCCAGGGTTCAGGTATGTTGCACTCCCTGGTCCGTGTTAGCCCTTTGTGCCCTATGCCTCTGGAGAGCTCGTCTTTGGGGACCTGCCTGGCTGACAGTTTGCTAATAGTAAGCAGACGGCTGCAGCCATCAGTGGTTATATTTAGCATCACGCAGTGTAACCTGGCTGACCAGAAGGTCCGATGAGAGGCTTCTGGGCTTGTCCCCTCCTGTTGTTCTGGCCGTCTTTGAGCGTGAGGAGGATCTGACCTTCTCTCTCTTCCAAGGAGACATCATCACTCGGTTTGCATCCCAGTGCCCTCTGGCTCTGGGTTACGGCAGCAGTGGAGATGGCCTCTGCTGAGCTGCAGCCGCACTCTCAGACGGCCATCCCGCAGCCCTGTGCCCAGAGCGCGCACAGGCCTCGCCACTGAACGTCTTCCAGCTGGGAGTCTCCAGGGAGCCGGTGGGAGTTAGGCACCCGACTTCGGCTCCTGTGAGACGCCCAGCTGTGGCTCTTCGGGAGATTATCTCCGCTGCATGGGCCTCATCTTGCTGCTCTCGCTCTGGAGGTCAGTGGGCTGAGGAAGGGCTGCAGAGCTTGGCTGTGTGTATGCACAGGTCCTGCTAGCGGGCGAGCCACACCTGCACCCCTTGAGCCTCATCCCCTGGACCCTTTGTGGCTGGACCACGGGTATCTCTCAGCCGTTACAGCGTTGGCTGGGAATGGTATCTTGGCATCCTAACTACAGTGGTCATCACAGCTTTCTTCCATGAGATGGTGGTGGTCTGCCGGACCAAGTGGGGAAAAACTGCACCCGCATCATCCATGTGCTCCCGCTACAGATGCCAAACCCAGAGGCCAGTTTTTAAAAATCTGGTCCAGTGTGCACACCCGTCTGGGGTGATCGATAACCAGCCATAGCCATGGCAAAGCTGCAGAGAGCCTCCTTTTATAACAGCATTCTAGTATTACGCAACCTAGATGGAGATACTATACGGTGGGTGAAAAACTGTTCCCAGAGAGTAATCATCAGTGGTTCACAGTCATGCTGGAAGGATATAACGGGTGGGGTCCTGCAGGGATCAGTTCTGGGTCTGGTTCTGTTCAATATCTTCATCAGTGATTTAGATAATGGCATACAGAGTACACTTATAAAGTTTGCGGACGATACCAAGCTGGGAGGGGTTGCAAGTGCTTTGGAGGGTAGGATTAAAATTCAAAATGATCTGGACAAACTGGAGAAATGGTCTGAAGTAGATAGGATGAAATTCAATAAGGACAAATGCAAAGTACTCCACTTTGGAAGGAACAATCAGTTGCACGCATACAAAATAGGAAATGACTGCCGAGGCAGGAGTTCTGTGGAAAGGGATCTGGGGGTCATGGTGGACCACAAGCTAAGTATGAGTCCAGCGAACATCATTCTGGGATGTATTAGCAGGAGTGTTGTAAGCAAGACACGAGAAGTAATTCTTCCGCTCAACTGCGCGCTGATTAGGCCTCAGCTGGAGTATTGTGTCCAGTTCTGGGTGCCACATTTCAGGAAAGATGTGGACAAATTGGAAAAAGTCCAGAGAAGAGCAACACAAATGATTAAAGGTCTAGAAAACATGACCTATGAGGGAAGATTGAAAAAACTGGGTTTGTTTAGTCTGGAAAAGAGAAAATTGAGAGAGGACATAAGTTTTCAAGTACATGAAAGGTTGTTACAAGGAGGAGGGAGAAAAATTGTTTTTCTTAACCTCTGAAGATAGGACAAGAAGCAATGGGCTTAAATTGCAGCAACGAAGGTTTAGGTTGGATATTAGGAAAAACTTCCTAACTGTCAGGGTGGTTAAGCACTGGAATAAATTGCCTCGGGAGGTGGTGGAATCTCCATCACTGGAGATTTTTAAGAGCGGGTTGGACAAACACCTGTCAGGGATGGTCTAGATAATACTTAGTCCTGCCTTGAGTGCAGGGGACTGGACTAGATGACCTCTCCTGGTCCCTTCCAGTTCTATGATTCTGTTTATTACAGTAGTGTCTACAGTGCCCAGCCAAGTCTGAGGCCCTGTTGTGCTAGGCACTGTATACACCCCCGGGGGAAGAACAGTGGCTGCTCCAAGGAGCTTACAGGTGACTGGTACAAGGCAGGCAAGAGGTGGCAGAAAGGAAGTGTTGTTACGGCAGGTCTCACTAGCTGGTGCTGTTGCCCAGTCTTCCAAGATGTGCTTTTCTTGCACCTTTAACAAAAAAAAAAAAAGTCACTCTGGGGAGGACCTGCGGGGTGGTGCCCTTGTCGTTCAAGGGTCTGGGAGAGGGAGCTGTGTGCACAGCAGGAGAGTTTGTTCTCTGCCTTGGTCTGTTACTAGACTAGTTTCTTAAAGCAGAATTGCTCCCTAGGACCTGGGCGTTGGTGCTGGGCTGAGATCTTTGGGAGAAGGGATTGCCTGCATGTTGTGTGACCACCTCTGTTCTAGGACAGATGCTGATGTGTAGATAAAGGGGGTTACCCTTAAAATGTACCCCGACAGTGCATCACTAACTTCTCCTTCACTGGGCAGCCAATCTGCAAGGCCACAGGCATCTCCTACAACTTGACATAGGGACAACAGCAGTATTAGCCCCATGTTACAGATGGGGAACTGGGACATGAAGTGTCTTGTCCAGGGTCGTACAGGGAGTCTGGCAGATCCAGACACTGACCCCAGTTCTCTTGAGCCCCAGACCAGAGCCTTATCCACATCAACATCCTTTAAAGATTCCTGCTGAACTGATACGGACGTGCCAGACCCACCTGAAAGCTCATGATCTCTGCAGAGACTCTTGGAGCCAGCCTTCCAGAAATGCCAACCTGTGTGTGTGGACGTGGCTGAAGGATATTCAGATCCACAACACCTGAAGGGAAGGACGCTAGACAAATTGAGAGCCGCTGCTGTGTCAGATTTAAGTGCTGTTGCCTTTGAAAGAGTGGAAACTAGCTCTACAAAAACAACGAGGAGTCTGGTGGCACCTTAAAGACTAACAGATTTATTTGGGCATAAGCTTTTGTGGGTGTAAAATCCACTTCTTCACATGGAGTGAAAATTGCAGATACAGGCATAAATATATATTGGCACACGAAGAGAAGGGAGTTACCTTACAAGTGGAGAACCAATGCTGAAGGCCAATTCAGTCAGGGTGGATGTGGTCCACTCCCCATAATTGAGGAGGAGGTGTCAATGCCAAGAGAGGGAAAATTGCTTTTGTCGTGAGGCAGCCACTCCCAGGCTCTATTCAAGCCCAAATTGATGGTGTTACGTTTGCAAATGAATTGTAGCTCTGCAGTTTCTCTTTAAAGTCTGTTTTTGAAGTTTTTTGTTGAAGGATGGCTACTTTTAAATCTGTTTATTGAGTGTCCAGGGAGATTGAAGTGTTTTCCTACTGGCTTTTGTATGTTACCATTCCTGATGTCAGACTAACACAGCTACCCCACTGATACTTGAAACTAGCTCTGTATTTGAAGTGAACAGTGAATGTTTGTGCTTGTATGATACTTCTCAGATTGTCCACATTTAGCTTAGTATAAACTATTCTACAGAACCAAACAGCTGGGAGGGACTGTGCTTGGTACACTTGTGTGTAATCAATAAAACAGCCTTGCCATCCTATTGAAAAGGAAACTGTGAATGCAGATATAATTTAATATAGAAGGCACATTGTTCGCAATAGCATGCAGCAGGTTAAGTGGAAAAACCTAGCCAAGTGAAAGGCAGTGTTATGGGTAAATATTGGTTTAGACTCATTAAACTTGGAATTTATTCATTAGCTCCTGGTCCCTGCACCCCAGCTGTTGTCTTTACTGCTGTTATGTTCAGCTTTACACTGGAGAAGCAGTGACAGCAAGGATTATGGGGGCCAGGAGTGGCGTGCAGACAAATGATTGGGACAACTTGGTTTGGGGTTTTATGGTTGGAGGCGAAGTGTGACCCTGGGAATCTTGTAGCAGATGGAGACAAAAGCCTGAATCCCTGTGTGCAGTCTGGTTATTAGAGATTGGCTGTTATGGCTGAAACGGGCCCAGGTTTGGCCCTCAGCACAGACTAGGTTTGGAGTTCATTTGAGATATGTGCTTGCAGTGGTCTCCAGTTATCTGACATGGAGCCCATTTTCCCCGCCTACAGCCCCAGTTTTGCATACCCAGGCTCCAATTCTGTAAACATTCACATGCTTACCATGAAGCAGATGAGCAGACTCATTGAAGTCGATAGTAATTCCATACACCTGAGCAAATAAGTGTGAGGGATGCAAAGGCGTAAAAATAAGTGTGGAATAAGGCCCTGAGTCAGGCACTTTTTTTTGCTCTCCCACCCTAACAGTGACTAAGAAGGATTTTATTTCTACAGTGTTAATGAAATTCACTTGGTCATTTCTCTGTAGGCCTCTTGAGAGCTCAGTTGCCAGAAAAGTTACCCCTCTCTGTGCAAAGTGTAGCCTTATATATGGATGGGTGTATTGATTTCTGATGAATCTCTTAGACTGCATTGGTTAAAGATTCAGTCTCCTGACGGATATTGATCAAATTATAAAAGTAATCAATAGGGAACACGGAATGAACAGGACAGGGTGAAAAAATTAAATAGTTATTTTGATTAAACTCTGGATGTTGGCTGTGTGACAATCATGGGCTCGCTCCATATGGACCAGTGATTTGGAAGAAGACATAGTCTGTTGTAGTGGGCAGTATTTGCTCTTGGCATTTTGGGCCAAAAATTAATATAGGTCTTAAGCTTGTGTGATTTTTGTTATGGATTAGCATAAAAATGCTGCAATGCAAAATTTGTAGTGGAAGCTTAAGTGTTTTCTCCAGTAAATATTGGCTAAATGTGGGGTATCTGTCCTACCCTGCCCCTGGAATGTCAGAACTGCACTTTTTCCAGCTTTATAAGAGGATGTGTTGGTGAAGTGCAATTTCTAGGACAGTATCATAAACAGCCTGCAGCCGTCACCCTGGGCTGTGATCTTGTCAGACTCTGTAAGCTAGGCAGCATTGGGCTGGGTCTGTACTTGGACAGGAAATGTTGTATTTCATCTATGCACAATGGGGAAATGGTGGTGGTAATTTAGTGCAAAGACCTGTCCATAATGGTGTTGAGGGTGCAGTGACGCTGGATGTGGTGTCTCTTGGATAAAGCCCTGACCACTGTGGTCATTCTGGATCTTGTGGCATTCTCTGTATTAAACCAGCTGTCCTGGACAGATTCCTGTGTGAGTCATTGCATTCTGCCTCCCTAAACTCCCTTAGCAGCATCAATTGGTAAATTTATTTTTTGGTTCCTGTCCTAAACTGTGGTGCATTATTGCTGTGCACTGGTTACCACTGGCTTTGTCCCAGAGATGGCTGCGGTGCAGTGAAGGAGGAAGTCTCTGGTCTGTAGAACTCTTTACATGTGTAAAGGGGTTGGGATGCTCTAGGATGGGGCGCTAGGTAGATACAAGATAACTGTCATGCATTCCTAGCCTTAGGCTGGTGTTCTAAGAAATGGTTCAATATGAACTCACAACGCAGCCAGTTACTGTGCAGGGAAAGAGGAATATACCTGCCGGGTTGTCGTTTGAGGTACTCGGCCAGTCCTCCTTGCTACGATTCAGATTCTGTGCCAGCACTATTGACTTGGTGGGTAGCTGTCAAACAGGTTGTTCTCTAAAGGTTTTCTGCTTCAGACCAAAATATGCCCAGTGGGGCCATTCCACACACACCCAAAACTGGAGGTGGATTTGCTGGGGCAATTACTTTGTTTAAAGGGTCATGTGTTAGGTGCTGTACAATTGTAGCAGAGCTCTCATCCTGCCTGAATATTGAATAAGAATGATACCGAATGCCCAGTTAAATACTGCTTGTTTTATCACCAAAAATGTTGTCATATGGTGCTGCATCTGCGAGATAGAAAGCAAGCGTCTTGAACTGAACATCCCAATTCCAGTCTATTCTTCCCTGGGCTTGCTGGCTGTCTCTCGTTTCGGCTCTCTCTCAGTTTTGTTCTATCATGTTGCGCTCTCTGGTCCATTTGCAGTGATTTAATAATCCACTTGCCCAGGATTTGGATTGCAAACCCCCTCTTAGCCTTTTGCTGTCAGGGAAGCACTGAGAATTTCAGTCCTCTGCCTTGAATTTTTTCTCTCTTATGTGCAGGCACATGAATATTTCATTTTGCACAATTAGTTGAGTCTTGCGTTTGTTGGCTTGTTGCTCTCATTACCCTTCAGGGTTTCATCTCTCTCCCCTGAGTGCCCCAGTCTCTCTCACTCGTCTCCTTTTTGTTTCACTAAACATTTCTCTGGTTGATATTGTTTAGCTTGACAAGCTCAAGCAATACTCTGCCATTTTTCTTCACAGCTGTGTAATTTTCAACTAAACTGCCTCTCCAGGAGCCTTTTTTCTGTGCATTGTAAATGCTGCTGATTATTATTTGCATCGTGGTAGCTCCCAGGAGCCATAGTCATGGACCAGAACCCCCTTGTGCTAGATACTGTACAGACATAGAACAAAAAGACAGTCCCTCCCTGCCCCAAAGAGCTCGCAGGCTGACTGTGTGTACTCTACACACTGTGTGTAGGGGCATCAGGGCACAGAATGGCAAGGGAGTAGCCCTCGTCTATAACACTCTGGTCAGTCTACACCTGAGATTAGAAGGAGGTGGACAAAGGTTTGCATAGTCCAGATATGGAGGAGGGAAGAGGCCTGTATATAGCCCCTGGCTGAGGCAAGAGCGTATAACTAGGAGCAAAGGGATGAAATTAGGACAAAGAAATTTTTGTCTCTATATTAGGAAAAATGGAGTGGTGAGAGCCTTGAGACTGGTGACTCAAGCTAGGAGTCATATCATAGAATCATATCATAGAATATCAGGGTTGGAAGGGACCTCAGGAGGTCATCTAGTCCAACCCCCTGCTCAAAGCAGGACCAATCCCCAACTAAATCATCCCAGCCAGGGCTTTGTCAAGCCTGACCTTAAAAATTTCTAAGGAAGGAGATTCCACCACCTCCCTAGGTAACGCATTCCAGTGTTTCACCATCCTCCTAGTGAAGAAGTTTTTCCTAATAGCCAACCTAAACCTCCCCCACTGCAACTTGAGACCATTATTCCTTGTTCTGTCATCAGCTACCACTGAGAGATGTCCCACAGAAAGAGGTTGAAACTCCACTGCTAGCGACGTTTAAAACTAAACTGGGAAAGCAGTAGAGTGTCCATTGTAGGGACACCCTGGCACTGGTTCCTGGGATACTGGCTGGCACCTAATAGGTCTCTTCTACCTCTAATTTCTCTGATTAGGCAAGAGTCAAAGTCCAAACCGAGCTAATATCCAGACTATTGAAGAGAGACCTCTTGGTTAACTTTCCTCATTTCCCATTCTTGTAAGTCATCTCACCCCATTCTGGTCTTGTGGGATCATCTGTTTTATCGAGGCTTTGAACAAAACGTTCTTGAAGCAATGGAAGTGAAGTACAGAATGAAGATTACACCTGGTCCGTCCTTGCTGTGTTTACTGCCGGGCCACTTGGGGAGAGCAGACAAGACTTCCACATCCAAGATCTTATTAAACAAAGAGCTGGACCCTGACAGCCTTGCTCCCCTCATCATGACATGTTCCCAGGGGACAGCTGTCCGAGGCAGGTACTGCTCACTGTCAGGGAAGGGGGCAGAATTAGGTTCAAAGCTAGAACAGAAATTTGCAGCCTTTGGCCAGAGATGAGGGTGGGGGTGGGGGTTGGGAAAGTGACTGCAGCCGAATGGGAGAAGAGCCCTTGTTGCATTTGTGAACACCGTAGCTGCACTGCGGTTAAAGGGAGACTGGCTGGACACTTGGTCGTATGCACATTGTTTACCTGGTCAGTGGCACGGTTCCATACGTTGGCTGATCATTTGCATTCAGATTAGCTACTTCTCAACATGTTGTAAATGCAGCAGCTCTCAAAGCAGGGCAGAATCCACAGCATCTGAAGGCCAGCCGTGCGTTCCCCAGGTGACTCATTATCTCTGGATGGAGAGAGGGATGCCCTGTGCCCTGCCTGTCCCTCAGGCCGATGTGCGTGGCTCACTTCAAATTCGAATTCAGCGCGGTCCCATGCAGACCCAGGGGGCTCTCGCTGCTCATTTTTGCGAGTTGTTGACATCAGAAGTGCTGAGTCAGGAAACTGAAAGTATGGACACGTGTAGCACTGTAAGTTAACGAAACGAATCTCCCAGCATTTCAAGCTTCTTCCTGTCCTGGGTGTTGTCTTGCAGCCTTGAGTCTCTGCTATACACCGTAAGGCCTGATTTCATATATCTGGGCCCTAATGGTTTGTCTCCTCATCCTCTCAGACCAACTGGCACTGCAGGTGTAACAGCAGCAACATTGTTAGCGTCTAGATGCCCCAGCCATCCTCCTCCTGGGCCCCTTTGTGTCAGGTGCTGTACCTATGGCCCAGGCTCAGAAACCCTAACAATCTAGAGAGAGAAGATGGACAAAGGGTGGAAGAAAGGGACAGTGAACCTCCTCCTCTGGCAGATGGAGAACTGAGGCCCAGAGACCCCGTCATGCAGGAACTTTGCCTCAGAGCTGGGAACTGAATCCAAGTTTCTGGACCAGTGTCTTGACCACCAGACCCCCTTTCCTGTTGTGGTGGGAGAGCCACCGCTGGCTCTTGCCATGGACCAGGACGTAGGTGGTCAGAGCAGTGTGCTCAGGCTTAGAGGTCTGCTTGGAGCAAGAGTTGGGAGCCAGAGTCAGGAGTCAAGCCAAGGGTCAGCATTGGAGTCAGATGCTAGAGGTGGGGCATAGAAGCAGGGAAGTTGAATAAGGCAGGGACCAGGAGCAGGGCAGGGAGGCAGGGTCCAATGTAGCAGCCATCCAGGGATTCACCTGGTTGCATAGTCAACTTCCTGTGCCTCCTTCTGGCTTATATATCAAATCTGAGCCAATCGGAGAGGCCGCACCTCTCCTCCAATCAGGAGCTTCATGGGTGGTACCTCTGGTTAGCTAGGGTCCACCAGCCCACGTTCACTGCCGGGTGGTGGATGTGGTCTTAGGGCTGCCTGAGGACCCATGGAATTGGGTTTGCGCCCGTGATCCCTCACAGCTCCTGGAAAGGGAGAAGTGCTAGCTGGATTGCTAGCGAGTTGGATGCAGGTGTCTAGGGCCTGTCTTCTAATTTATGTTCCATTTTCTGCTGAGAGTAACTGACTCAGTGTCAGCCAATTTAAACCATCTGGGACACAGCTGAAATTATGCTTCACAGATCCTGCTTCCTCCTGGGTTCAAGAACAGCCTCTATTAGTCACCACTCACATAGGAGATGGAGCCGCACTGAGAGCTGACCCATTTTGCTTCGAGAGGCCGGGGTGGATTTGGCTTTGCAGATTTTATTTAATATCTGTATTCAGAAAAGAACTCTCTCTGTCAAGCTGACAGTTATGCAGGGTCAACTGTGGGTAAATCTTCTGAAGGAGTTTAATTTTTCCCAATTGTAATCATTAAGTGTCTCGCATATGTCGTCTTTGCTCGGTCAAATCTTAAATACAAATTTAAAAAAAGCTTCTTAAGAGACCCTTCTAGAGATCAGCATCATTATAAGTGGAGCGTTTCATGCACACGATAAGCACCACACAGTGAATTCTGCTGCGTGTCATAACACTGAAGAGCGAACAGCAAGATGCTTTGGAAAAACTAGAAAGAGAGAAAATCGGTGGCTTAGAAGTTGGTAAAAAGAAATAATTTCAGACTTGAAAGGCCAGATACCCAGCTGAACCTTCATTGACTGCTGTGGCCACTGACGCTGGCTGGGGGCGTAAACCAGAGCTGCACTGAGTTGTATGAGAGATACGGGAACTCCTCTCTGACTTGGCAGGGACAGACCTTCCTAGAGGTACCCAGGTGAAGCTGTGGCACGTCCACCAGGCATATCCTGGTGGGAGCCAGGGTGCTGGGGGATGCCCGGTGATAGCCGTTCCTCTAGTTGGCTGCATCAGCTGGCAGGCTTTGGCCTCTCCCAAGTGAGGTCTCAGTGTGACATTATGTCACCACTGCAAGGAAATGGTACGCCAGGAGGGCAAACCACCAACAGGGCAAGTGAACTCCAAGACTTTATAGCATGAGACTGGCTATGGGTAGCTGTCAGTGCCCATTCGTCCAGGGTTGCTTTCTATTTCATTAATAACATATTGTGTTTCCTGGTTGTTTTCCAAGCAAGAGTCTCAAAGCGCATGACAAATATTAAGCCTTGTAGCACCCCTGTGAAGCAAGTCTGTGTTCCACTTCTCATCATTTAACGGGGGGGGAAACTGAGACAGAGAAAGGGGAGGGACTTGGGAATCAGGAACCTCAGTGGGAATGAACCACTCTGCATTCCGAGACCAGGGCTCTGACACTGGGCTCTTAACCGTTGTACAGCCTGAGGCCCTGTTTGTCGGGGCAGGTTATTTAGCTCCAATGGCTGTTTACTCACCTCCAGTTTAAAAGGAAAAGATCTGTGAGTTTTGGTTGGTCACCTTGGGGTCTGCGAACATTCATCCCCTAGACGTGAGCAGCAGGAGGCTGGAAGCCCTGCTGAGCCTGCGCTGGCGTGAGCGCGCACCTGGGCATCACTGGTCATTAGCAGCAGCATCTGTTTGGAGGCTCCTTTCAATCTCTTCCCTATTAGATTCCTGACAAGAGTAACTGCATTTCATAGAAACCACCTCCTCCTCAGGGAATCCAACTCCTGGGGAGCGCAGGCGTGGGAGGGAGGGAGGGAGGGAAGTTGTCACAAAAATAAACCTGCTTGGAAATGGCCAACGGAATCGCAGTCCAATTGGTAGAGGCCTGGGGTGGAGGCTGAATGCAGAGTGGCTGAAAATTAAGCAGCTCTCTGGTGTGAAGACTCCCACCTAACAAGCCTGACAAGATCCCAATCTCCCTGCTCTGGGACGTGGTGCAAGGCATATAATTATTTTGAATTTCATAAAAAGGAATGCGTCCTAAGTTGGAGTCGGACTTCTCTCCCCTCCCCTATTTTCATCTCCTCTGGAAGCCTATATCAAATCCACTTCTTGTGCTTACAGGGAAGTGGGAGCTGAACAATCTGTCAAATCTGTAG
This sequence comes from Chelonia mydas, assembly GCF_015237465.2. Lineage (NCBI taxonomy): Eukaryota > Metazoa > Chordata > Testudines > Cheloniidae > Chelonia > Chelonia mydas. Next base: position 30,066,686 of record NC_057856.1, read on the forward strand.
TGGAAAGGGGTGTGTGCACACGCATGTTTGCATACGTGTAATAGGAACTTGAAGGGTAAGAAGCATGACCAGAATGTTGTAATTCTCCCCAAGCCAAGCATTATAAACCCATGACATTTAGAGCGAAGTTTACACTTAAGAGAAATCTAACCATGTTAATGTATGGAAATGCATAGCTAAAGTGCCCAAACAACCTTAATTTTGCTCAGTAGTGATCCATGAAGGGGAAAAATATTTTTTAGAGACACATTAGATTTTTTAAATTGGTTTTATCTAATCTAGGACCACAAAGATTAAATGCTGTAGTTATAATTTTGTGGTTATTGCATGGCATCACCCCCAAGGCAGAAGCTGGACTAGGGTCTAGGACAGAGAGGTTTCTCCAGGGAAATCCTAGGAAAAGTGAAGCATAGAGAGAAAGTTACCTGAAGTTTACTCTTCCATCGTTGTTTGAATGGCCAATAAAGTCCAACCTCAGGAAGCTGAAAATAAATACACTGTGCAGAGATTCCCTTTGGAAAGGGGTAGGAGCTAGACCTGCCAAAACACTCCATTTTGGACTGTGCTCTGATGTGTTGGCCTTATTTCTTGATTTTATACATTTATGATCACTTTCCACAATGGCTGATTACTCTACGTCCGGGCTCCCAGCGTGTGTTGGAGACAAGCGTGAAGAATCTTCTGTTTTAGCTCCAAGACACATTGATAGCTACGGGGTTTTCTTGTAACACTGGCGCCTGGTGAAGGTGGACCCTATGAGACAGGGAGCTCTCGAGGGAGCGAGTGCTGCATGCAGTAGGTGGCTGTGTAAAAGCTTCAAAGACAGTGACCTTGGTTAAATGTATGGGCTGTTTCTTTTCTAGCTCTGCCAACATCAGTAGCTCTTAAAGCCTCTGGAGCCCTTAAGACAAGCCAGTGCCTTGATCTGCCACAGTCGCTCATCTGCCCCCCTGGCACTGTACCGTGGGTAACATTTTAGGTCTGACTCTTACATCTGACCTCCCATTTTGCGCCTTCAAAATCTGCTCATAATTATGTGGGTTCCTTTTTTAATGTCCGGCCCCTAATGTCCAACCTACTTGACAGGTTCCCTGTAATGAAGTGGACGGAACAGAATGCCGGTAATATGTCACAGGCAATATAGACTCAGTCACTCAGGGCTCAGCACTGATTACATTGCTATGCAAATTACCATCCCAGTCTCATTTGACGAGAGCTGATTCACTGAAGTCTGGCTTGATGGGCTAGTTCCAGGTTGTTCAGGCCAGCTGCATGACATGAAATTTGTCAAACACACAAAACAGGAGTGCATAAAAAATACCATAAATGTATTCAAGCTGGATTTGGTAACCCTGATTGATTCTTTTTAACTGAATGCTCTTCAATTCCTGGATGTAATTTTCTGCTCCCTTTTTCTGGTCTAAGGCCTCTCAGAAAATAAAAATGAAGCAAAATCATTTGCCTCATTTGTTACAGCATTGATCTTTCAAGTGGCTTGTGTGGAGCCTGGCAGGCCAATGGATTGTGGCTTCCCATGAGACCATGCAACCTGGGTGCGGCCACGGGGCCTGCTAGTGGCCATCAGAGAAGAAGGACAGCAGAGAGAGAGAGATCCTTACTGATCCTTTGTGTTATAAACTCAAGCACTTAAATAGCTTGGTGCTCTCTGAGTCTTGCGATTTTTGGCCCATGCAGATGTTGAGCAGATGTTCACTGATTCCCTCTGCTGGATGGAACATGTCAGACCTGCTGCAGCGTATAGCTGTCTGTTATTCTCTTGTCCTGCCCCAGTTATGTTGCTTGCATATACAGGCTTTTTCCTAACTATCTCCTTGTTCGACAGGTGAAGCAGATTATGGAGGAAGCTGTGACGAGGAAGTTTGTGCATGAGGACAGTAGCCACATCATCTCATTCTGTGGTAAGTCTCCGAGGTCAGGGTGCAGAAAAGAAACTGACTCTGAGAAGCTGACAGCCCAGCTCTGTCTCCATGTTGGGTTGTGGCTGCATCTCAGCACTGTGCTGGCTTGAGAACTTCCCATCTTAGCTCAGTTCTTCTATGGCACCTTGTGCTATGACCAGTGAGTGTCAGGCCCAAGAAATGAATCCTTTTGTCAACAAAATTACCCCCTGGGACTGTGAAATGGATTGGAGGCATCAGAAGAGGGGAGGACACGGATGTCATGTTATAAACAGAAACAAAAAAGACAGGCGGACGAGGCCCTGGAGTACTTAGTGTCTTTTATTCGTTTATAAGTGGATAGAACAGAGGCCCCATTATCTGATATTTGAATATTTTACTGTTATGGACTATTAATGTATGTAAATGAGAGCCAGAGCTTGGGGCGAGCATCTGCTTACTGTTTATAAATGGTATGTGTGGGGGTGGGAATGTTGGAACAGGGAGCATGTGTGGTGAAGGTTTTAAATCCTTTTAAATCGTGTCAGTGAGATCGTATGGGAGACCTGCCTCCAGCCTCCTCTGCTGGTTCAGTTTTCGGCCTCTGGTCTTTGACAAGGTTCAGTACTCAGCCTATTAATACCTGGCTTTTTCCAGGGGTAGTGACAATTTTGACATTTGGAAAACATGTACTGGAATCAGCCAGTTAAAAGAACAGCCAGGCAAAGCATGAAAAAGTGCCCTAAAGATTTTGCTTGGCTTGGGTGTGAGACGGGGGCCTGGAGGTGAGTTTGCAGCAGGAATTGTGGAACAAAGGGATTTTAGGAGCATCCTTAGCAATAGGGATTTTTTTGTGTGTGCGCTGCACACACCAGTACAGCAGTGGAAGTAAGCTGCCTTGTTTTTGGTGCATGAACCCTTCCCCTTGGATGACTGCAGGTCTGTGTGTCTATTCTAGCTGCATGGTGCAAAGCCGACCAGGCAAAACGCAGCTTGGGAGATAAAATAATCAGGCTGCAGACATCCGCTAATGAGCAGGGTGCAGGTCAGACAGAACTAATAGCCCCTTGCAGTAGCCAGTGGCTGGGAAGCTCACTCAGCAGAGCAGGCCTCACTCCCTCTTTGCTAGCACTTCTGGGCTGGAGAGGTTCCTTGGCGATTGCCTCAAACCAGATTACTCTGCTGATAGGTCCGTACGCTTGCTGCAATGTCTTTTCTTTGGGAGACAAGGGGGGTGGTGGTGGTGGTGGTGGTTCTAGCAACATCGCTGCTGCTAATCAGAAATGAGCTCCAGGGATGTAAGAGGCAAAACCGGGTGTTTTTCTGTGGGCTCGTCCCATTATTTATCTCTGTTTAATGTTTTTTTCTCTTATGACTGGATGGGGTGACCAGATAGCAAACAGGGAAAAAGTGGGACAGGGCGTGAGGGGTAACGGGTCTGTACAAGACAAAGCCCTGAATATTGGGATTGTCCCTATAAAAATCAGGACATTGGGTCACCCTATGACTGGAGCCTCTCTCTGCTGAGAATTCAGGAGTAGCTTGTGGTCTCAGGCTACAGGGACCGAAGGGCGATCCTGCCAGTATAGACAGGCAAAGATGGCGTGCCTGGAATGGAGGCCACCAGAGCGCACGCGCCCCTTTGTGTCAGGGTGTGGCATTGCAGGGACTCTTCCTCTCTGACACTCCTGTGTCCTGGTTCTGCAATGGCCTACCGCCTCTGTGGCCTAATGCTCTGGCCGGGTCAGTTCTCCAACTGGGAACAAATTAAATCTTAACTCAAATTAGCTGCTTGAGCATTAAAGTCCCTAATAGAAACACTAGTCCCTCAGAGACCCAAAGTCAGTGTTGTCAAGTTAGGCCCCTTTCTGGGCCAGATTCCTTGGGTCAGGGTAGGGAGAGCCAGAGTCTTCCCTCCCTGCCCTGGCTTCACCCAAAGCAGGCCCCAGTGGAAGCAGCCAGTCTTTACCTGCCCTGCTGGGCTCTGATTGGCCTGTGCCTGCTCCCAGCCCTTCTAGATGCTGGAGGACCAACTCTCGCTGGTTCTGCCTACAGCTGTGCATGGAGGAGGCCTCTCTAGACAACGCCTGGAGGTCTGAACTCGCTGCACTTCCCCTCCAGCAGGGCACCTCCTGAGGGCGTGGTGTGCCAAGGCAGTGGGGCCTCTGGCAGGGGCAGCGAATACCTGGTTCCCGTCACAGATGGTTGGCTCCTTTAAGAGAAGCTGTTTGACAGAAGTGTAGCCCGGCCAATGGCATAGGAGGAGCAGCAGCAGCATGTGGGAGCCCTAGGGGTGGAGTCACCCTTTGGAGCCCCGCCCCCTGAGCTAATAGAAAACAGGTGCATACTGGGAGGAAGTGCTGTTAAAGCTGTCTGGGATGCAGGTCCTGGAGCTTCTTGGATTGTCCAGACCATTGAGTGGTGCTGACAGCAGCCATGGCAGGGACCCAGAAATCCGATGTGCCCCTTTGGAAAGTGCCCCTTTGAGGGAAGGACAAACCTAGATACCAGGAGTTGAATTCAGCCCAAGTGTAAGTGGGTGCAACTCAGCAAAAGCCAGTGGAGTCACACCTCTTTAAGCAGGGTGAAATCTGAACTTTGCAAACCCTTCAAACACACACACAAAAGCTCTGTTCCCCGAAAGCTTTGGGATATTTTGGATAAAGTCCTATCTACTGTCCGCTCCCTCTTCACCTCAGCCGTTGGCCTTGGGTAACATAAGAGCAAGAAATATAGGCTCTCTGTCCTTCTCTGAGCTAGGAGTGGAACTGCACAGTAGCAACTTCCGCCAGACCCCTCTGCTTTGAATCTGTTTGTACTCCCTTCCTGCAAGTGGTCTGTGTAAAGCAGAGACCTGTGTTATAATCGCTGAATCTATCCGGGATCCTGTCAGACACCTCTGTTCTCAGGGGTTCCTGGTTCCGCTCTCAGACGGGCACAGAGGCTTTAGCCCTTGCCCTCTCTGTTTCTATCAGTGTCAGTGCATAGTCCACTGGATTTGGATTATTTTTCAGGGCTCCTAATCTCTTATCCATTTGCCAGCTCTTCTGATGGCGTGTGAGATGGGATTTTCCTTCCTCTGTCTATCTGCTGGGAATGTGGAATCGCCTTTTTAGAGACATTTCTTTATTTAAAAGCAGAATTATTATTATTCTGGAAACTGGCCCCCCCGCAGCATTGGCACCTGTTTGTATCAGCGTTGTAGCAGCATCCTGCAGCTGCCAGGAGGTCCCAGTGCCATGTGACCGTGCCAGCATGAACAGCCTTCTGGAAATCCTGCAGGGCAGTTCTCGGGGCCAAACCCCACTGCACAAAGCTGGCGCTCGCTGACTGTCTGGCTTTGCGTGGTTTGGTAATGTGGATGTATCTCATCGCCGGGCATGGAGGGGTGGGGATTTCCCGATCTCTGCGCTGGCCCACTGGGCGTGCCGTGCAAGAGCAGGATGTTCTGCCCTAAAGAAGGGTGCTTTCCTGTTCCGGATTCCTTGTACAGACCCAAAGGCAGCGCAGCTCTTTGGGGGAAGCAGGGTTTTCCCTTCTGACTATAACTGCGCACAGCGGTGCCTCGGGGAGTCTGTGACTGCCTTCTCCCTGCTGCCCCGTCCCTGTTCCACGGAGCATGCCTCTCTTGAAGAGCGAGCCACTAAAAAGGCATCTGAACCCACCCTGAAGAAACTGCATTCTCAGCCTACTCATGCTGCTCTTCTCCTGCATGGCTGATTCGCTCTCTGCTGCAGGACTCCTGGTGCGGTGTCTATGGCAACACAAGCTGGGGAGAGCAGGCTACCTGCTCCGCTGGGCCTACTGCAAAGAAGCCAGCACCATGTCGCAGCAACCTCTAGTCGTGGGGTCTGATCAGTAAACCAGTCGCTCAGCCCATGTCTCAGGCTCCTTTGGCCTGGGCTGCGAGCTCTGTATTTATCTCTCTCGCAGCTTGCCGATGAACATATCATCAAAACATCGTAGGCCATTCACCTGTTCCACCCTTACCTTCCGACTAACGAAACCCCGAGAATTCAGTGGGATTGTGGGTGACCACAAATGCGTCCCAGAAACAGGCCTCTAAACGTTCTGGGGCTTGCAGTCAGTGGGAGCTTTGTTCAGCAGTGGCCGGTTTGGACTGGGACAGAACTGAGTTTGTTGCTGATGATGAAAATTGCTGGCCTATTTCCGAGTCCTTGGGAGAGGCCTGCCAGCGCACTGAAAGGTCCATTCCCTCAGATGAGGGGAGGAGCCCATCAGCCACAAAATCAATTAATTACAGAGGACAAAGAACGAGAGCATAGGTAGGGTGAGAGTCATAGGGCAGAACCAGGGATCCAGAGGAGGCCACCCAACAGGGAACCAACCTATTTGATTTGGTGCTTGCAGAAAGGGGCAGCGCGCAGAGCCACGTGCCGCCTGCCCTCCCCCAGGGGCCGCAGGGGAGCAGCATGGGGCTGGGGGTAGGCAGGGAGCCTGTCTTAGCAGCAGCCCCACTGCGCTGCCAGAGATCGCGATCGGCCGGTTGGTCACTGATCTAGATAATGCTTCGTCCTGCCTTGGTACAGGGGACTGGACTAGACGACCTCTCAAGATCCCTTCCAGTTTGATGATTCTATTCAAGTGCTAGGAAAGCAGCAAATCAGCTTCATCCATGTTTCAAAACTGTTTCCTGTCCCTCTTCTCCTGACCTGACAGCCAGCCTGCGCTGCAGTCCCTGTCCCAGGCCCAACAGTCCCTGCAGGGGGGAGGTTTATCATCTGCAGAGAGGGGAGCCGTGAAAGGCACCGCCAGATTGGAATGACATTCAGTGTCCTAGGCTGCTGCTCAGGCGGGTTCTTGCAGATAGGAGGGTTGTTCTGGTATCTGGGGCCTAAGGAAACTACTTGGGTTTTAAGGACAAAAATCATTGAAACATGGTTTCTCTGGGAATTAGTCTCTTGAACTGAACTGGCCTGCTCCTTGGCTCGATTCTTGGATTCCCCACTGGAGAATGTCTGATACAGGGCCCAGAGGTAGCTCTTCAGCACAGCGTAACCCAGGGAAAGTGTGCATTCGTCTGAACACTGGCGTGATTGCAAACCAGTGAGAGCACTCGCTCCAGGGAAACTGGGCCAGAGGTTCAGAAGTGCTGAGCACTTGGCTCCAGTCAGCGTTAGTGGACTCTGAGGTAGTTCGGCACCCATGGAAATCAAACGCATAGTGTCTGAGAAGACAAGGTTCTCTCTGAAGACCAGCTCCAGTGCAGCCTAATCTTGCCAGGAAAGCAAAGCTCCACCAGGGAGCTTCAAGGCTATCAGCCGTGTAGCCGCTTCTAATAGCCTTTCTCCCATGAAGGAGACGTGGAATTTGACACCACTGGGTCAGGGTTGAGGTCCTTAGCCAAAGCTGTTGGGACAAGGATGTGTGGCTGGAACAGCATCAGGGCAGGAGATGCAGGAGGTCATTACCAAGGTGCATTGGCGGAGCCGTGTGCAGGGAGTCCAGGAAAGGAGGAACAGGTGGTGCTGAGGGTCAGGGCTGCGGTGCAAGGGCCCAGATTTTGCGGGATGCTAGGAGTAGACTAATAGAGGATGTGGGAGGTGAAGTTGAAATGCAGAGCTGTGTGGAGGCCCAGGGCTAGAAAAGTAGGGGACTGTGGCAGAGCGATGGGGGCAGAGTGTATCTTACATAAGCTGCTTATTGTCATGTTCCTTTGGGCATCATCATGGTCCTGCTAAGCACATACAACGCTCAGGTTCCTGCATTGTGGCTGTCACCATTGAATGGAGATTTTTTCCGACAGATTTTGCTATCTATAGAAACAAAAACAAAAAAGAGAGGCAATGGCCCAACCTCCGTCTCTAGCTTCTGAAAGCAACTGGGGTCTGTTCGTTCCCCTTCTCCCACTCTCCGGGATGCAAGGCAGGTGGGTGCATGTTCCAGTCCTAAGTATCTGAACACGCTGTTAGCAGAGAGGGACTCGGAAAGAGCAGAACTTCCAGGTGTGACTCACTCGCTGCTTTCTGTACAGTGCAAAGCTTCACGGCCAGGGACTATTTATAGCATTCTGCGCCACAGACCTGAGGCATCCAGGCAAGGAGAAGGGCTCATTGGCTACCTTAATGAGGCCACCAGGTTTGCCAATGGCTCTGGGTGTTCACAGCCTATCGTCCATCTGTTGCTGACGTTTCAGTTCTGTGCGGTTCCCTGAGTGCTGTGGTAGGAGGCGGCTTTATAAAGAAGGCCGTCTTCATAATCCGCAAAATGCCTTTCCTGGGGCACTGCCCTTTTTCCGCCGCAGGGCTCTCAAACTTGGCCCTCGTGATCTGAGCCCTCCCATTCCTTCTCTTACTTAAATCCCCGTGAATGAAGCCTCTGGGGGACAGAAAAGGGCAGCTGATCCCAGCAGACCAGGTTCCCAGTTATGGAGCTGCGAGGTTTGGGGAAGATAAATCTACGTTGACACCTGTCAAGTCCCACGCTCCCTTCAAAAGTTAAAATGAGTCCTCAATGCTACTAGGGTTTATTTCGTTCCTAATGGCTGTCCTGCGTGTAAATAGTTCTTATGGTCAGATTCCACGTTTAGTCTGAATACATTAAAATTGCTTAGCTGTCCAGAGTAAATGTAAACATCCCAGGCCAGATTCCCACCTGGTGTAACTCCATTGTAACATTTCACTAGGAATAAAAACTAGCCCAATGTTTGAGCATTTATGGGCAAAACGTGAATATTGTGTGTGTATTTTGCTGCAGATTATATTCTGGGGGTGGATGGAGATTGTAGTTATCTTATTACGAAACTTCATTTAAAGTGTGTGTGTGTGTGTGTGTGTGTGTGTGTGTGTGTGTGTGTGTGAGAGAGAGAGAGAGATGTAAGGAGAATTATTTTAAGCTGTTTAGATTAATACCCACTTCGGATGCATGTATTCACCCACGAAAGCTTATGCTCCAGTATGTCTGTTAGTCTATAACGTGCCACAGGACTCTTTGCCGCTTTTATCAATTAACACAGTAACACCAGTCCCAAGCATTCAAAAATCATGAACCAGGCCGAAAACATCACAAGACTTTTCAGAAATGTTTTGTTTTAGTTCCGGTTTTTGAACCTTTCGAGTGCACTTGGGTCACCTTTTCAAGCTTTCCTTCATACCCATAAGGGTAAAACCTTCCCCGCCCCCAATGAAAGCAGAGATTCTTACACCGTTTTGTGATTCCAGGAGCTGGGGCTTCATGAAAAACAGCAACTACCACAGGATTTGCAATGAAATTATGAGCATCGGCAGCATGGATATTAAAACAGTGGAAAGGTGTTTCGTTTTTTAAAATCCCTGTCTTCAGTGAGGCCTGTTCCTTGTCAATGGGAAAAGGAGCCCATTTCAGTGACGAGGACACAGCAATAGCTGTGGGGATCAAATGGCTCCTGTTTTGACCATGTTCTCAGCCAGCTGGTGATGCCAGAGAGCGTTTCTCTTGTGGGGGATGTGGGGGCTGGACATCGCGGCCACTGGAACAGCCGTGAGGGGAAGGGTCCTCAGCAACCCCAAAGCTTTGCATCGTTGTTGTGCAAGATGAGGGTGGGCCGCTCCAGAAGGGTTCAACACAGGCTAGAGGTGTAAGTGCTGTGCGCCGGAAACTATTTGCAGTGCGCCGATACAAGGCATGTTATTGGTCCCTATGATGGGGCAGGGCAAGGGTTAGAAACACAATTACTCCTGCCTGGCCCTTGGGTGATTAATTGTCTCCTGGCCAGAGAAGGAGGAGCTAGGCCTTATAAATAGACTGAGGGAGCTCAGTTGGGGAGGCTGTTGGGAAGACGGGTCTCTCTGGCAGAGAGAAGCCCTGGGCTGTGGTTTAACAGGCAGGATACAACCTGGGAAGCATGCTACAGGGGCAGGATAGGCTCCTGGAGGGAAGCCCTGAGGTAGGGCCAACGAAGGAGCTGTGGTAAAGCCCGAGTGGGGCAGAAGCTGCATTCATTTGAAGATGTGTTTGGCCTGGGTTGTGCTCCCCCGGAAGGGGTTCAGACTTCTCTGTGACTTGGACAGGGAGCCAAGCCACAGAACAGCCAAGGGAGAAATCGGGAGGAGAGAGAGGCTGTTGCAGGTCCGAGGGAGAACATAGGACAGGGCACCTGAGACAGTCCCTTGACTGCTGCGTCCAGGCACGAGAGGGCTCCCTAGAGGGGAGGAGTGGACGTGTGCTTACCGTCCCACAGGACCCAGGTACACTGCTGGCGTGTCCGTGAGCTCCATCTATTGACATGTTATCTATTAACAAACTGTTTACACGTACACAGACCTCTCCCCACCCCGACAGATCTCTTCTATATAAAAGCACCCCTGTACTATGAGGAGGTGGAAATCACACCCGGCTGCCTTCCCAGTGGCACGCCTGCCAGGTTTGTCTGTAATTCTCCTTGGTGCTGGAGCATCCACTGCTCTGTTCCGGCCAAGCGGCCGCACCATTTCCCCACGTCTGATCGGTGCCTGTTCCCGTGAGCCCTTGACATCAGGCATCCAGCTGGGCCTTGCTAAGGAGCTGACTGGCAGCGTGACTGATTGGCCGATGAGTGACTTGCCAGAGCTGGAAGCACTAGAGAGCGGATGTTGGTAATTTGCTCTCTGCAGCACTTCGCATGCCCAGCTGCTCGTGGGGAGCGGTGGAGCACGGCCGGGCTGGCATTCGAAATGGAAGCTACTCTGCTTCAGAGAGCAAGGAGAGAATAAGTGAGTGAAGTGCTGGCCAATGCTGGGAGCCCTCGATGGTGTGCGAGGAGCACCGGATGGTGGGGGACTGGGCGCTGCTGGTCTCGGAGTCAAATTTCTGTCCCCATTGGTGGAGTAACGAAGGGAGTGGGGCCAGATCCACTCTTTGTGAGGGGTAGTCTCATCCCGCAGAGACGCATGTGTCCACAAGGGCTAGCTTGCCCCCTTGGTTTCAGCTGGGTTGGGGGTTTGCCCTGAGTTTCCAAGGGGCTGTTATGATGATCGGAGATGCCCCCCTGCAGTTCCAGTCATTGTCTTCGGAGCACGTTGTGTGAAGTGCCAGCTGGGCACAGGAAAATGAAACAGGACTATAACAACGAAGACAGGTGGTGGACATGGCATTGCAGGGCCAGCTCTGTGTAACTGTCCTGTATGTAGTGAGCCGCTCAGCAATCTGCAGATGAACTCTAGGGAAACTTGCAGGGTCTTACAGCCCCATAGATCTTTTAGATCCTAAAGCCAATAATACAAGCCGGTCTTATTTTGAAGTAATTACCCTGCAGTCAAACTGCAGCTTGTCCTTAGGGTATGTCTACGCTGCCGTAAAACACCCGGAGCAGCTGACTTGGGCTGCAGGGCTATAAAATTGCAGTGTAGACATTCCTGCTCGATTTGGAGCCTGGGCTCTGGGACTCGTGAGGGGGGAGGGTCCCAGAGCCCGGGCTTCTGCCGAGCCCAAATGGCTACACTGCAGTTTTCTAGAGCCGCAGCCTGAGCCCCATGAGCCTGAGTCAGCTGATGCAGGCCAGCGGCGGGTGTTTTGGTGCGGTCGAACTCTCAGCCAGGGGGATCCCTCCCAGCAAGGTTCGTGCTGTCTGCAGTGTCTGCACTTGAGGCGTATTCATATGGTGCGTTACTGAAATATCAGAAATCCAGCTAGCTGCTCTGAATGGATCTCTCGAGCGAACGGGCCTCGGCCGGTCACCCATCTGATGCTTTTATCTGTTCAGTCAGATCAGGGCTGATAGTACATCGCACACCCGCACAGCTGAGAACTCCCTGCTTACTCCGTGTGGTGAGCCCAGATGTAGTGCTAAGCAATGCTGAGATAACGTGACACCTCCTTTCACGGCCCTGGGAGCCCCATGGGAGCTGACGATGACAGGTCTGTGTGAAACGCCAGGGAGTGTCTCCGTAGACTTGCTCAGCCATTCAAAAAAACACTTTTACAAACACAGGAAGCACACAGTGCCTCTGCGTAGGTGGTGCAGAACAGCCCTAGTGCGGCTGGCTCTGTTGTGGGTCCTTCTGGAGAGAAGGAACGGTGTTTGTTTGCCAGAAAGCTTGTCTTACCCACACCCAGATCGCTAGCTTATAGCATGGGTGGGTTGTGTAATTTTCCAGCAGTTTGATCAGCCTCCTGAGTAAGTTTTTTTTTTTGTTTGTTTGTTTTTTTGTTTGACACCAGCCATCTATCCTGATTCCTCCATCCCCAGAGGCTCAAACAGGCAAATTGCCAGTGACATCAGTGTTCGGGTGCATTGTTCTCTGAGGAGTTGCTGTGGACTAATTTGCCCCTTTGCCAGAGGTCAGCGTGAGGGCTGTGTACCACTTCATGGGGGTGACCTCCGTCACTTGGGGTGCTGCAGGAACCGGCAGATACCAGATTCTCCTTGGCTCTCTCTGGGGGCTTTACTGGGTGTGTAACATCCCCTTCCAGCAAACCTGACACTCGCGTGTTACGTGGCGCTGGCCTGGAGAGGGTCGGGCTGTGCACCAGCTGCTGCAATACAAGTCACTAGTTGCCTTGGTAAAGTGAGTCACTAAAGCGGGGGGGAAGGTCACTTCATTCCAATTGAATTAATAACCCAAGCTGGCCTTACTGGAGTCTATGTATTTAGAGTCTCTCTTACCTGCAGACTGTAGGAACAAACTTAGCTCCAAGAATTGTGATTTGTATTTAGAAAACTGCCCAATTTGTTGTATTACTGTGGAAATCCTTCAGTTTCCCTTGCTCGTATTGTAACACACCTATAGGCGCCGAGGACTTCACAAATTGTCCGCGAGAGCTGGCCACTGAGAACGTCACAGCAGGAGCCGGGATGGAAGCGAGTCCCCGGTTAGCTGTAGGCCCCGCGGTGCCCATGACACGCAGCTAAGCAGTTCTGATTCTGTCCAGTGGAGGGCAGCAGGGACAGACACTAGCCAGCTCATTCCAGTGCACTGCTGTCCACTTTTAATACATGGTGTAAATCCAAACTGGTGTAAATCCTTGTGTTGTTTCATGTGAGAAACTCTCACGTAAAAGATGAGAGCCACAAATGTTTTACTGTATAAACATCTGCGTCTATGTACAGGCCAGCACGTTTATAGGTAATGGTGACCTGGGTAACTGGAGAGCTGGAAGCAAAACCCCTGTTGAACATACAGAAACGTTCTGTTGGCTGGCGGGGAACCCAGCCTGTTGCTAGCAATGCAGCCAGGGCCAGGGCCACTGAAAGGGCTTGCGTATTGTGCGGTGGGTTGGCTGCACTTTTCATCTGTTGACCCCGTCGCAGTGCTTGAAATAACTGCACCAGTGACCACTTCGTGACCTCCTAGGGGCACCCCACTCTAGCTGCCACCTTTCTCAGGGTGGGCACCTGTTCCTTTCCCGCCAGACCAGGGATTTAAGATGCAATTTCCTCCTGCCACTCCCTGATCACCTTAGCAAGCCCGAGCTTAGGTCAGCACCTGGCATCCTGTTCTCTCTCCGGGGTGCTGCCGGGGCGCGCCGGTGACCCGCCAGCCTTCAGAAAGGGAGGTGTTTGTTTAGAACAAAAGCCTACCTTGGAAACCATACACAGCTTGTATGAATGCCTGTCTTACCAGGGGTGGTCCATCTTCCTCCTGAACAGACTGGCAGGTTCCAGAGTCCTTCACACCTCTGGTCAGTGTCACGTCAGTTCCTGGATCCCGTGAGAGAGATTTCCCGGCTGTGAGGCGGCCACTTCCTACACTTCCCAGTTGTGTGTCTGCTCCCCACTGGAACCCCGTCAAAACCAGCCAGTGCCCCCCAAGGGTTGGTACTTCTGCAGCCTTGTTACTGTCCAGGGGGCTGTCTTATTCTCCCCCCCTCCCGCCCCCCATGATTCAGTTTCTAGTAGTTGGTTGATGCTTCAGTTGACTTCCCCTGAGCTGCTGCATTGCTAGTCTTGTTTCAAGAAAAAGTGACCTCCCTCCCTCCCAAGGGGCAACCATACAAGGTGAGAGGGGAAGCCAAGTCACCCCTATTTTTCATAAAAGTATCTCAGAAATTTCCCAGTTCTCCACACCTGTTGGCCTATAATTTAGGCTATGTTTTAGTCATGGTTATTTTTAGTAAAAGTCATGCACAGGACTTGGGCAGTAAACAAAAATTCACGGTCCGTGACTCTTACTGTACCCTAACTAAAACTTGGGCCGGGGGGCAGCGGGTGCTCAGGGCGTGGGGGCCCCGCTGGTGCTGGCGGGGGAGGGAGGGCCAGGCAACAGCGCGCCATCCGGGACCCCTTCTGGTGCTGGGTGGGGGGGAGGGTTGGCGGTGCTGGCGAGCTCCAACCAGCATATCCCCGCGGCTCCTAGCGGGAGGGGCAGCCAGGGGGGCTCCATGTGTTGCTCTTACCACAAGCTCTGGCTCCGCAATGCCCATTGGCTGGGAACTGCAGCCAATGGGAGCTGCGGAGAGGTGCATGGAGCTCCCTGGCCCGTTGGCCTAGGAGCTGCAGGGACATGCCAGTGGGAGCCGTGGAGCCCTCCCCTCCCCGAGGTAGGCACCATCCCGCACCCCAACCCCCTCCCCCAGCTCATAGCACCCCCCTCACCGCACACAAGCTGCTGCTGCTGCTGGCCCAGGGGTTGCCCGGCTCAGGCAGCCCCTGAGCCAGCCGCACCAGCCACTTCAGAAGTCACGGAGGTCACAGAAAGTCACAGAATCCATGACCTCCGTGACAGACATGCAGCCTTACCTATAATCAAAGCATTCACTCAGAGCACTCTGGAATGCATTCAGGTTGGGAGGTGTAGCCAGACACATCACTGGGGCAATACAGGGGGCAGGCCCTTATTTTCTGTGTGTCTTAACAAATCGACACGATTGAGTCTCATGAATCTTAATGTACCTGATTTCAAATTATAGGCATTTCTGCCTGTCCTGGCTTTGCCACGGCTTCCATTCCACAAGCCCAACTCTTCTCACTTGAGAACTCCATTGAAATCAGCGAGGCTGCCATGAGTACCATAGAGAGCAGAATGTGGCCCCAGGCATGCCAGCAATAACTTGTTTTCTCAGCGAGCAAAGATGGCTCTAGCATTCAAGAGCAAAGGGCTGCAGGAATAAAGGGTAAAGACATTTTCATGAAGGAACGTTTCTGAGATGCTCCCAGGATTCAAAATCCCAGCGGTTAGCTTTCCATTTCAGTGTGGCTCCCTCTCCCTGTTGCTTTCTTGCCTATGGATGGTGTCTGTGTTATCTTAAGTCTTACACTCATAGAAACGCAGGGCTGCAGGGACCTCGAGAAATCGTCTAATCCGTCTCCTGGCACTGAGGCAGGAAGTCTGCACTTTCTCACTTCATCACACGTCCCATATGTTCTCTTTAAATGGGTGTGTTTGCAGGCATAGCTGCCAGATTGTCCCTGCCGCTGGGCCAGAGGTGCATGTCTTTGGATCTTTCCTTTGTTTAGGCAGGTGACACAACGTGAGAGTCGGATTCATTTTCAGGGAAGGTTTCCGCTTGTAGGGCGAGACCACGGATGCTGCAGGAAACATCCGAGGCACTGAGTTACGGGCCAGTTAGTTTCCTGGGGAGGCTGTTTGTGGGGCTTTCGATGGGCTGGGTAACCCTCTGGCTTTTGTGGGGCTTTCGATGGGCTGGGTAACCCTCTGGCTTTGTTGCAGCGGCCGTGGAAGCCTGCGTCCTGCACAGCCTGAAGCGGAGAGCAGCCGGGTTCTTGCGCAGTAACAAGATTGCAGCCCTGTTCATGAAGGTGGGCAAGAGCTTCCCTCTGGCAGAAGATCTTTCTAGAAAGGTCCAAGATCTGGAACAGCTCATCGAGAACACGTAAGGCTTTTGCCTTTGCCGCAGTGCCTTGTGGGCTGCCTGGTTGCACCCGTGCTGGGTGGAGACTTGGGCCACAATGTTCAAACCTCGGGGCCCAAAGTTAGGCACCAAAATTTCTGCTTTGGCATCTCTACAAGAGCCCGGTTTTCAGAGGTGCTGAGGTCAGTGGGGGTTGGAGCCACGTGGCACCTCTGATAGTCAGGTCACTGAGTCAGATGCCTAACGGTAGGCACCCGCGTTTGAGAATCCTGGCTCTGGTGGAGGAGCTGGGGACCAGGTTGGAGGTACCTGGGCTGTAAAGAGGCCGTCTGCTTTCTGGAGTCTCAGTGGTGACCAAATCCAGAAACGTTCCCCAGAAGCTGGTCATGAAGAATTTACAAATATGTGTTCAAAGCACTTAGGCCCAAATCCCAGAGCCTCTCAAGGAGACGTAGGCCCTGAAGTATCTGAGTCGCCTTTGAAAATGGAACTTGGAGACCTGTGTCATGTGGGTGCTTGACTTCCATGGGATTTAATGGCTTGCTTACATGTAGACTTGGCAGAGTTTGATTTTTATTTATTTTATTATTTCAGTGGACAATATCTGTTTATTTTAAAGCATTTTTCTATTCTTATTGATTTACATTTTCATGGTTGTGGGAATTTATGGGAGTGATAGACAGTAATCATTTAATGACCATACACATTAAGATTCATAAAGTTAAAGCTTTATAACCATTGAAACACTAATTGTCAACATAACATGTCAAAATATGCAAAGTAAATAGCTACAGTCAGAAGACAGGATTCTGGGCTAGATGGACCATTGGTGTGACTTTGTATGGCTGTACTTATGTTCTTAAATCAAACTCTAATAAGTTCTCAAACAGCATTTTTCTTTCTTTACATCTCTGTACATTTTGATGATGATTGATGGAAATAGTTTTTCATTGGTTTGTGTTGTTACGAATTACACCTGGTAGGACACCCACACAACTGCTGCGAATCACACCTGGTAGGACACGCACAGTTCGAATCTAGGCTGAGGCACATAAACAAAGTCCACAACTGCAGAGTTCCCAAAAAACACTAAGTTTATTACGCTTGAGCGTGGTGCCCCCCTGCTAGCCAGGAGGGGACCCCGAATACAGATTATACAAAGGTTATATACTTTTTAGCAAAGCATGTTGTCCTCGTGCATCGGAAACCTTAGCCAATAAACAAACCCTTTTCTTATTTACCACCTATCCCTGCTTGGTGCATTCCTCGTGCTAAACCAGTATGTTAATTACACAGCATGGTCCTAAAGCCATGCATCAGTAACTTTTATTATCAGGATGGGAGGCCTCACATCAAAGGCGGGGAGATAGGGAGTTAGGGACTGACAAAAAAAACAGATACTGGGAGTCAAGGCAGGCTGGAGACAAGGAGGAGGATTTTCACAGGAATGCAGTATCTAAGGAACACGCCTCCCGGTGCATGATGTGCTTGTTTTTAGACAATGGTGGGCCCCAAACCAAAATGGAGTCACGTGCTAACTTTTCCTTAACAGTGTGTACAGTGAAATTGACATTTACCGATACGTACAGATAAAAATCGAAACCTTCCAAGCCTATTCAGTGCTTTGTTGAATCAGGGCCTAAGTCAGCAGCTGTTCTTGGGGTGCATTTGGATGGTCTCTCAGTTCTGTTTCTTTATAACTGGTCATTTAATTTAACAAGGTCACTTCTAAAAACTCTGACACAGGCTTCCCTGGAAAGGAGGAGCGAGAAGAGCACAAGGACCAGCTGAAGGGATCTGTCACCAAATGATGGTCCCTAGCACAGGTGGGCTTTCCCCACCAGGCAGCCAACACTGTATCTGCACATCGGGTCAGGGCAGGGCTAGTGGACCAGCCCTGCACTGGTTGTGGAGCAGGGAGCTCATTGCCCCACTGCTCAGCTTACTGCTCTGGTTTGGAAAGGAAGTCTGCAATGCTGTATTCTGCCTTGTGTCTCTGAAGACGAAACCAGGTACAAGGCGTCCAGGAGAACGCGCGCAAAGTGCAGAAGCTGCCGAACCTGTCTCCCCAGGCCATCAAGCACCTCTGGATCCGCACAGCCCTCTTTGAAAAGGTCCTGGATAAAATCGTGCATTACCTGGTAGAAAACAGCAGGTGAGTGCTGGCGTGGGCCAGCTATTTCCTTTTAGCTGCTCCCCAGCAGTGCCCGCCGTAAAGCCAACGTCCCCTAGGCTGGGCTGGCGGTATTGCTGGCTTAGTTTTCCTGCTCCTCGATGATCAGAAGGCACCACAGGACCAGATGCAATTTTGTTTCTCTCTCTCAGCTCAGCCATGGCCCAGGATCTGAAATTCACACCCTGTTCTTAATGGGGGTAGTCAAGGGTTGTGACTCAGTGACCCCTCCCCCACAAGCTTGCTGAAATAGAGGGGGCCCGCAGGATTCCCTTAGTCTTGAAGTCCTTCTGCTGTCAGCGAGAGAATGTCAGGTGCCAGGCTCTGCCCGGGCATCGCCCACGCTGGAGACCGTTGGCGGTGTTCCTGAGCATTGGGGCTCCTGATGTTTTAGTTTGGGCCAGGCAGGGGGCGGGTACGGATGGTATCAGATGGAGATGGAGGCTGGAGGAAGCCTGCCTAACTCTGGAGGGGGAAGACTGCCTGCAACGACCTGCTGCCCTTTCTCATCAGCGAAAGCGGACGCAGAAAGATGCAAGCAGCACACAGAGGAGCAGAAAAAACAGGGCAATTTACGGCTAAAACAGCCCGGTCTGTCATTAGCACACGTTGTTTTTTCTTTGCTTCTAGTAAATACTATGAGAAAGAAGCTCTCCTGATGGATCCTGTAGATGGACCAATTCTTGCTTCCTTATTGGGTAACTTTATCTTTTAACCTCCACTCAGAGCTGACGTTGCAGACAGACACCCCCTCCCAACCCCCCTTGCATCCTTGCAATACCATTTTTCCATATGAATGCAACAGACTTGCCGCCGCTGAGGTGGGCAGATGGAAGTGTGTGAGTACATTGAAAAGGAACTCTTGCCAAACTCGAAATAATTGCCGGGTGGCCACCGACGGAGTGGGCTGAATAGCTGCTGCCATTGGTTCTCTTCGCTCTTGAAACGCTGACCATTAATGTATCTTCCATGTGCCCAAGTGCCATTTTCAAATGGAGACTTGGAAGGAATGCTGTAAACTAAGCACGGCGTCACGTGCTCAGAACCGCTGATTTATTCTTGGGGTTCCACATGTTATATGAGATAGTATCATGTACAGCTGGTGGGTCACCTTATAACTCAGCCTGAGCAACGGCCAGCGCACCGCTGCATGGCCCCTGGAGCAGGCTAGGAATTGGAGTCACGTTAGGGTTCCTGGGTTGCACCTTCTCTGTTCCCAAAATGTTAGAGTTGATGCGTTTGCTGTGAGGATCCAACAGGGAAAATGTTGCCCTATAATTCTGCCCTTTGCTTGGTCTTTAAATCTCACCCCTGTGCAGTGGGGCCTTGTGCGCTGGAGTACACCAAGATGAAGACGGCGGATCACTTCTGGACTGACCCCTCTGCTGACGAACTCGTTCAGAGGCATCGCATTCACAGCTCACACTGTCGCCAGGACTCTCCCACTAAGCGCCCTGCCCTCTGTGTGAGTGTTGGAGGACAGCTGGGGTGGATTGCGTCTCACTTGGCTCCCGTTGTGGTGAGCGGGGAGAGACTTGGGTGGTAATGAAGCTTCTTTAGTCTGCTTGCAAAGTGCACTGAGATCCGCAAATGAAAGAGGCTGGAGAAGTGTAAATTAATCATTGCAACAACAGGATCCTTCCAACAGGATCCAAAACTCAACCTGTGGAGGCTACCGGCTGCTTGGAGCAAGACGGAGCATTGCATTCTGGGATCTCTGTGGGTGGCAATTCCAAATTAAAAATGAAGGCAGCTGCAGTCTGCTGCATTTAATGCAAATGAATTGCAGCCCTGGGCCTTCCATGGGTTCAGGGCTGACCTTGGCGTGTGTCAAACTGGTGACCTAGAGGGCAAAAAGGAAAAAGAAAAGAGTGACCCTTCTTGCTGTGGTGGGCCTGAAGCCTGTCTGCGTGCTGGGCTCTCCTGGGGCAGGCAGAGGTGAAATCAGCTCACAGAGCTGTCCTGTGTGGTCCCTTCTAGATTCAGAAAAGGCATTCGAGTGGCAGCATGGACGACCGGCCGTCACTGTCTGCCAGAGACTACGTGGAGTCTTTGCATCAGAATTCCAGAGCCACACTACTCTACGGCAAAAACAACGTCATGGTGCAGCCGGTAAGTAACCTGTGTGCGAGGAAAGGTTGAAGCTCGTGAAACTTGGGACAGGAACTGGCTGCTTTAAAGCCAAGTTGCTCTCCTGGCTAGCGGGTGTCACCCCATCTTTGCTAGATGGAATGTCAGACCTGCTGAAATGTGTGCGTGGGGGTGTGTGTGTGTGTGTGTGTGTGTGTGTTGCCCCATGGAGGCAGGAGTCCCACAAGGTGCATAACCCCTGTACTTCTACAGCTAGTGGATAAAGGAATCCGAGACCTTTCTGTGACTGCAAATCTGTACTTAAAAACACTGCTCTGTTCTTTTTATCCAGCCCTGCCCCGGGCTGGGAGAAAGGGTGACTGTCAAGTGCATAATTCGGGAAGTGAAATAGCTGAATTCCATTTCTCGAAGCGAAGGAGATGGGGATCCTCCTGCTAGAAGAGGGGGGACAACTTCTTCCCTTTGACTAGAAACTGGTCCCCTTTTTCTTCGCCCAGAGGAGCGTAGGCCAGGCGAGCCATCTCCATTCCTTTCCCGGCACTGCGGCCGGTGCGCGTCCTTGCACAGCAGACTGGCTACGCATGCGGGACGCGGGTGGGTGCTGCAGCTGGAGCCCGGAGTTCGCACCGCGCAGCTGGCAGCCCACAGGGAAGCTGGGGGGTGGGGCTGGAAGAGGCGCGGCGAGCCCAGGGTGAGAGGATCTGTTGAGCTCTTTCCTGGTACAAACCCTACATCTTTGCAGAGCTCGGCTGCGTGTGTCTCCGCTGTCCTTCCTCACCCTGCGTGCCTGGGGTGGAGCTCCGCTTTCGCAGTGGGCCCCGCAGCCCGGGGAGGGCTGTGTTGAGAATAGCTCCCAAGGGAAGGAGAAGATAAATCCTGAGTTGATCTGCATGACTGGAGATCAGGCTCTTGCCAGGCTAGCTTGAGGAATGCTCGCTGCTAACTTCTGATGGCCTGTCACTGAGCATTAATGGGGAGAGCCTGGGGGGGAGAGAAGTCACCATGTGAGAGGTCACAGTCCGCCTGTCCTGAGCCCAGCAAACAGACCCAAGCCATCATGTCCATCTGTTAACGAGACCGATGCTCCTCCAGTGGCTCCACAAGAGCAGAGCATAGCAATGAAGGAGAGCCCCTTTCTAGGGGGCATGGTGCTTGTGAGTCTGTGACCCAGACAGGTAATAAAGCTCTGCGGGGATGGTCTTGGAGGTGGGAGCCACAGTTCCAATTCTTCCGCCTTAGGTTCTGAAGCGCTGGCCCTGTGGCGTTTCGGCCCTGCCCTTCCACGCCATCCTAACCCCTTGGAGGATCAAAGCCATGGTCCGGGGTGGCTGTGTGAGCAGGGATTTCAGGGAGCATGCTTGGGTCTAGACGGCCAAGCCCTAGGTGTTGTGGAGGGAACAGGGCAGGATGTGGGGCTCACTTCTTTAGCACAAATGTCCCCTCCAGCTCGGGGGTCTGCCTTTCTGGCTGTTTTTGGCTGTAAGGGGAGTGAGATAAAACTGCTTCACTGGAGCTGTGACAGTTTCCCCCAGCTGAGGATCTGCCCTCCGACCAGCCCAGGTTTGTGGTGATGTTTCCTGGGAGAAGATCAGTACTGCATGAATGGTTTTACATCCCCCTTCCTGGTGCTTGGATCAGGAAGTGCGCAGGGCTCTGGGCAGAGCTGTGCCAGGGTGCGTGGTGGTCATTGCGGTATTGGTCAAGCCGTACTTTCAGCAGACTGGAGCCTCACTGATCCCAAGAGCCAGGCCCTGCGATGTCGTCCATGCTGGTTTTGTGGGCCCGTAATGTAATTTCTCTCTATTCTCTTTGTAAAGAGAGACGACATGGAAGCGATACCAGGGTACTTGTCCCTTCATCAGACTGCAGACATCATGACATTGAAATGGACCCCCAACCAGCTAATGAATGGTTCTGTGGGCGATCTGGATTATGAGAAAAGGTGATTTGCTCTATTTGCACGATCCTGTCGGCCAGAGAACAAGAGGGAAATGAACGATTCAAGGCAAAAGCATCATGTTAAGTGCTTCTAAAAGGCCTGATGGAACAACTGTTGCAGTCAGTGGGGATTCTTCCACTGATCTCTATGGGCTTTGGATCAGGTCCCAGAGGTTTAGCTGATACCTGAATTCACTCTGGCCTTCTGAGAGGTACAATGTAAACAGGGAAAAGCCCTTGTCTGAACCTCCTGGGGAATCCAGTTCAGTGTTCTGTGTGGGTACCAGTTTTTACCGGCCTATTCTGGAAACGCTCACCTGAGCAGAACAGAGCAACTATGCAGGAGCTGAGAACAATGAGAGAGAGAGAGCAATAGGCCTTTGGGGGCAGAGAGCAGGAAGGGGCTGTGGGAACAGAGCGGAGACGTTGCTAAGGAATCCATCTTCTGAGGGCTGCGTTCAGCCGATCGAATCGGAGAGGCTGTTTATGCTGAAGGGTGTAGAACGATTTGCTTTCTTGCCCTCCGCGTGGTTTTTCCGGGAGAGACCTGGTGTGCTCTCCACAGCGTTTTGAAGGGTTGTTAACGCTGCTGGTTGATCTAGAGAGTCACAAAGCAGATAAACAGGGAAGTACACGTGCAAGGAGGAAAGATGTGAGCAGCTTCCAGAATAACAACGCTGGGCAAGGGGCTTGTGAAGTGACAGGAGTGGCTGAGGTGTGTTGGGGCCAAGGGGATGACATGGCTCTGAGGCAGGTAGCTCTTTCTTCTCTCTCTCTCTCTTATACCTTATCTTGCTGCCCACCCCTGTTGTATCTGAGCAGCGGCACAGGAAATCAATAGCAAAGTCCCTAGTGGGCTCCAGGAAGTCTCTGGCACATCTCCGTTCATGGGGTCCGAGCTCCCCTCAGGGTAGCGTTCCCTGATGAAGTGGATACTGGAATCTGCCATGTGCATTGGTGATGTTTTTCTTGACTGCAGTACTCCCTTTTACACACTAATGTTAACAAACTGTGCCAGGCCTTTACAGGCCATGGGCAGCTCAGAAAAGCTCCTTCCAGCAACTCATTATTGACATGAGCATAACAGTTCAGATTGAATAATATCCATTAACAAAATTCCCAAGTGCTTTTCAGCAGTAGATTGGTTCTCCTGAAACATAGCAGTGAACCATCTCAATAAACAGTATAGGAAACCCAGGGACAGAAATAACTGAGCATTGTGCCACCTAAACTGAGATAAACATCATTGTCTATGTAACTCATTTTCATTTTTGTCTATTCTCCATACTTGTCTCTCTTTTTTGCCTTTGTTCCTTGCATCTCCCCTCTGACCCCCTGTGCTCTTGGGGGGCTCTCTCTGTGCTGCTGGTGGGGATGACTGGCTCCCTGCTGTAATCCTCTTTTCATCTCTGTATTGCTTTGCTGAGTTCTTGACTTGGTCCTCAGGCTAATTTCTAAAATTTCCCAGTGTCCAGGCAAGACAGAGAGAGAGAGAGGTCAAAGCACAAAGTAAGTATGCCTCCTTCTGGGGTTGTTTTGCCGTTGCACACATACACCCACGCCCCTTGTCTTTCTCCGGGCCTTTCACTGGGTTGCTGTAATGCCTGCTTTTGTTGTTTTAAGCACTGCTTTTCTAAATGACAGCTATTGCTGCTGAAAACCTGGACTTTAACTTAAACAACTGGATAGAGATTTCATCCTGCCAGGCTCTCCGTGGAAATGAAACTGCCTTCTCTGAGGCATTGTCTTTGAGAGAAGAAAATGAAATGTTTCTTTGACAGACCTATCAGTTATGGTTTTTTTTTTTTTCGTTTTCTTCCATGTCCATTTCCTCTCTGTGCCAGGCTCTGCCCTGTCAATCAGCTGTCCCACGACCCTGCTCCCCTCAGATCAGGCTGAGGACTGCGGCCTGCAGGGCTTGACTTGACATTCGTTCTTTGTGCCTTAAAAGCAATAGTGAAGAAAATTTAAAATGAAAAATTGTTCAGCCACTTTCAAGAAGTGTCATTACAGAAGTAAAAGGAGAACACAGCTGTGCAGAAAGCCTGGTGAAAGTTGCCCTGCCCAGACAGTCAGCAGGGGCCTCGACACCTCTCAGATCCTTTTAGGCTTAATTGGGATGTAAGCAGTGCCCTGGCTCTGTGCACCTCTCAGATCCTATTAGGCTTAATTGGGATGTAAGCAGTGCCCTGGCTTCCTGCAGCCCCCTGTGTGGAGGTGAAGCTTCCCCAGCAGAGGGGAGAGGAGGTTTCGGAGGTTTGCAGCTCCTGGGTCAGGTCAGAGGAGGAATGCTCTGCTCTGCTCTGGCTCGGGCAGGAGTTGGATTTTGGCTTCTTCTGTTCAAGAGCCAAATTGAAAGCGCCCAGCTGGCAGAAAGCAGAGTTCAGGCTGTGTCACGCTGTGTCCTCCGTGCTGTGATCAGAGAGTAAATTGAGAAACCATTTCCCTTCCTCCCCATGCTCAGCCCCTTTGGCCTATTGATGAACAGGTGTAGCCGACCGTTTGACAACCGCATGGGTCGGTCTTGAAAATATTCAAGAGGCCAAATAACCAAGCTCAGCCACATTTATTGTCTGAAGACAAAGCAGCACAGTACAGGAAAGAGAGTTAATACCGCACCCTTCTTTCCCAGGAGGCAAATTCTCACGGTGTGCTCCGTTTGCCTTACGCAGAAGGGGTGCTGCCCAAACGCCCCCTTAAGCTAGCCGTCTGTTGGAGCGTGGCTGTTTACACTGGTCACAGCACTTGAGGTTTAACTGTCCAGCTTGTGCCAGCTTTGTCCTGGATGCCTCTGTGTACTTTCCCATCTTTCATTTGGGATATTAAATTCTAAACATTAGGGGGCTTAGAGCTACAGCTGAACGCAAAGGATTCACGCAGCTTCCATTATTCCACGTTGTACCTTCGTGCGCGTCCATCTAGCTCAGGACAGCTTTTGCCTAAGCAAAGTGCTGAGTTCTCTGTGCCCCAGTGCATCATGGGATATATGCCTTAGCATAAGTGAGCAAGAAGAAGCTGAGTAAAATTGAGCATGATTACTCCCCTCCCTTGCCCCCCACTAATTCCATGCCCATTGTACCTATCAGTGTGTGGGGCATAACCTACATGCACTGGCTAGCACACGACTACCAGTTTCCCGCTATGGGGTGGCTAGCTTCCAGAGAAAGGGTCTGTGCCGGGCAGTTGCTCCGGGGCTCCCGACAGTGCAGTGTGCATTCCCCGCACACGTGGTCGACGCGTGCGACCGTGCACAGGGAAGGATGCTGAGGCAGCGATGGCCCCAGTCGTGCAGACCTGGGTTTAACACAGCTCAGTCTTGTTGAACTGCTTTCGGAAGCACAGAGAGAAGTGGCCCAACGCATTTCTGCAGGGACGTTCCCACTGCCCCAAGCTGTTCCCACGGCAGGCGCCTTGCTGCCGGGACCTTGCTGTTGCTTACATCCCCCATGTCCCTCCGTAGCTCCCGCTGGGTCAGGGGGGTTCTGGTGATCCACTGGGCAAGATCCTCAGCTGACGTAAATAGATGCAGCTTCCACTGGGTCTGGGTCATTTACACCCACAGAGGATTGGGCCCGGACTCTTGCCAGTGGCTGGCTTTGAAGGTGCTGTCGAGTTGCGTGGCTGGAGGGGCTTCTCTGACTGTTGAAAGCCTGGGGGGCATAGGACTCTGCTGTGTGACCGGGGCATCTCTTCTCTTTCCTTCCAGTGTGTACTGGGACTATGCCATGACCATCCGCCTTGAGGAGATCGTCTACCTGCACTGTCACCAGCAGGGTAAGGGAGGCGGGCATTGCTTTATCTCCAGGGCAGCTTGTGCCATATGCTCACAGAGGGCTGCAGCGGGTACCTGGAGACTGGGACGATGGCAGAGAGCGCCCAGGACAAGTCTTGAAATACCTAGTTTCTGTGGAACCACTGGTTCAAATCCCAGCTTGCTTGACTCGCCCCTTCACGCTCCCAAGGTAGAGGAACTGAGCTCTGTGCGATTGCTGTTATGTGGCTCTTCCGGGGGGACCGTAATAGCAGGGCCTGCCGGCTGTGCTTGGACCGTGAAGACTCTGGCACTTGGTGAAGGGCGGGGTCCGGGATTGGAGCCCCTGGTTCTAGGGTAACTAAAGAGGGAAGAGCCCTTGCGGTTAAGGCAACGGGCGGGAGACCTGGGTTCTGTTGCTGGCTCTGCCATAGACTCCCCAGGCGTCATTCAGTCTCTCTGGGCTCCAGTTCTCATCAGTAAAATGTGAGTAATAATACTCCCTTTTGTCTTTCTGTCTCTTCAGAAAGTGCAGGCTTGGGGGCAGGGCCTGTCCTTACACTGTGTCTCCCCGGGGCACAGCACAACGAGGTCCCAAGCCCAGTTGGGGCTGCCAAGCACTGTCATAACAAATGTAAACACATGTTTTGCTCCAGTGACAAAATTTGCCCTCTCATCCCTGTTACGCAGGGTGCAGTAAACCATTTGGCTGCCGCTGTCCACCAGAGAGGTGGCTGCATGAGAGTGGTGCCGTTTATATTTAAGCAGTAAAGTGCTTTCAGACCTTCTCTAGAAAGGTGTATTGTCTGAGAAGGTTCTCTTCCTCTTCTCAAGCGAATGCACCGTGGGCTGACTGAGTCAGGGGACTCCGTTGGTCTACCATGGCTGAGAGGCATGCTTGGCTGGTCTGTACTTGTCTCGCCGGTTTCATACAGCACTCCACGTGGCGGCCATGAAACAGCCACAACAATCAGCAAAGTAAAAGCCCTAGTGCGAACAGCGATAATGCTTCTAAGCTAGAGATCACCTTTCCCACCGAAGGTTTCATTAATCGCTGCATTACGTTCATTAGGGACGGAGACCTACGCAGGGGAACAGAAACAAACTCACTGCTGGTATTTCCGGCCAAGTTTATAATCGCAAAGCCCAGGCCTGCACAGCTGGAATTTTGTCTGAATTCTTGTTAATCTCGGCTCAGCTGATTTGTCACTGGGGTCATTAACCCTCCCGACTGACCTCTCCAGGTGCAGTAATACACACACCAGCCCCACGGCATTTGTGGTTGCAGGCAGTTTTCCATGCGTTCAGTAGGGGTGAATTTCCCCCTAGTGCAGAGCCTGTGGGTTTAAGTGGGGTTCTAGTGGTGCCGAGGCCTTCTGCCTGGGATGGATTCCCACCCGTGGGAGGAAAGTTCAGATAACTCGTGGCCTGGAGCTGCGTGTACATTTTCTGTATTTATTTCTCCCCTGGAGGCGTCTCTGGATGGCTCCATCGTGCTGTGCCCTGGGGTTTCAGATTGGTAGGGTTACCTCTGGCATCTGTTTCCTTAACTTCTGTATTGTGTCTCTTCTCTGCCTTCGTTCCTGTTGCTAATAGTAGACAGCGGTGGGACAGTCGTTTTGGTGAGTCAAGATGGGATTCAGAGGCCTCCACTCAGGTTCCCCAAAGGAGGGCACCTGCTACAGTTTCTGTCCTGCCTAGAAAATGGTCTCCTTCCTCATGGACAGCTGGACCCACCTCTTTGGTCACAGAGGGGGAAGGTAGGAACCTTGACTGAAGTGTGGGTTGGAATGCAGAGGCTCAGTGGCTGCTCTCGCCCCTCGCCGACCTGGGCTCCTGGCTGGTGCTGGTGCTGCAGAGTGGTACCTGCCTGGACTTAGTGGCAGCTACAGTTGAAAAATCCCAGGGTGTGAATGCCTCTGGAGTCAAGCACACCATGAGCCCAGCACTGGACAGGAGTTGTGGGTGATGATGTGATCTGCATCCCTTGTAGAAAGGAAGGCCATGCAGTAGAGGGGAACCTGCAGCCTACGAAAAATCAAACCTTATATCTCGGTGCGTCCCCTTTATAAATGTACCCTGCTAATGGACACGTATTCCTGGGCCACAGTCCGGGCTACCTGGAGTGCAGGCAAATACCTGCTCTCTCACATGCACACGGTCCAGCAACCACAGATACCAAGAAAGAACAGTCATACTGGAGCTTGCTGAATACAACAGGGGTCGCTTTATTTCAGGCAAAGACTTCTATCCATGCAGTTGTCAGTACCCTGGGTAAAATGCACCCCTGAACCAGAAGGGCAGCATCAGACCTGGGCACCACTTCAGCCTGGAGGGTTGAAGTGGGACTTGTCACCTTGAGCTGCCCTTCTGGACAGGGATGCATGTCCCCCTTACTTAGTAAACTCATGTAAGATGGGAGTGACCAGGCTCTGCCCATTG
The DNA here is from genome assembly GCF_015237465.2 of Chelonia mydas. Lineage (NCBI taxonomy): Eukaryota > Metazoa > Chordata > Testudines > Cheloniidae > Chelonia > Chelonia mydas. Next base: position 30,094,707 of record NC_057856.1, read on the forward strand.
TCTTAGGCCACTGGGCAGTTTTCCTGCAGCCGCAGGGTCACATCTAACTTGCGTAACATAAAGCAGGTCGCAGCTGCTCTTGCCTTCACACACAACAGACCTAGCAAGTGGTCTTAGCATGAGCTGCCCTGTCTCAAGCGAGGAGTCTGGCCACGCTGCATGCTGGCATCTGCAGGCTCTGTGAACCCCATCTCTGTATGCAAGTTACGGTGGCTGGGGTTCTGCTGTTTCGGAGACTCTGGTACAAGAGCCTTTCATAGCTCCTATTCCGGGGGTAAACTTTTCTCTCTCTGGGAATGTAATGAAAAGCACGGGGATCTTCCAGCCAAGTGAATGCTGAGGATGTGTGAACTCCTAGTTCAGCGGGAGGGCGTGTGTTTTCTTGCATTAGACAACATTTTCAGTGGCCACATGGCATTTGAGGTTGCCCTGAATGTAAACACATGGCCTGGCTTTGTAAACAGGAGCTCTTATTTATGTAGGGGAAGGTGTTTCCAAAGCTGAGAAAGCGAAGTCCCCAGGGCTCTTCCGAGTCGGCATCTGATAAGGAAGATGATGAAGCTACGGACTACGTTTTCCGGATAATATACCCCAGCATGCAGTCAGAGTTTGGTAGGTGCACTCAGCAATGACATGCAATGTCGCTGGAGTGGGAATAGCCCGATGCCAGTGCTGCTGGAAACGCACAGCCTAAGTCCCTGCCGAAAAACATTCCAGGACAGGATTTGCGTGTGAGAGAATTCCCTTTTCAACAGCACTGGGATTTACCTGTTGCTCAGTCGAGAGGGCAGCAAGGAACCCTTTGCTCTCGTAGCTGGAGAAGGGCCCCAGGCTTCCGTACAAGAGAGCTCTGTGAATGTTGCAAAGAGTCTTCGCCAAATATTCCCCAGACTCTGACCAAGAGCCTGCTCTGGCTGTGTTCCTGGGCCTTTCTGAGCACTCTCTCTGCAAAAGCAGGTGGCCACGAATGTGGTAATGGGGAATCCTGTTTATTTCTCCTCTCGCGTTGGGGCAAATCAGGAAACACTTCACTAACCCCAGTGGGCCAGATCCTGTGCCCGACCTAAGCCCTTTTTGTGCTACTTCAGCAGCACAAAGAGGGGAGAAAATTCACACTGGCATAGCTGGCTTTGCCCCAGCCCCTCCTCCCCGGAGCAAGTGCGGATGATCCTATTGATGATCCTATTGGGTTGCTTGACACAGAAATGGGTCAAATGGATCATCTCCTTTGACCTCCTGTATAATGGAGGGCAGAGAGTTTCACTCAGCTACTCCTGTATCTTGCCCAGTAACTTGTGTGACTCAAGCACAGAAGAACTCTAAGGCTCTGTCTACTCTGTGGACCGTACAGCGGCTCAGCTGTACGGTCTCCCGTGAAGCCGCCCTGTGCTGGGGGAAGAGAGCGCTCCCGCTGGCGTAATTAAACCACCCCCGATGAGCGGCGGGAGCTGTGTTGGCAGGAGAGCGTCTCCCGCCGACATAGCGCTGTCCACAATGGCACTTTTGTCGGTCAGGGGGGTGTTTTTTTTTCACACCCCTGACCAACAAAAGTGCTAAGGTAGACATAGCCGAAAAGTAGAACAAACGGCAGAGACTCCCCTTTCTATAGCTTTGTTCTGAACCCTCCTGTACAGTTCCCTAGTGGGGCGGAGTTCTCTGTTGAATGAATGGCTGACTGCTCCTCTGGCAGGGGTATCTTCCTCTCTCACATGATATAGGACTTTCCCCATAGGCTCTAACTCCTGCATGGATTCTTCCTCCCCTCATTCATTTGTGCCTTTGCCCTGTCTCCGCATCTTTAGTTCCTGTAACCAGTCATTCTCGTCCTTTCCTTGCCTCCCCTGCAATCTCCGTCGCCGCTGGGAGGGAGATGACCCCGAGGACTCCTGCTACAAGCAAGATTGTGGTGATCCCCAAACACTCTCTGAGCCTCCTGGCCAGATCCCTCACTGCACCAGGGGCCGAACTGCATCCGCGTAATGTTGCTGTCGCCCGGGTTGCTTTCGTTGCTTTGCTGCCTAGGTCATGTTGTCGCTTGTGGATCCCCACGTGCTGGGCTCAGCAGACCCGCCTGGGTTAGGGTTTTCCTGCACTGAGTTATGAGAAGGGAGAAGGCCTTGGTGAGGCATGCCTAGTATCCCTTCGCCTGGTGCCCACCTCCAACACCAGCAGCTGCTCAAGAATGACAAGCAGGGAGGGCTCGGAAGTGCCGAGGGGGCGTGCACAAGCCTCTGCTATCTGGAGGCCTGATTTCCAACCCTCTCTTATCTCCTACGTGGAAATGAACTGGATTATCGCCTCTTATAGTTCAAAAGAGGCCCCGGCTAGAATTGGCAGAGGAGTGTCGGGGCATGGTCCTGCTAGAGCAGTAGCAGAGCTGCCGGGAGGCTGTCCAGACTGTGTGGGGCTCTCTGAACAGGAAGCTTGTGCTAGCCTCTACTTGGCCTAGTACTTGGGAACGTGCAGGAGACTAAATTTGCTCACAGTCTCAAACCCAAACCATTGCAAGTGACCATTCAAAGCCCCCCCCGAGATTTAGCAAATGACGACATCCTGGGAGCAGCCTGCCTGCGCTGCCCTGGTTAACCTCTTGCAGCATCTGAATTAAACGGTCTCTTCTTCAGTCACGACTCTAATATCTTTCCCTTTTTCATTTGTTCCCTGGGACTTGGTTGGGGGAGATTCCTGTGTGCCAGGGATGGGTGGATTCCATCCTGCTCTCCCTCTGCCAGGCGCTGCCAGCGTAGCCTGGAGTGGAGACCCATTATTGCTCTTGTCCTGAAGGATTGATTTTTAGGTGTAATCCTGTGTGTGATGAGCCGCCTCTCAGACTGAGGGACACTTGCTTGCTACCTGGGTCTTTTCCAGCATTCAGTCGTCCCAGGCAAGGTGACTGAATGCACCAGCGCTTTAACTGGGTGACGTTTCTCACTTTTACCTTGGATCTTTCCTTTCCTGCGAGTGCGTCACTACTCAGCAGTGTGATTGGCTAGCAGCAGACCCATGTGGTTTAATACAATCTGCTTGGGAAGACCATGGGTTATTGATCTCTCTAATCAGAATTTTCCTGTCTCTCTCATCTGGTGTGTGAGCCATCTATCTCCTATCGCAATTGCTCAGTGATGTCTTTTCCTGCCCTCTCACAGTGCCCCAGGAGCTGATAGACACACCTGGCAGCAGCCTGCCTTCCATGTGGCAGCCTAGCACCCGCAAGTCCTCCTGCTCCTCGTGCTCCCAGAACAGCTCCTCCGATGGTGGCCCATCCAACGGCTGCAACCACGAAAGGTACAACCCATGGAGGCCGTGTTGATGTGGCTGGTCTGCCTGTTCCAACAGCAGGAAGGCATGCGCCGGAACCAAGCTGAGATCCCCAGAGTGCGTCAGTGTGACTGACGGCCAGTGATGGGGGAGATCTTGGCGTTTCCCTGGTTCTTCAGCTGAAAACCTTTTCTAAGTCAGGGCTAAGTCAGACTCCAGGGCACGTGTTCCCTCCTCTCGGCTACTGCTCAAATGGGGACACCTTCATTGTACGTTTAAATCCTCAGGCTGGCACTTAGGAATTAAAAAGGCTTTTGAGGGCTAGTTTGGGTTCCCCAGGCAGGGCGTGGGTGGATGTTAAAAATGGGGAACCCTTAATTTGCAGTAGGGACCTCAAGGCAGTTTTGTAGCCCAAGTAGAAGTGAAAAGTCTTCCTCGGCAAAATCACTACTGTGTCCTAAAGGGGCTCATCCTGTCGTGCGAGTGACTGTCCAGAATGGGTTAATCATGGTCCAGTAATCTCCTCAAAGGCATGGCCTCGTGATCTGAGCACAGGCCTGGGATTCCAGCTCTCCTGTATATTCCCATTGCAGCCTTGGGCAGGTAGCGTAGGCTGGGATTTTTTGAGGAGACTGCGGGAGTGAGTTGGGTGCCTGACTCCTGTAGGTCCTTTGCAAATCCCAGTTTTATGCTCTCCGCCTCAGTTTCCCCCTCTGTAAATATTCACATATTAATTACGAAAAACCCTAGCTGACTTGCTGCATCTGGTGCAGCTGAGCAAGCCTCCTGGCTCTTCCCTTCTCTCGCTTCCCTGCTTAGCAGATGCCCACCGCTAGCATGGAACAATTATCACAAGGTAAACAAACCAGGGGGAAAAGTTAACCCCTTCCCCCTCCCTTGGGTCACAGAGTGGGGCAGGTTGCTCTGTGATAGAACCACTGAGGAGAGGCTGCATTTCCAGGTGTTTGTACAGGGGGGCACATGAGCACTTGGCGCTGTGGGGTGGGCCAGGGCACTGCATGATGGCAGGGGCAGCGATGGGGGCCATTTCTCTCTTGTGACTGATTGGTTTTCTTCTCTCTTGGCAGAACCCCACTAAAGCTCCTGTGTGACAACATGAAATACCAGATCCTCTCCCGGGCTTTCTATGGCTGTGAGTGCTCTCTTCCTCCATATGAACCTCGGAGATAGGGCCGGTCAGATTCTCTTCTCCATTACAGCCACGTGGCTTCAATGGGCTTGTGACAGAGAGGAGAGTCGGCCCAGGGAATCAGTAGTGCTGTCAACCATTTGGGTTAGGCCGTGCGTGGGCCAGAACCACGGCCCACCATGCTGATCAACTTTGTCTCATGGTTTCCTTGTACTCCCCCATCTGTCGGTATATAAATGTGGACTGTAAGTTCTCTGGGGCAGGGACTCTCGATGTTCTGTATTTGCACCTAGCACAATGGGGTCCTGGTCCGTGACTGGGGCTCCACATCACAGGCTTTGGCCCAGTGAGCTAAAGAAAGTACCAGCAATTTGCCCATGATCAGGAAAACCCTCCTGGCAGTGAAATGTAGCTGGCTGGGGAACAGTCTCCCAAAGGAGGAAGACCCCTTGTTTGTGACTCGTAGAATTAGACTGGAAAAAGCCTTAGCAAATCTGCGCTGGAGGCCAGTTCCCCAGTGGCCCAGGGTGGATGGACTCACTGACATTCCAGGTCTTTTCTGTGCTTCCATCTGTGTTTTCTGGGGCTGCCCAAGCTCCTTGTTCTGAATGAATTCTTGCTTCCACCTGACAGGGCTGGCATACTGTCGACATCTCTCCACTGTGCGAACCCACCTGTCTGCATTGGTTAACCACAACATTGTGTCTCCTGACCTCCCATGTAATGCCAGCTGTGGCCTGACTGCAGAGATATGGCAGAAATACTTGCAGGATAGCACGGTAGGGGCCAGCATTCTAGTTAGACGCTAGAACAAGGCCTAGGCAAGAATTATTGCAACACAAAGCTTCTCCGTGGTTATTTTATCAATGGTTAATGACAACATTGCAAGCTCTTCCGGCAGAGACTCTTCTGTGTTTTAGTACAGGGCTGTATCTGCTTGTGTAATACTGCTCAAGAACCACTGCCACTGGGATCCGGATTATCCAGATCCGGTCTGCTGTTTGTTGCTTCAGGTTCCCCCAGAAGAGCACTCAAGGGGTGCATGACAAAAGCGTAGCAGCTTTGCCCCAGCACTATTGATTGGCTAAAACACGTGATGCCTACCTAAGCCCTTTTGACATTTTCTTTGTTTCTTTTTTGACTTCTACATCTGTTTTATTTCCCTACGTTCTATTTTCTATTTATTGCACCACTTGTGCACTGGTCAATCATCATTAGTGATGTGCTCTTCGTCTGTATGGCCCTTTATGCCCAAGGGTCTTGCAACACTTTTCAAATGTTGATGAATTGACTCAGGCACGCAGTCCCCCGAAGGGGAGCACCGTTATCACCATTTTACAAGAGTGGCACAGAGTGGTCAAGTGACATGCCCAAGGCTGCATAACAATTCTGTACCAGAGCCCAGGAACCCTACCTGCTAGACCTGTTAGAGCAAGAGCCTTGGCGTTAAGGGCCCTGGCCTGTCTCCAGCTCTCGCACTGACTTGCTGTGACTTGTCTACACCACTGCCAGTGGGGCAGCTCGGCCAGGGGTAGCAATGGTGGGATCGCTAGTGTAGATGGACATCAATATTCTTACCACAGCAGGGTTGAACAATGTGGTGGCCGCAGGTGCAAACTCTGCCCCGGGGCTGCTGCTATGGAGCTGCATTGTTGGCAGTGCAAAGGCATGAGAATCACCTTGGCCAGATCACTTTCCCGTCTGCGTCGCATCTTCCTCCCCTTGAAACAGGGCTGCTGCTGGACAGGGGCCCTGCCTGGCTTAACCAAGGCCCTTCAAGGCCAGTGTTTTCCCAAGTGCCCCCTAGCTTCGGGTGCCTCTGTTTTGTTTCAGGCTGAGCACCATAGTTCAGAGTTTGGGGGTGCTCAGCACCTTGGAAAAACTTCAGGCCCTGGGTGTCCAAGCCAGGCATCCAGAAGGAGTGCACACTATGGGAAAGTTATGCACAAGCAATCCTGAGGTGCTGTCAGGTGCTGCAAAAGGGCAGGGATTGTTTTGCAAATGGCAGCCGATTGGTTTCAGTCCTGCCTATGGCCTTTCAGTAACTGGCTGAGCTCTCCCTGCAGAGTTACGAGGAGCAGGAGTTGTTACGGCTCATCTACTACGGTGGGATCCAGCCTGAGATCAGGAAAGCCGTCTGGCCGTTCCTCTTGGGCCACTATCACTTCGGGATGACGGAAGCTGAGAGGAGAGAGGTCAGTCTCCCACTGGGTTGGCTGCTGCCAGGGCAGAGACCTGGTGTTTGGGAAGCTTTGGGATGAAGGCAGCTGGACAGAGCCCCGGTTTTTGTGCCCAGCCCGCAGTGGCTGAAGTTTTGCGCCACTGACTCTGGTTGGGGGTGCTGAGGGTGGGAAGCGGTGGGCCGAGAAGGCGGCAGGCTCAGAGAGGTGCTGGGCGTGCACTGACTGCAATTCAGCAGTGCCTGGGGAAAGGTCTGAGTGCCTAGACACCAGCATGAGCAAGGGATTGAAATGCTGCTGTCTGGCTGGAGGCTGAACCCCTTCCCAGAGCACTTTGCTCAACCATTTGGCAGCTTCTCAGGGAGGGAGGAAGCTGGCTCATAGTTTCTCCATCACGTGGCGCCTGACTGCACACCGGAGCTCAGACCAGACCTCGCAAAGGTCTCTGAAGACTTGCACTCAGCCTGGGTCTGAAGCATCCTCGGGTGTGGGGAGCATGTTGGGGGTGGGGTTTTACAGAGGGGCAGCCACACCCCCATTCGGACTGTCCCGGTGGGTTCTCGCTCTCTGAATGCTGCAGGTTGACGATCAGATCCGGGCCGGCTACGAACAGATCATGGCGGAGTGGCTGGGCTGCGAGGCCATCGTTCGGCAAAGGGAGAAGGAATCCCACGCTGCGGCTCTGGCCAAGTGCTCTTCTGGGGCGAGCTTAGACACCCACATTCAGAGGATGATGCACAGAGATTCGACTGTCAGCAACGAGGTGAGCCGGCTGAGGGCCTGCCGAGTGAGGCCCCCCGTCCGCCCTGCGGGGGAAGCGGGCTTCTTTTCCCTGGTATTTTACTGTTGGCCCATTTGCCATTCTCTCTCCTGCCCTCCCTCTTTGCCTATCCCCATTTCTGCTCCTCCCCAAACATTGCTCACAATGACTGTTTCTCTTCCCAGCTAGACAGAGACACCGCTCTGATTGCTGCTCTCCCGTGTCTCTGTCCCATTTGCCTCCCTGGGCCCATGCTGCCTGCGGCCCTGGAATAGGGCTGTGTCTTCTTCTAGCCTCTTCCTTCCCCAGGGGAGCTTCAGCCTCTGGGATCCCCATGCCCCCTGGAAGTACTGAGGCCTGCACTGCAGTCACGCCAGCCAGCCAGCCCCTGGGTTTGGTTAGCCAGCTCTGTTTGCAGCACCACGATATTGTCCTAAAATAGGTTCTATCTGGATTAATTGGCCTCTAAAGGGTGGGTTTGAAGATGAATGGGATGCCTCAGCCGGCTTGTGTGCTGGTAGGTGGAGAATCCACCGCTCGAGCAATTGCGGCAATGCACCGTTAGCGTGGAGGTTTGCGGAGCTCGAGGGGCTTGTCTGGGGCGGTGTCAGAGAGAGGGGAGGCGGGCAGTGGTGCAGGGCAGCGGAGGCACCTGTGCCCTTCTGAGTCAGTGGCTGATCGGTGTAGACGGCAGTGTGCCCGGGCGGACCAGTCCGTAGATATAGACGCCCAGGGCCATGTCCGTGTTCAGTCTCAGGCAGGTGTACACAGGTGTGACCTTTCTGTCCGGTGGCGTCTGCAGATACAAGAACTGGCTTCAGTATCTAAGGGTTCCTCTTAACCACATGACACCCGCCCCCCTCCCTCCCCCCCCAGTAACATGGGAACATTAAACACCACCCTGGGCACCTCTCTGAGGCAACACTTCCCACTTGCAAGCATGGAGTCTGTGTAACAAGAGAACTGTTCTTAAAAGGGAAAGGGAGCCCAGCGTGAATCTGGGAAAACACAACACCCAGCATTCAATAGTATGTGACCACAAACAAACATCCACCCCACAGCACAGGCCCCATTCGCACCCTGTTTACACCAATGTTCCTGGGGGTGAGGAGAAGGGAAGGGATGTTTTGTAACCTAGAACCAGATTCTCTTCTCACTCACATTTGTGTAAATCAGGAATAACTTCAGTGAAGTCAGTGGAGTGACATCTGTGTTGAACTGGTGTAAGAGGGAGGAGAGTCAGGCCCGTGGGCTGGGTGTACGGACCTGCAGGGGTCAGAAGCTATGGAAATAGCTGACAGACAGGTCTTTGAAGACATAAAATCTTCCTTCGGATCCCTGCTCCTTTTCTGTCTCGTTGCTGCCTGCTGAGTGCCTTTCATTCCGGTCTGCATCCGAGCAATGAACTGGTCCCTCAGGAACAGGCAGGTGGGAAGGAAGCCGTTGGGTTTAGAGGTGGACCTGGAGAGGGCTTGCTGTTGTGGGACTGGCATGTGGCAAGGAAATAAATCTAGAGAACAAGCGCCAGATGTCTGTTAAAGGAAATGTAGCCTTGAACACAGATGCGTGTGAGGGCTTTCAGTCCAGCTTTGTCCTCGGAGAAGAAAAACTGGAGCAGGGCATCCATACAAAGACTATGGGAGCTGGGAAGGTGCCAGCTGCAGACCAGGGCACTGCCATGCCAAGGGGAGAGTTTTCTGTGCAACAGAACAAGCAACTAGCCAAGTCACCTGACCTCATCCACTGGAAGCAAAAACCGTATCAAGGAAGGCGTAACTAAGGGTCAGGCCATCTGGGCTGCAGCTGTGCTCTATTGAGGCTTTATCTGTCTTCCTTCTGAAAGTGTGTGTGTGGGTATTGGTTGGTGAGTCTGTGGGATAGAGATGAAGGTAGCTGGGTACCCATATGCTGTGGGTGGGCGAGTAGGGGATCTGCAGGGAGTGCACAGACACCTTTGTTTGCAGGAGCTAAGGTGACAGAGCTCTTGCACTGAGCCAGGTGCGAGTGGGCTGAGAATTTGGCGTTTACTGCATTTCAGTGAATCATTCCTATCTCAGTGGTGCCTCCATTGTGCGGCTTAGTTACACCCGGCCCATCTCTCTGTTCCTGGGAGGGGCCCTGACAGAGCCAGTAAGTGTAGAGGATTACCCCTTCCCGACCTTAAATCTGAAATCTGCTGTTGCAAAGTGTCCCCGTGATTATGGAGAAAGCGATCACCTGTCCCCTCCCCGCTGGAGACCCTGCCAACAAATATAACACCGGGGTGGGCACAGGCTGCAAATCCTGCTCTTGTTCTGGCTCTGAAGGTTTTTTGCTCTAAACTTCGTTGCAGCATTACATACCGTTCAGTTTCACACCATTTGCCTATGTCACCTTGACATGTAGTGAAAATAGCACCTTGGTTCCACTCTAAAAAATAGAACGGCGTGAGTTCTGGATGGATGAGGAGCTGGGCTAACCGTTCTCCGCAGATTTAGTGGTGGTCGTCAATGGCAGTGGACTGCTGTTCAACAGATGAAGCAGCAAAGCATTGCCTGGCTCATTACAGCTCCATGGCGGAAAAGCAGCCTGGAGTCAGAAAATGCTGCGGTCATTTTTTTAGTCTCGACGGAGTCTCTCTGAAATGACGATGCTGTAAAACCCCCAGAGCGTGTTGGGGGAGGGTTGGGTTATGGCCTGTGGTTTGGTTACTTATGGAAACTCGGATGCGGTTAATCAGCTCACTGCTAACTCAGGATCGGGATTAATAGACTGGCACTTCAGGGACACAGCTTGGGCCAGAAGAAAACAGAAAACAGCTCATCTCATCCTCAAATGTTCAGCGTTGAACAATTCACCTGGGACATCTCGGGTCATTTTTTCTTCTTAATTGCCAGCGCTCATAAGAACATAAGAGTGGCCAGACTGGGTCAGACCAAAGGTCCATCTAGCCCAGTGACCTGTCTACCGACAGTGGCCAATGCCAGGTGCCCCAGAGGGAGTGAACCTAACAGATAATGATCTAGTGATCTCTCTCCTGCCATCCATCTCCACCCTCTGACAAACAGAGACTAGGGACACCATTCCTTACCCATCCTGGCTAATAGCCATTAATGGACTTAACCTCCATGAATTTATCCAGTTCTCTTTTAAACCCTGTTATAGTCCTAGCCTTCACAACCTCCTCAGGCAAGGAGTTCCACAGGTTGACTGTGCTCTGAGTGAAGAAGAACTTCCTTTTATTTGTTTTAAACCTGCTGCCCATTAATTTCATTTGGTGGCCCCTAGTTCTTATATTATGGGAACAAGTAAATAACTTTTCCTTATTCACTTTCTCCACACCACTCGTGATTTTATAGACCTCTATCATATCCCCCCTTAGTCTCCTCTTTTCCAAGCTGAAAAGTCCTAGCCTCTTTAATCTCTCCTCATATGGGACCTGTTCCAAACCCCTAATAATTTTAGTTGCCCTTTTCTGAACCTTTTCTAATGCCAGCATATATTTTTTGAAATGAGGGGACCACATCTGTCCACAGTATTCAAGATGTGGGTGTACCATGGATTTATTATATAAGGGCAATAAAATATTCTCCGTCTTATTCTCTATCCCTTTTTTAATGATTCCTAACATCCCGTTTGCTTTTTTGACTGCCGCTGCACACTGCATGGACGTCTTCAGAGAACTAGCCACGATGACGCCAAGATCTTTCTCCTGATTAGTTCCTCTAACAAGAAGCACTAGTCCCTCCTAGAGGCAGGATGCTGAACTCTCTGGACCAATAACCTGGCCCAGTATGACACATCCCATGCTCCTGTGAATCTGTTGTTTCCCTGATTTAAATATGAGGATTTATCAGGCGCAGTTTCCCCCCCTGATTCTTGTGTGCAGATGTGCAGGTTACAATGCTGCTGCTGCGTTCGCTTCCCTCTGGGGATCTGGGTGGGGACAGTATAAGCCTGTGCTTTGCTTTTTTCACTGAACTGTTCCACTCTTCTCTATTGCAGTCTTCCCAAAGCTGTAGCTCTGACAGACAAAGCCACGCCCGGCTGCAGAGTGACTCCAGCTCCAGCACACAGGTAACCCGTCCAGCTTTGCCGGCTGGTGCCTGCTTGGTAGCTGCCACACCCTCCAGTGTGACTCCATTTTGGGCTGATAAACAGAGCTTTAGCCACCAGTTTTGAACATGCTTATCTTAGTGGTGTCCAAAATATAGTTAATTGAGCTCAGAGTGGCTCACTCCTGCAGCCTGCCTGAGAAGGCTGCGGAGATCAAGACAGAGCGTCGATCAATAGGACTTGACATCCAGACCTCCTGCCTGGACTCTGAATGAAAGATCTGCCCCACTTTCTGCAAAGTTTGTGCATGTGTCAACCTGGACCTCATTAGCTTCCCGCTTCGGCGCCATGAGTTGTTTTACATATGAATGGCCATTTTTGTATCTAAATTACAACCCTGCTAAATACACAATGCCTTTCTGCATTAAAATAGAGCGTAGAAGGCCATCACTTCAAGGAGTACTGGCGGGGCCTTTTGTAAATAACCAGAAACTGTGAATGGGGCTGGATGTTTGAAGCTGAGGCTTCAGTAGAGACAACACATGGTGATGTTTTTGTTGTCTTACACGGCCAGGTCCATGGCAGAGACCTGCAGTTTGATGACATACGAAATAAAATTCAGCTAATCCTAGACAATGTATTGGAGCATCCTGAATGGATACTGCAGGTAGAACAGAGCCAGACTCAAGATGCATGGGCCCTTCTCTGTGGAGTGAAACTTCCTCAGGGCAGTGGTTATAACCAGAATGGAGCTGGAGTAGGTCTTACGTGGTGCCTGAATTTGGCTCCATATCTTACTCATAACCCAGAGGAGGTCGAAATGCACTGGAGTTGTGCACAGCTGGTCTGCATTGACCCTGACTTAACCCTGTACAAACTGTGTGAGCATCCAAAGAAAGCTGCCGAGTATTCGAGCAGATTTCTTACCACCTCTTGTGATGGCCCCTAGACTCGAACATAAATGCGCTGCAGAATGTTGGGCAACATCATTGCCCTTAAACTGTTGTTAATGTGACGTGAATGAGTCTAGGTCACTTCCAGAACTCCAGGCACCAGAACCTCTTGTTGTGGGCTGTGCTTGGAGTTAATATGCTCAAAAATTCACGATGGCTATGGAAAGTGAATATAAAATGGCATTGTGAGCCCCTTGCTTGTCTGGGAGTGACTACGTCAACCCACTCACTGTGCTTTGTTCTAGCTGCCAGCCCTGTATGCTCATCCTGGGACCTGAGAGGAATGCTGGGGTCTTTCTAGCTCCTCCGTTGTCATGCACCGTAAAGACACTGTCTTCAGTTACATCTGTCCTGCCCCAGTGTCTGTTGTCTATGGCGTTGCACGGATGTAACTGACTTGGCAATCAGAACATGGTTACGTTCTATTGATGATGTGCAAGCCAAACTAGGACCCAGCTCTCTCTCGGATGGCTTTGGTGCTGCAGAGTTAGCAGGAGTTGAAAGCAGTGAAAGCTACTCATTGGTTGCCTCTGAACGTATACAGAAAGCACAGTGACTGGGTAGGATGGTGTCACTTTTCAGAGCAGAACTTCACTTTTCTCCCCACGGCATGGAACCCAAAGATCATGTCACCAGCCAAAGAGTTAGAGGTTGATGGTGAATGCAAATGGCATTTGCCTGGGCTAAGGGGGCTTTCTGCTCATTGTTTGCACAGGTGTTTGAATCAGTTGAGGATGTGGAACAGACCGAGGCAGATGCCCAACTCGAAGATGGCAAACAAGCCAAAATCGTAAATGGGATGATTGCCAATGGCACGTGTTCCCCTGAATCTGGTCATCCCTCTTCCCAGAATTTCTACAGCACGTCAGAGCATAGCTTCAGCACTGACGATAACGCGACGGAATCCAGCAAAACCGGGGCCTGCCACCAAGTGAAATCCGGTGGGGCAGAGGCCCCAAAACCACAGAGCTCAGCCAACATACTATCGGAGGATAAGCTGGTGGGGGAGGATCTGGACAGCCTGGAAGGTGAATGTCCCATCAATGGAAGCTTAGAAGTCTTTATTCCAGTTGGCGGGAGCACAGCGGGGGTTTTGCCTGACAACGAAGTGGTGGGCCTTTCCGTGGTGGATGAGAGCTGGGCTGATAGCGAAGCTGAAAAGCGCAGCTTGGTGGGGAGTGAGGACAATCTGTCGGAGGAACCAGAAATGGAGAGCTTGTACCCACAGCTAGATTCACTAGCTGTGGCTGACTTGGCTAACAATGAAGTTTCTTCCGTCTCCTCAACTGGGGTCACCTATTCTGTGAGTATTTGCTTAGGAATTTCCATCTCGAGCTGGGACCCAGTGATCTGCAGGTCCCTTTGCAAATACATTTCACCTGTTGCTCTGTGCAACTCACCATGTTCATTCTGCAATTGCATGCATGATGGCTAACTCCTTCACAACCAAACCTCTGAGTAGAGTGCGGTACACAGGGATTTATTTGACCTCACAGCATTCCTTTGGGGGGTTTTGGATGAATTCATCCGTATTATTTCGGTCCGTATTTCTGTAGCCAGAGCTCCTGGACATGTACACCGTGAACCTGCATCGCATTGAGAAGGATGTGCAGAGATGTGATCGGAATTACTGGTACTTCACGCCTGCCAACCTCGAGAAGCTCCGCAACGTCATGTGCAGGTATCAGCCTGTGGGATGAGGGCAAGAGCTGACTTTCTCACAGGTGGCCCTATTCAGGAGTAGGGTGCATGGGACAGGAAACCCCAGGCCAACAGTGCCGGCTCCAGTGTTGCGCCAAACCCATTTGTTTTCTGTTTTATTGTTTCTCCCCGTAGAAGGCTCCATTCTCCTAGTGCAGCTCGTAATCAGGGTATTAAGACAGGGAATTGTGACTACAAGAATCTAGCCTCTGAGACCCCACCCCCAGTAGCTGAGGAAGCAATGGCAAGCGCCTGGAGCTCTTGCTGGTCACCTCAGGTCCAGCAGCGATACAGTTCTGTCTTGTGGTATGAATCCAGCCCGGACCAGCTTCCCATGTGGCTCAGAGTAGGTGGGCTCCACTCTTCAGTGCCAGCAAGGTCCCACAGGGCCCCAGCAGACACTGCTTCACCATGCCCAGCATCCCCTTGGGTAACATGGTGCAGCCCACTCACTTGTCTGGTTATGCAGAGTTTTAATGAGGATTCTCCCTGCAGAACTCAAATGCTAATGAGGAGTGCAAATACCAGACATTCGTTACATGTGCATATTGTTGCAAACAGTGTGGCGGTGAAGGCTGTAGGAGTGCCTGGAGAGACAGAAATATCTGGGTGGATTTCTGACTTCCGTTGATTAGTCATCTCATGGAGAGGTCATTGCAGATACTCTCACAGATCACACACAGCTCCATCTCTGCTGACCCAACCGTGTGAGTGGCAGTGAAAACTGAAGCATTAACATTACACATCTCAACAGTATGAGGAAAAGAAGTTATTTCATTCGAGTTGTCACTTTATCTCACAGGCAGGCCTGGAAGATCTTCGCTGAGATGAGACCTACAATGCAGCAGGCATCTGGAAAGATGGACAGGGTTATTCAGTAATGATTTCCTTATGCCATGAATAGGTTTTTGCAGCCTTCTGTAGTGAATTTTGATTTACTACCGAATATGGAGTGTGATCTTTGCCAGGCTGATGGCTCTCCAGGAGCCCTTGATCCAGGGAGGGAGAAGCAAGTAGCAGCAGGTGGTCCGCACAGATCAGCTTTCTTGTGGGCCAGAGAACAGACTGGAGGGCAGCGGCATGTGTCTTTGTTTACAACCTAGTGTTAAACTGTTCACTGTTTTCACCGTTGCCCCTGGCACTGCTTGATTCTGATTTCACTTGCTACTGAGCTGGTCCCTGCTGAGTCGTTATAGCCTGATATCGACTTCGGATGTGCACCACGAATGTCATGGTTAACCTATCCCCTCACCTGCCCGGCCTGAAGGGGCGCGAGTCGGTTACAGGCTGGCTGTGCTGGAATGAGGGAGCAAACCCAAGGGTAGGATTAGCAGGGGAAAGTGAAGGAAGCTCTCATGTCTCCTTGCTGATCTCTGTGGCCCTCCTTTCACTACCCCGGCTGCATCCTTAGCTGGAGGGGCAGGTGAGCCTGTGTCACTCGAGCAGCGCCTGCGGCCGATTGCCAGTGAAGGGAGCCCTGCCCCGTCTGTCTCCAAGGGAAGGATGGCTGTTCCATGCAGTGGAGCGAAGGGGTGCAGGGTAGAGTGTGGAATGAGACGTATTCTCCAGGCTCTTCCAGAACGACCGAGCGCCCCCTGCTCCACCCCCGCTGGGGAGAAAGGAGGGTGCAGATGGCTCTGCAGACCCTGAACCAACTGTGTTTCTGTCAGGAACATGCAGGAACCCAGCGGCTCCCCCGGCGCCGCCCCGAGTGTGGCCCATCTAGAAGGATGTTCCAGGGCCTGGCCACCAGCGATAGCAGGGCTGGCAGGTCCTTTCCAGAGGCATTGTACTGCTGGACCTACCGGTTAATTAGAGCAGTGCCTTATCCCCTCCCTCCAGGGGCCACATCGTCACTCTGTTTTACTTGGCCTCACTTGCCTTTGATGTCGGTGGGGATCCGTGGGGTCTGATTCCCCCGCCTGGTGCCAGGCACTGCTGTGTGGGTTGCCGCCCAGTCAGTAATGACAGCGCAAGGCACCGGGAAATCGAGCCCTTTGGCTTCAGACTTTGCCCCCCAATGGAATCAGTGGGGCAGGCAGGCTACAGCCTGTTGCCCGCAGGAAGGTGGGCTACCCTCCTTGAGAGCCGCCTCCAGCATGAGCACATGAGAGCCGTACACCGGGCCCAGCCCCTCTGGGGAGTTCACAGCCCGTCTTCCCCGCTCTCTCCCCAGCTACATCTGGCAGCACATTGAGATCGGCTATGTGCAGGGAATGTGCGACCTGCTGGCGCCTCTCCTGGTCATCCTGGACGATGGTGAGTGGGTGGGGTCCCGGCAGCCCCAGCGAGTGCGTTTAGTGGAGTATTTAAGAGGGGAGGTGTGGGGAGAGCTTGCTGGTTCAATCAGCCCCACAGATCAGGTGTGTCCAGGCCTGTCTGGCTCTGTCCCCGAAACAGGGATGGCACGAGTCCTGGCCATGCTTCCTCAACGCAGCCTCCCCATGTGGCTCCACCAGAGCCTGGAGAGGCCCCTCTGGGTTGGGGGGGGGAGCTCTGTCTCCATGGCCCGTTTCCTCCTGGCTCTCTGCTGTGGAGACTCAGCAAAGGAGGCCGGTTACTTTCAGTTGTGGGTGTGTTCGCGTGTGTGAGAGCAGATGTGTACACAGACACCCATGTTAAGGTGCCTGTGTGTAATTGGTGTGTACACATGTGAATGCATGCGTGAAGAGAGTCCTGACACACTCTCTGTTATCCCGTGCAGAGGCGCTCGCGTTCAGCTGTTTCACCGAACTTATGAAAAGGATGAACCAGAATTTCCCACACGGGGGAGCCATGGACACCCACTTTGCTAACATGAGGTCGCTGATCCAGGTACTGGGCCTGGGGCTCATGGCAAGAAGGTGGTGGCACCTCAGACCCGCCGAAGGAAGGTTTTTCTCATCCGCCCGTTGTGTTAGAAGGACTTTTAAGTGTGTGGGGGAGGGAGGGGGGAAGGGGTTCTGGAGAAGGCACCCTTGGTGTGGGGGGGCAGGGTTATGGAGGAATTTGTGGGGGAACGCCCAGTATGAGGGAGTGTTACGGCTACAGAGGAGCTTGAAGAGAAGGCCTGAGGGAGTGTGTGGAGGGCTGTGGAGGGGGTTGAGGGCAGGGCAGAAAGGCCGGCTGGGAGGAATAGCTGGTGCCTTCTCGTACACTAACTGGATTCTGGGCTCCTTTTGCTTCCTTTGGACAGATCTTGGACTCTGAGCTATTTGAGCTAATGCACCAGAATGGGGACTACACCCATTTCTACTTCTGCTATCGATGGTTTCTCCTGGACTTCAAGCGAGGTGCGTGGCGTGACCTGGGCGTGTCCTCAAGGCCTCTGATGAGCCAAGTGCAACAGGAAAGTCCCAGGGTGCCTCTACCTTAAAAACGGTGGCATCAATTCAAATATTCCTTGGGGTGGGGGAGGGGGCAAATTCAGGGACCCCGTTCCAGTCTCCGCTCATCCCCCCACCCCACAGAGACCGTATCCAGGGAGTTTCCGCTCCCTCTTACCCACATAGCGCATGAGTTGTCAGGAGTCGAGCTCTCAGTGGGCTGCCCTGCGCTCTACCATGCAGGCTCCCGGGTCCCAGCTCGCAGCACCGTTTGGCCCAGTCACACCTCTGCCTGGATCAGTGGTTCCCAAACTTTAACAGCCCGCGAACCCCTTTCACTAAATTGTGAAATCTCGTGAACCCCCTCCTAAAAATGAATATTTCCAGGGATTTAAGTTTAAATTTCCTCCGCACTCCATGGGCCTCCTGCTGCTGACCCCGTTGATGGCCCCGGTCAACTGAGCTCCCCTGAGCTTGGGCTGCAGGTCCCACTGACCGCCGGTGCTCGGGCTGCCAGCCCCAACTGCCCAGCTCTGCTCCCCTGCGGCTCGGGCTGCCGGCTCCCCCGCTCGTGGGGGCAGGGCTCAGGCTGCCAGCCCCAAACTGCCCGGCCCCGCTCTCCCTGGGCTCGGGCTGTCTGCCCTGCACCCGAGTCCCACCTGCTGTCTCCAACGCCCGGGATCCTCTGGCTGCCACGAGTGAAACTTTTCTGGCCAACCCCCTGCAACGTTCTGCGACCCCCAGTTTGGGAACCGCTGGCCTGGATGGAGGGAGCAACCAGGACAAGGTTCAGTGGTGGTGTGACCCCTTGCGCTAGGTCACAACGCCACTTACTGAAATTTGGCCTGGCTACCTCTCCATCCATATTGAGGGACAGCCGGGTCAAATTTCAGTGACATTAGGGCACTAGCAGATTGGACTTTTTTCTCTACAGGACCAGTCCATGCAAAACATCCCCAGTCCCAGAGCTTTTACAGCCTAAGGGGCCAACAGCTGACTCTTCTTTTTTAAAAACAAGTTTCAGCTGTGGGGCTTTGTGACATACTCGTCTAATGGCCTCTCCTCTCGCCCCTCGGAGACCTTTGCCCACACGTGGAAGAGACCATAAACTGGCTTCATCCTAGTCTCCATAGGTAGTTACACAAAGCTACAGCAAAAGCCAGCGCTGGGGAAGGTTCCTGTGTAGGCGGGCTGTAGGTTTGGAATGCCAGATTGGTGGGGAGCGAGCTCTGTGAGCAGAGCTAACACTAAGCTTGTTGATAGCTGTGGTGGAGTCATCCCTTATTTATCAGTAATTCATTCACAAAATTCTACTTCATGGTATTTTAATGTTTGAGCAGCAATGTTAGTATGCTGGGAAAATAATTTGTATTAGACATAGAGTCTATGACGTGGGTAACGAATATCTGGGCATGGGGAAGTGTCATGTTTTATAGTCACATGCTTTAAGGCCAGATGGGACCATTAGATCATCTAGTCTGACCTCCTGGATAACACAGGGCAGTGAATTTCACCAGTTACCCTCTGTACTGAGCCCAATAACTTGTGTTTAGCAAAAGCATCTTCCAGAAAGGCAACCAGTCTGGATTAGAAGACATCCAGAGATGGAGAACCATCCACTTCCCTTGGGAGTTTTACAGCGGTTAATCACCCGCAATGTTAAAAAAATTGTACCTTATTTGTAATTTGGCTGGATGCTAAATCCCAATGTCAGCGCTTCTTCTGCATTTCTCCACTAAATCAAGACCACCCTTTGCACTGGAACTGACTGTTCTGTCACGTCCACCCATATAACTCCAGTGGCTTGTGAAGTTACTCCTGGTTTACACTGATGTGAGATAAGAGTCAGGCCACACTTAGGTCCTTACATCCTGGCAGGAGCCTGATTATCTTCCATCTATAAAAACAACTTTCCATATAAAATAACCATCAGTCTGTAACAAAATCCCCTTTTAAAAATAGTTCTGTAATCTTCCAAAGAAGGGACCCTCCATTGTCGCTAGGCATTCTCCATAGACCAATTCCAGGTCCCGAGCCCATCCTGAATGACGCCCTGGCTTAGCCATTGTTGTTCTCTTTTACAGAGCTGGTGTATGATGATGTTTTCTCCGTCTGGGAGACAATCTGGGCAGCTGCACGCGTCTCCTCTTCACACTATGTCCTCTTCATAGCCCTGGCCTTGGTGGAAATGTACCGGGACATCATTTTGGAAAATAACATGGATTTTACAGATATCATCAAGTTCTTCAATGGTATGTTCTGAGTTTTGTTGGGCTGGATCTATGGCAGGTACTCCGTCTTTGTCAGCAAGTCTCTGTGGTTAGGGCAGGTTAGTCTATACTAATAACTAGTGTTTATTGACACAGAATGGGGCAAGATTGCTTATGAGAGACTGCGAGGCTGATGTCCTGAGCAGACAGCTGCAAGCCAGCAACTTGTCGGTTCTAATCCAAACTCTGTTTTTCCTCTGTGGCCTGAGGTCAGTTGCTTCGCTGCTCCGGGCCTCAGTTTCTCCACTTGTTATACGGTTACTCTTCGCTGTAGAGAACAGTCCCCCAGCGATTCTTTAGCTAATAATGATTCTCATAAATATTAAATATGGTGCTTCTGGACACAGCCATGATCAGGGCCCCACAACTGCTTTGAATAGCTTGAACTCCTAAAACGTGGCATAGGTAGAGAGATGCAAACCTTTGACAGGCTCTCTGCTTCCTCAGGACGGGGAGCTATCTGGCCATCGTTTGTTTATTCCTTTTCCTTCCATATTCCAGAAATGGCCGAGCGGCACAACACCAAACAGCTCCTGAAGCTGGCCCGGGATCTCGTGTACAAAGTCCAGACGCTGATTGAGAATAAATGAAGGGCCTGGGAAGGGTGGGGTGTTTGGCGAGACGTCGCAGACTCCCAGCCAACACTTCCTGCCCCATTTCCTTTTTCTTGAAGTGCCACACCGGTGACGACACAACCTTGGTAGTTTGACACATGCTGCTCTCTAAGATGAAAGTACCCTTATCTCTGCTCTCATGCTGTTGAGCTTCGACATGAGGGGAAGGGTCCCCTGGTTTAGTTCTTCAGCCCCGCATTCATTTTCAGTGATTGACCAAAGAGCTGTAAATCGGCATCTTCTTTTCTGTTTCAAACATTTCTACTTGGGAAGCAAATCCTGGGCAGACGTTGCCTTGCTTTGCTTTGCTTTGGTGGTATGATTGCAGTTATGGTCCCTATCTTTAGCAAGAGCACTTTCCAGACAAAGCTTTCCCAAGGGGGGTGGGCTACAGGCAGACGGTGCTGCTGCTGTCCCTTGGGTCTGCCTTTGAATTTGCAGCATATACTTCAGGGGAACAAAACGCTTCCCAAGAAGCAGCTTCCCCATGTGACAAGAGAGCCAGGCAGTGCCCCTCTCAAGCTAGTGAAAACGAGGGTGTTCTCAGCATTCGGCTCTGTGGGAGGAGCGTGAGGCTGTGCCTTCAGCAGACAGACTCTGATCAGGCAAGTTCCTCCTACGATATACCCTCTTCCTTGTTTGGGGCTCTGTTCTCCTCCCATTCCCTAGGCTTTGCAGTTTGCTCCTCGCCCCAGGATCAGAGCGTGTGGAGTTCCAACTCCGGCTCAGTTTCCAAAAGAGCTCAGGATGCCATGTATTTCGCTGCCAATCTAGGAGCTGAGCTCTGCTGGAAAGTCTGGTTCCAATTGTGGGTCCTGAGCACTTGAAAAATCCGGCCCTGAGCGCTTTTGAAAATTCAGAGTGTAGGGCCCAGAGGAGTCTCTTGTGTTTATGGAGCCTGATCCTTAGCCCAGTGAAGTCAATGGACTCCAGTCGGACATCAGTGGGCTTTGGGTCAGGCCCATGTGGAGGAAAACAGACCCTGCTTAGCATTCTCTGCTCTGGGTACCCAGAGTGGTGCAATTCCAAGGCAGCTTCCCTGCAGTGGCACTAGCATTGTGCCCCACGGGCGCTGTGGCGTGCAGCCCCTTGGCCTGCACCAGAGCAGCAGGAAAGCTGAGCTGCAGGGTAATTGGTGAGGTTAGTGCAGCCAAGAGTTTGGGTTTATTTTTCAACTCAGGTTAAAAAAAAGTAGAAGCGGAAAAGGAGAGAAGTGGGTTGTGTTAGTGGGTTAGTTCCCACCTTCCCAGGAAGGTCATTGTCATGGCTAAACCAGTCCGTGGTTGCTCCTGGCAGCTGGGAAAATGCTTTGCTGTAGCTCTTTCAAGGGTACTTTCTCTCAAATTGTGCTGCAAAAATCTGTTTGCCAGCCATGAAATGTGTGATAAATGTGTTTTCTCTTCCTCCACTCAGCTCTCCCAGCAGGGCTAAGCCAGAGCCCTCTGCGCTGAGGGAGTGGTGTTCACCAGAAGGGGAAAGGGACCCATCTGTTCCCCTCCTGCACAACCCTCGTTTGTACTGATGTATTTTGTATTTGTGTGTGGTGTGTCTCAGATGTTGCTTGCAGAAGAAACGCAGAAGAAAATAGTGCATGCTCCAGAAATCAGTTGCAGAGTACAGTGAGCCAGTCTGCAGTATGTGAACAAATCAGCTCATCCCTGGGTACTATTGGGATGCAGAGTCTGTAACTGCAAACCAGGGAAGGGCAGGGCCTGCTGAACCCTTTTGCTGGAGATGAATACAGTGCTAGGTGAAAGCAGAGGAAATCTGTCTTCTCTAATTTTTTTATTTTGCAGGCTATTTGTACTTTATCCACAAGAGGTAGGAAACCCTTTGAAGCAATTTTCTGCCCAGGTTAGAGCCAATCTGCTTTATTAAACTCCAAAAAGAGCTTAATTTACTGGAGAAAACAGTCCACACTAGCATCTGAAATAGTCTGCATGGAAACCGAAGAAGCTGGGCTTTAAACCTTCAGGTTCAACTATGAATCTGTCATCTTTTCCTAAAGCAGAGAGCAAATCTCACGCCTACACTGGTGACCTGTTCCTGATTCTAGACCTTGTAGCTTTTCAGATGTTAGAATGGATAAATAATCTGAGTAACCTTGTTCTAAAGTGGAAGGGATCAAAGTAACACCTTCACATAGCAAAACTAAGGAATAATAACCATTAGATAGGCATAAATAGTCATATTTTATCAAGCAACAACTCTGACACTAGCTTTCAGGCTTTTTTTTTTTTTTTTTTTAAACGGATAGCTGAGAATCCTGCACAATATCTGCTATCTGTATTATCTGAGTGTGTCTTCGGACCCATCAATAGCAGTGTTTTTGAATAATTTCTAACAAAAAGAAGTATTTATTTATTCTATTGACTGTACATTACTGTGTGTCCCTGTGTACTGAATTCAGTGAGTGTGAATCTTTATGCAAATGGAGATATATCTTTTCAATGTTGCAAACATATCTTCTACATGTTTACCAGAAAATTGTGTCTATATATACAGTATCGAGAAAAAATGTGATTTAAGTGGGGTATTATTTTTTTGAGGGGGAAAAAAAAATCTTTGCTTCTAAGAACTGCGTGGTTCTCTGTAGCACCTACTCAATGATGTGCCAATCTGTCACTTTCCTTGTACTGCGAAAATTGTTCTGTTCCAGCAACAAAAAGCTCAATGCAGGTTAAGAAACCGTTTTACCTCACCTTTGCTTGGTTTAGTTCGAATCAAAAATTGTGGAACAGAAACAGAGGTAACAACTTTATCCCTGATCCCTCAGTGGAATCGCCACATGTGGCCCCTTTCACCCCATTCTGCTCTGCACAGGCACTGGGGTCAGCCTGGGTAGACGTGGTTGCAGGATCAGGGGCCTAATGTGTTCTATTGCAGCAAATTAGATTCCCCCCAAAATTTAATATATTAGGCTGCAGTTAAAGCAACACTGCATCCATTTTGCTCCAAGAGTATGAACGTTAAACTGATCCCAGGGTACTCTCCAGAAAAATAATGAAGTGTCCATAGAGAAAGCGTTAGGGATACATTCTACTCTCACTTGGAATGTAAATCCAGAGTAACTCCATTGCAGTCAATGCACCAAATGTAACATTCAAATGGGAGCTGCCAGCGTACGTTAAAGTCAGTGGAACAAATTCTGCTCTTAGATATTCCAGTGGGAGTTGTGCATGCGAATCTCAGAGCAGAAATTGGTCAGGGGGATGTGTTATCTTGAGTGTGTTGCTCTTTGAATGCATTTCTTGTTCAGATATCTTGCCAGGTTGTTAATTCACATGCACAGCCGCAGGCAGGTTGGCTGATTGGTGGGGTTTATAAACAGTGCATATCAGAAAGTCAAGATGTACTGTTATCATGGCAAATTTCCATAGCTTTTGGCCATGTGTGGTCCCAACTCAGCTCTGCGTGTGTGTCCATAGACTGTGTACTTGGAGTCACAAAGGCCGTGAAAAACTGTGGGATAGTTTGGATTTCATAGAGACATTAGAGCCCCTGGAAACTGAGATGGTTCCAACAGAACACTCAGAGAGCAGTAAGGGGGGAAGGGGCATTTGCTTGTCTGTCTGAAATAAAAAACTGTGAGCAAATGGATTCCAAAACCAAAATGTGAATTAGAATAACATGACTGTATGATGTCCCCGTCCATCCATCAGTGGTTTAAATACTTTAGAATGGTGATTTTTGTGATCACCAATCTTACAAACAGCCAGTTATACAACCCATTTTTCCTGACCGGGGGGGAATCACATAAGGAAAGTGGCATTGCTGAAAAACGAGTAGACATCACTTCACATTCTCATGGCTCGGTGCATTGGAAATCACTTTGGAGGAGAAGAAGAATGTGACAGAGTATCATACTGCACCGTACCACTGTCAATTTGAGATGTTCCATTTTCTGAACTCCTCAGTCCCTAATTAGTTGTTAAATAGGGGTTCTATTGTAATGAATGGGAACTGACCTCACATGACTTCCAGCTAATGCACACAGGGCCTGGCGTGTCCAGGGGCGTTAAGTTGGTATATCCACACTGCAATCCAAGTGGTGACTGCAGTATGTGAAGATGTATCCTATATAGCTTTAATCTCACTAGCTCGGGTGCCAGTAGCAGTCAAGCCGTGCCGGGCGGGCTAGCTGCCCGAGTGCATACTTGTACTTGGGCAGCTAGCCTATGCTACTGCAGTTTTGGTGCTCTTCGTACCCAAGCTAGAAGCTCGATTCAAGCTTGCTCAGCTATGACTGCGTGTGCTGCAATGACCTCTCCAATTGCAGTGTAGACCTACCCTTAGAATCCACTTGTATGCATGCAATTTTTGTGCCAATGTGTATATCCACTAGCATGCTCTGTGTGCATGAGTGACCGTGCATAAACTGTATGTGCAGGTAAGGGGAGGCCACCTTTTAAATCAGACTTGTATTGTAATTTGTGTTGTGATCCATGCATAATACGTCAATGCCGATTGAAATTGATTAGCGCTCCACAAACCTTGTGTATGTGACGTCTAATTCACACAATGAGTGGTTTCCTTTTGGTGATTTAAACAGAGTGAATTAGGAGGGTGGCCATTGGGAAAGAGTTTGCTTATGTACATAATAGGATAAAAGACGTGGTGAGGCCAGTGGAAAATAAGCACATACTCTCATACTAAATGTCTAGGGCTCAGGGTCGGTATAAAGCTGCCCAGAGTTACAAGAGTAGGATCTTGCTTATCTAGCTGTTGCACCTCTTTTTCCTTCTCCTCAATCCTTGCCTTTCTGCCTGAGTGCGCACCTGTGTCCTAGAGGCCCTAAAATGTAAGTATTACCCTGGGTTTTCTGAGGGGAGAACAGAGCCATATCACTTATGTGTTTCCCTTCCCTTCCCTTCCAGGGAAAGCTACAAATTGTGCAGGCAGACAAATTGCCTTTTGACACTAGGATAGAGCCTTTGGCAGAAAAATGCGTTAGATAATTATTCTGATATGGGGCAAACTAGATGAGCCAGATGAATATTTTCTTTCCGGCAAGTCCATATAGATGCAATTTGCTCCTCTAAAGGCCCATGTGAGCACCCTCTGCAGAGAGGGGAGGTTTTTTCACTCTATATACTTTACTTAGCTCTCAGATCAGCTTGCTTTGTATACATTCTACTTAATGTCCAAAACAAATTCCAACCCTGATCCTTTCCTAAGGGGGTTGTTAATGGATTCTTTGCCTGCATTTGAGCTTTCTGCAGATGTGACCCACCAAATGACTCTTGATATCCATCTTTTTCAGTGTTACTAAAGTAAACATTTTAGAAGTGGTCTTTGTTCCTGAATGTGTTTTTTTTAGAAGAGGTTTTTCTTTTTTCCTGTGTTGAGACTCTGGAAGGCCTTTCTGTAAACACTTCTCATATAGATTGACTTTTCTTCCCAAGACCAAGATTGCACTGAAGGCTGCGATGCTGCAGAATGTTACTCTTACTCAGCCTGTTAGTTTTTAGCAGCCTCTTAACATACAGAATTTTGGTTTTGCTGTAGCTAAAGCTGGCAATAGAAGTACAGCTGTTAATGGTAACTTTTACTGGTGGTTTAAAAGCCACCTCAAGGGAGGCAATTGTTCCTGATGCTGTAATGTAGCATAATTTTAGCTCTTCTGTTTGGGTAAAATTCACCTCAGCAGAGGACAGGCACAAGCCACTTAAGTCCCACTTCAGAGGTATGTAGGCCTTTGTGGGCCTCAGCCAGGGGTGAATTTCACTCCTGCTTTACTTTCCTACTTTGTTGACTGTTTTTTTTTAACTGTCATATGTCATTCTTGCTCCAGAAACACTTGATTTCCTTTTCTGTCCCCACTTGCTCTGTCAATCAACTGATTTCACTGAGTTGGGAGCTACTTTACTGCTAGTCTATAAAGAATACAGAGCCCTTGTTCCACGACGCTTGTCACACATGAAATAATTTTTTTTTTTTTTTTTTTTTAAGAAAATGGTAAGTGACTTGAAAATATGCAGTGTGAGTTGCTGCTCTGTTTTCCCCATATTGTAGCTTCCCTGTTCAGCCAGTGAGAGTCTCTGAACCAATATCATCAGTGCGATAAAGGGGAGAGATTTTTTTTACATTTGACAAATGTACTGAAGAAATGGCATCCTTGTGGTTTTAATCTATCTGCTTTGGAATTTTAGCTAATACCAGCAGTTCTAGTAATGGTTCCCATATTTCTTGAGTACATGTAGATACTGAAAGAGCACAATTTGTTATTTATGAAGTGCACATTTTCTAGCAATATAGAGATTTGGTAATTATTGCTAGAACTAATAATTCAAACTCTGCAGTAGATAAAGATGGTGTTTTCCTGCATAATATTGGACCTCTCCCAGATACCTTCCATTACATCCCTTTGAATCTTGCCTCTGTCTTCCTACTTAGGGTACCCAAACCACCTTAACTCTCTCCTGTAGTTATACCATGCAAGAAACATACATTAATGATTAAAACGTTTTTGAGTTTTTCAGTCCCAGATTAGATTAAACTGATTTTTAAAGACACATGAGCTTGGGGGGGGGCGGGTCCACTAGGGACATAGTTAGGGTTGTTTGTGTGCCTTAACGTGTATTTCTATGGTTCAACATATTTGGATTTCTTTTAAGTTTAAGCTTAACCTTAACTCTGAATTTCCTGAGTTTATAATGCTTGTGTTTTGAATAGTTACACCATCCTTGTAATGTATTTTACCCTAAATTAGTGATGTACGTTCTCTAGTTTTTGTCAAGCGTTTCCGTTAAAAAATACTAAAAATTCCTACATGGACACTGACGGAGAAGCCGAAGAAAGTGAATGTTGTAGTGTGATATTGCTAATGACTTCAAGATATGAAGTATCAGGCTTAAGGGGGGTGTTTTTACTTTTAGGGCCAGCCTTCCCAGTAGGTTCTAGCTGCATTATGGGGCTTGGGAGCAGCATTAAGTAACTGGCTAGTTAAGCTGCATTTACAACTGTTGTGCATTGACAGATCAGCCCGAAGTAACCCGTGTTTATACCCCAGCTTCTGTCTACCTCCTGCCCTCCGTCTTTCACCCTGGTTCCCCACCCACGTGCCTTTTCTGTTGGGCGGATCTAGTGCAATGGATTGGTTTGGGAATGAAATAATTAGGATTAATGGTCATTTTTTTCCTGTTACTTTTCATAACTGAAAGTGTCTCCTTCAGCAGAGGCTGGCACATAAAATTATTTAGAAAAGCTCAAAGAATTGACTGCTTTCAAAATGGCCATCACCTCCCATTGTTTTCAATAACCATGAAGCCACGTTGCCCTCAGAGTATAGACAGTGGTCCTCTCTCTGCCATGAGGAGCTTGCTGAATGGAGGCAGTGGACATCTTTGCTAAGGGCAGCATGTGAACTGTCTCCCATTAAGAACAATAGGGGGTAACAGCCATTGCAAAAGAGGGCAATTTTTCATGGAATTCTCTGTAATAAAACTTTATCTCCAGCTCCTGCAGAGGGAGAGACTTTCAGCAATAGTTAAAAATGACCATTTATCTGAAAAATAAATAAAAATCTTCAAACGTTAGTGTGTGAACAAGTTCTCAGTGAGCTCTAACTGTATGAGAAATTTGAAGAGGCTGTATTGTTTCCTTACTAAGATAATTGAGGTAAAATAAAAAGGTCTGACACTGGATACTAAATTTTTTAGGGACTCATTCTTACCAAATTAATTTACTCCTAAAATTAATTAACAGATTTACTTGTAAATTCTCAGAAAATTCATTCTTCTCTAAGGTTTCAGAGTAGCAGCTGTGTTAGTCTGTATCCGCAAAAAGAACAGGAGGACTTGTGGCACCTTAGAGACTAACAAATTTATTAGAGCATAAGCTGCATCCGATGAAATGGGCTGTAGCCCACGAAAGCTTATGCTGTAATAAATTTGTTAGTCTCTAAGGTAGCACAAGTACTCCTGTCATTCTTCTCTAAGTAAGTGCTGAGAGTCTGGGGAGAATAATCTGTATTTTTCATAAACAGAGATTGCATCCCTGCTTTATGTACAAAATGCAACTCTGCCTTTCGCTATGGACCCATGATTGGCACCTATATAATTCTAAAGCACATAGTACCGAGCTTAGTTTTTGCTAAGTACAGTGGGAAACCTTAGAGGGCAGACCTCTTATACATCTGAGAAATTAATGATAAACTTATCACAAGGATGTATTGGAAAAAGAATTAAATGTAACAGGATTATGAATGTACTGTATGAACTGGTGTTAAACCTTATGTTGCCCTACAACGAATTGCTGCTTTTACCCATAGGATGCCATTTTGGTCTCTGGGACTCACTCTATATGAGATTAATGAGCATTGTAGCTTTTATTATAACAGTTGTAGAAGTGCTGCTAACGTCTGTCTTGGCATATTTCAACTTCACACTGTGGTATAAGATCCATTTTATATTTTACTCATGCTTTTGGTTTTCTTTGTAAATTGTTCCTTACTGTTGTTCAAAAAGACAAACTAAAACTATATTCTCTATGGTTAGATGTATTTTCAAATCAATAAAATCCTGGCTGTTGTTTATTGCTGAGCTTTTACTGACTAGACACACTAAGAAAGGGGTTGTGGAAAGTTTTGTATCTTTTAGCCAGATTCTTCACTGCCTTTTGCCATCGGTTACACCTGTGCAAATGTTATCAAACGGAATAATGTTTTACACACAGGATGTAGTCTTACTGTTCACAGGTATAAATGATGATGCAGGATCAAAGCAGTGGAGAATCAGCACCTGAATCTGTAGACACAACTCTCATTGACAAGAAAGCTTTTCATGGGTCATATGTACATGATGGGTCTTGTCACTTACAAAGATCAATGCTTGAACTGAGTTCCTTCCTTTCAAAAAACTCTTTGAGCGTGTCAGGAACGCGACATACAATTGAATCCTAATCAACCGTCCGAAGATACTGAGCTGTGCAGGAGTCAATAGAGGAGGGAAACATGTTGGCAGCTGGTTGGAAATGGAGGTTTGGATAATTGAGTCTCTTGTGCGGTACATGCACAATCTAATTCTCTCCAGCAATTTCTTTCCAGCTTTGGCACTGGTTTAGAAGCTGTTTCAGCAGCAGGGATAGAAAAGAAGAAGTCTTAGACGTGCCTTCTCCTAGAACACGGTGAGACAATTACATGTTGCCAGTGAAGATCATCACTCTTGTGGGGAGTCAGGAGTGGTTAGCAAAAATGCAAAATATTTGTCATTCTCACCCTGTGTCCTTCATAAACACCCAAAGACTGCTTTTGCAGGTGGAAACCCACTCAACTTGGACCTGAGTCACAGACCATTGATGGCAGTGGGAGTCTTTCCATGGACTTCAATGGACTCTGCATCTGGCCCTCTGTACACAAAGATTAGCCAAGAAAAGGTGGTGGATATCACCAGGCTCTTCTCTCTCTCCCTTGTACCCTTTTGGAAGATGAAGTAGGATTCCTCTAGTGGTGCAGCTGTGTCAAGTCCTCTTTGGGTTGTTGCTCAGGTTGAAGGGAAGGAGAGGAGAGAATGAAGAGAGGTTTTTTTAAGCTCTTAGTTGTCCAGGAACAGTGCATGAATAATGCATCCAATTGCCAGTCCATCTGAGGCTTGTATGATGTACTTGCTTAGGGAGATAAAGATACCATCTGATTAATGCTGAAGCAGAATTCAACTACCACATCATATCACCTGCTTTTGCATCTTGACAGTGAATGACCTGGATTAGGATAGAATTATAAAACCCTTAGGCATGTCTGATGTGTCGCAGCAGTATGAGAGGGACACTATCGACTGAGTTGTTCAAAATATTGGGTGGAAATGTTTTGTTTGGAAAATGTGAAAATAAACATTCAGATAACAATAGACACACCTAAAAGAATGCTTAAAGGGATAGATGTTTAAATACCAGTGCATTTTGGAATTACAGCTCAGGCTTAGTGTCTTTTCAAAGCTTGGAATCTGAGCTACAGATCCATGGGAATGCAGAGAGACACACACAGATCTAAACAGAGTTACAGATGGTGAGGGCTGCAGAGCTAGCTAGATACAGAAATCTCTGCAGGGGAGCATGTTACTAAAATGCTTCCAATTGAAACTGTGATGCTCCATGCTTTAAAAAAATTGTGCATTTCACCCCGCGTCTGTGTTGCCAAGCTCTCTGTCCTGCTGTGGGCAGCCATCATTTGTGGCCTGGTCTCCTGCAAGCACCTCTGACTTTGGGGCTTTCAGCATCTTGCACAGTCAGGCCACACCTCCCCTTGACTTTAATAGGAGTTGAGGGCAATCAGCACTTCACAGGAGCAACCCATATGCCTTATGCATCTTGCTGGTACTGTCCCACTCATGCGTGCAGCTTTCTCCTCACCTTAGCACCAGCAGTGCTGCTCTGAAGGTGGGTTACAGCCTGACAGAAGTAAACACCCACTCTTTGCCTAGCAGCTCTTACTCACTGCCTCCTCTCCTGCCTTTGTGGCGTTGGCAGACTGGTGTGTCACTCAGTTTGCATACCACTTCAGACTTCCCACCTGGCCTTCCTGGGAAGATAAATCTCACAGCTAACAATATAATCCAAACATTATTGAGCAGAACATCCAACTACTTGCCGACTCAGATCCCTGAACTCAAAGAAGCTGAATACAAAGAGAGGCAGCCCAGAGTATCTTTTAAAATTGTACTAGCAACAGGTGTCCCTAACACACAATTCGTGCATGACAGTCATTCTGCCTATAAACAGCCTCAGAATGTCAGAGGAAATCAAATCAAAACAGAGCTCACTGCTGAATCCTGGAATGTAAGATCTTCAGAGATGTTTGTTCTGGTGCCTCTTGTTAATTGTGTGTTTTTATGCTGGGGAGAGCAGATGCCCCAGAAACAAACCATTTTAAGGGGGCATCTAGAAATTGATAAAGGGGTTTTTCATTACTGCACCATCAGGAGAGATGAGTCATCAAAACAACTCATTGTTTATACCATACCATAATTCCACAGATATAATCCAAAAGTGAGAATCTCAGAAGATTTACCCAGTTGTTCCTGTAACATATTTTGTTCCTAGTCTGGAAAGAATTTATACAGTTGCTGTGTGAGAGAAACTAACACATGCTTGTGTTATCCAAATTGCAATTAGCAGTGGTGCAAACTCTTTTAATCTGCAATGAGGCATGTCTAGGTTTATTAAACTGTTGACAAGGAAGTCTCTAATGTGTATCTAAAAATCACTGCAATGTCTGGTACTCTCTGAAAGTGCACTTCGTGCTTTAACCCTCTTAGCTCCAGCTCTTTGTAGCAGGGAATACATTTTCTCTTTTGCAAAGTGCAGTGTGTATTTACAGCATTATGATTGCTGCTAACGATATCCTACATCATGTTGTGCAGTGTTTTCTCCAGTTTCCGATCAGTATCTCAGTAATACTCTGTTGTGAAATGGGATGGCCTCCGAGGTGTGGTTTCCTCTTACTAAGGTAGGAATGGTGAGACATATTCTGACTAGATCTAAATATCTTATGTCTGTGCCATAGGTAGGGTCTAGTAGCTCAAGGAGTGAGATTTTCAGTTTCATGCAAATCCAGGGCTCTTCATGGCTCTGGTGTACCCAGCAACACAGTGCTGCCTCCTCAGCAGAACCATTCTCGACGACCCAGTCAGTTGCCCCTTTGCTACATCAGCTGCACCAGCATTGGGCCCAATTTCCCTTTACTGCTAGTGATAAGGCACAAGATGGAATGGGACCAGCTTGACTCCTAGATCCCAGGGTGAGTTTGTGGAGGATGGCAGTTACAGGGGGGTGAAAACCAGCCCTCTTGCTTGTAACCTGAACTGGAATTACAGAGACAAAAAGCAAGAACCCTCTTGATGCTATTGCTGAAGGTGTCTGTCAGAGGAGATCTGCACCTGTTTGATCTCTCCAGAACTTCTTGCCTCTCCCCTCCACTTTCAGGGTCCCATTGCTATTTCTTTAACTCCCTCTCCTGCCAGGGACATCCCTCTTCCCATCCTACCCCCAGCAGGCCTCCCCACTTTTCACTGCCAGATCCATCTGCTTCCTTTTACACCACTGCCTACCCTGTACAGCTCTGCCTCTTTCTCTCCATTCCCTGCCCCTTTCTGGTCTCCCGTGGTGCCCTGGCTGTCTAACCCTATCATTATCTGGAACTGGACAGATGCTGCCTGCCAGTGCTGGGTAATCAAGCCTCAGCTTGATGCTGTTCTACGCTACTTCTGTGCTATGAGCGTGGCTGCCCGGACTCCAGTGCTGCCACCCCTGAGCTTCCTCTTGTTCATTCCTTCCTTTTCAGCACAGACAATGAAAACTGATCACTGTAAGAATGAAACACAGCTGCTTTGGTAAAGAGGAGACATAGTTTACTAACTGCTGTGGGAACAATGGCTCAGGCTCTCAGCTACTGGCTGTGTAGCTCATTGACTTCAATGGAATTATGCAGATTTACACCAGCTGAGGATTTGGCCCACCACTCTGCTAGCATTAAGGTGGGGGTTACTTGCGGCCTAGTGCATGTTGGATAAGAAAAGGCTACGCCCTGGCTTTGTTTATCTGTACAAATCCATGGAGCAGTCAATCATAAAATACTAGTTTCACTGAAGGATTATTTTATTCATCTTCTCCTACTAGAATTCTACTTTCTGTAGCAGGAGAGAAAAAGACTTTCGACTTGACCTCATTTAAATTGTATCTGCCGATGACTGGCAGCAAATATGGTCGAAGGACATCCAGGATAGCCACGGTGTAGCCCCAGCCAAGCTTACGTTTCCCAGCATTGTCTGTGGAGGAATAACCACCAATTTCATTAGCGAATGCCGAATCCAAACTACATGGAAAAATTAGCAGTCCCAAGATTGTGCCAATCACTGGCGGGAGGGTGAAAAACAAGCAAGCCTGCAATTATACCAGTGCAAAAAGACAGAGCTTCCAACATCAGATAACAGGCAGTTGGAAACCACTGGGTGAAGATCCTGCTTCAGAAAGTGGTTTGTTCATTTTTTGGCGGGGTGATGAGGGGAGACTTGGCTACAGAAGACTTGGAGAGAGGTGAGCATGGATTTCACACAGGCAGATGTATCCATGAACTCTCATTATCATTATCGATGCCACATTGGCTCAGTTTGCTGGACACCACCACTAACCTGTGGGTGTCACTGGAGCCTTCAGGAGCATGAGTGACAGACAATATGAATGAGGCTAGAATTGTAATGACCCGAAGGAACTTCATCTCCTGAAAGGTAAATACCTGTAGCTGTTTGCAGATGTTTTGCAGATGACCCTCCTCTGGCAAAGTCCCTGGGATATAGAAATCCAAGACAAGGTAAGAACTGTTCCAAATGCTAGCAGCATCCAACCTCCAAAAAGCAATATAGCTGCAATCTGAAACCAAATATGGGTCTCTTTGTTCAAGAAAAAGCTTGGTGGTCCTAGAACATTAGAATATAGTGTTGTTTGCCAGACTCCTCACTGGAATGACATTATCACCTCTGCCAGGCAATAGGTAGATAGGCCCACTATTCCTTTTGGTGTTAAAATTGAGCCTCCAGCTATTCAAGGAGTCCCCACTCAAGGAGACCTCTGATGAATGGGTCAGACTAAATGGAAGTGGGTCTCTGCTACTGGCAGGTGTATTTTAATACTGAACACTACAGTTACAAGAGATGAAGCAGTGGACCAGTCCCTAGTGGATTCAGAGCGCTCCTGGCTCCAGGTTTGATGCTGGAATTTTGCAGCCCTTTATTTTGCAAGCTGGACAAGTGCTTTTGGATATTTTTAAAATGACCAGCAAAGGGACCAGCTGCACATGAACTAGATTTCAGGGAAATACAGTCAGGCATTGGGTTCTTGGTTTTTGTTTTCTTGGCCACTCCCACCCCTGCTTGATGGATGTGACCTGCTTGTACCTCTCCTCTCAGGCCTTATAGTGCCAGCAGCTAATTGCACCTGCAAATTTGTATCTGCAGTTAAAACAGACACAAAACTAAAGGTTCACTTGAAAATGTGGCTTGCAACATTAATTAGGTTAATTCATTAACATTCAGTACTTTGAACATTATAAAGTATCTGTTAATAATGCTACTGGTTCTTTAACAGTAAATAGAACAAAAGGGCCAAATATCCCTCTTGTTTGAGGCCCAGGAGGTGAGTCAAACAAGTCACATCAGGGAGGATTCTGGTCCATCTACAGGCACCGGTTGTGCTTGTCCGTTTGCTTATCTAGGGGACCATGTACCTCCCAGGAAACAGCATAGATAGATATTAAGGTCAGAAGGGAGCATTATGATCATCTAGTCTGACCTCCTGCACAAGGCAGGCCACAGAATCTCACCCACCCGCTCCAGCAGAGATATCCTCTAGGGTCCTGCATATGGTGCACCTCTGCTTACCAGCTTTTGAGGACCAATAGCAGTGGGTAAAGACCCCAGACGATGTGGTTTTGTTTCTGAACCAGGCAGGGGATCTCAGACTGAAGTTGGAAATGCAGGCCAAGGCCAGGGAGAAAATTGCCCAGATCTTGTGAACCTAATTTAGGAATGAGTGACATTGTGCCTTCTGACACTCGCATGCATTCTGGCCGCACAAGCCCTCTGTGGGCCATCAGCCGTCAATACCCAGAATGCTGTGTGCTGCAAACATACCCTCTCCCGACTCCCAGTATCCCGCTTAATGCTTGAAGGGTGACATAGGGTGGTTGTGGCCATTCTATGCCAGGTGGGAAAAATTCTTAATGAAGGTTTTTCTCAGGGGCCATTTCTGCCCCCTTTATAGTCCCGTTAGTCTGCTGGAGTAGCTTAAAGGGGCTGCGGTGCCTTTGCCTTCTTGCTGCAGGCACTCAGAGCAAAGAGAGACTATCAGCAAATAGTACAAACAGGACAAGATGAGAGCAAGACATCTATGCTCAGAGGCTAGGAGTAAATTACCAGCTGCCTGCATTTGTCCTTGTAAACTTGAGGGCCAGTAGTTTTTTAATCTATGCAGAATCTACAGAAATCTGTATTTCCAGATTTTTAGTGTGGCCTTTCCAAATCTTTCTGATGATGCACATGCTAGAGTGCAACTGGGAGAAGCAAATGGGGAACAGTGTCCATTGTCACCAGCTAAGGTTAGTTAGTGCCGTCAGTTACATTTGCTTTTGGTGGGGTGGTAGTATGTTTTCAAGTGCCAAAACTTATACTGGGAGAGGAAGTAAATTCCCTCTTGGCCCGGAGTCTACAATTTAAACCAAAAATTCTAAAAAATTATGTAAAAAAAAATTGAATAGAGGTTAGAACCTCAGAAGTCAAAAGCTCCAGGCTTTTCCGCTACATTATTACTAAAAGTGGCTTAATTAAAAGAAACCTTCCAGTTAATTATTCCTTAATGTGTTTGTTTGGGGCATGTTTGCTGTAATGGCCAGGCACAGATGGCATAGTACCAGTGACTCAAAGCTTGTCTATGTGCAGGGTATAGTTATGGACCTTGCTATGCCTTTACCGCAAAGAAGGTGGGGTTTTGTTTTGTTTACAGTGAGATACTTAGCAATCCAAAACCGCAGTGTAGATAAGCCCTAAGTGAAAATATACTAATACAAATGGAAGAAAGGGGAATTGATAGTAATGAATTAAATCAGAAGCTAGAAATTGTAGAAAATTGATAATAGAAACTAAGGGATACAAGGAGAAATCTGTTGGCAGCAGAGTTAAGGACAAGGAGTTTGTAAAGTTTATTAGAAACAAATGGAATCTAACAATGGTATTGGTCCAGTACTAGATAGATATGTGGAATTATCAATAATGCAGAAAAGACCAAAGTATTCAATAAGTATTTCTGCTCTGTGTTTGGGGAAAAACTGGATGATGTTGTCATGTCATATGATAAGTCTTTCCACTCAGCTGGTATCTCAGGAGGATGTTAAACAGCAACTATTAAAGTTAGATATTTTAAAATCAACAGGTCCAAATAATTTGCATCCAAAAGCTGTCAAACAGCTGGCTGAAAAGCTCACTGGACCATTAATACTGATGTTCAATAATTCTTGGAACACTGGGGGTGTTCCAGAAGGCTGGAAGAGAGCTGATGCTGTGTTAATATTTAAAAAGAGTAAACAGATGACCTGGGTAATTATAGTCTTGTCAGTCTGACATCAGTCCCAGGAAAGATAATGGAGAGGCTGGTACAGGACTTGATTAATAAAGAATTATGGAGAGTAATATAATGAATGCCAATCAGTGTGGGTTGATGGAAAATAGATCTTGTCAAACTAACTTGATATATTTTTTTGATGAGACTACAAGTTTGCTTGATAAATATAATAGTATCGATTGTAATGGACATCTCTATGGTGTTTGACTAAACGAGACCAGTTCCCTCAGCCTCTCCTCATAAGCCATGTGCCCCAGCCCCCGATCATTTTCGTTGCCCTCCGCTGGACTCTCTCCAATTTGTCCACATCCTTTCTTTAGTGGGGGCCCCAAAACTGGACGCAATACTCCAGATGTGGCTTCACCAGTGCCGAATAGAGGGGAATAATCACTTCCCTCGATCTGCTGGCAATGCTTCTACTAATGCAGCCCAATATGCCGTTAGCCTTCTTGGCAACAAGGGCACACGATTGACTCTCATCCACTGTATTCCCTAGGTCCTTTTCTGCAGAACTGCTGCTTAGCCATTCGGTCCCCAGCCTGTCGCAGTGCATGGGATTCTTCCCTCCTAAGTGTAGGACTCTGCACTTGTCCTTGTTGAACCTCATCAGATTTCTTTTGGCCCAATCCTCCAATTTGTCTAGATCAGTCTGGACCCTATCCTGACCCTCCAGCGTATCTACCTCTCCCCCCAGCTTAGTAGTCATCCCCAAACTTGCTGAGGGTGTAATCTATCCCATCATCCAGATTATTAATAAAAATGTTGAACAAAACTGGCCCCAGGACTGACCCCTGGGGCACTCCATTTGATACCGGCTGCCAACTAGACACTGAGCCATTGATCACTGCCTATTGAGCCCAACAATCTAGTCAGCTTTCTATCCACCTTATCGTCCATTCATCCAATCTATACTTTTTTAACTTGCTGGCAAGAATACTGTGGAAGACCGTATCAAAAGCTTTGCTAAAGTCAAGATATATCATGTCCACTGCTTTCCCCATATCCACAGAGCCAGTTATCTGATCACAGAAGGCAATCAGGTTGGTCAGGCATGACTTGCCCTTGGCGTATCCATGTTGACTGTTCCTGATCACCTTCCTCTCCTCCAAGTGCTTCAAAATGGTTTCCTTTCAAAATGTCAAGTAGCAGGAGAGCAGTTAGTTTATCTTTGCATTTAACACTGGTATGACCACTGCTGGAATACTGTGTCCAGTTCTGGTATCCACAGTTCAAGAACGATGTTGATAAATTGGAGAGGGTTCAGAGAAGAGCCACAAGAATGATTAAAGGGTTAGAAAACCTGCCTTATAGTGATATCAAGCAACCTTATTTTTTAAGTTTAACAAAGAGTTTAGGGGATGACTTGATTACAATTTATATGTACTTACATGGGGAACAAATACTGGATAATGAGTGCTTTGATCTAGCAGACAAAAATGTACACCTTATTCCCAGTCTGAATTTGTCTAACTTCAACTGCCAGCCATTGAATCATGTATATTGAGGGTAATTAACCACTGGCACAATTTACCAATGGTCATGGTGGATTCTCCATTACTGGCAACTTTTAAACCAAGATTGGATGTTTTTCTAAAAGATCTGTTCTAGGAATTAATTTGGGAAAGTTCTCTGGCCTGTTATACAGGAGGGAAAATTAGATGATCACAGTAGTCCAATCTGGTCTTTGAATCTAGTGTAACTCAGATCTGTATTTGGCCCAGTCACTGGCAGGGCAGTACTTGGATCTATGGCATCTGCAGTTAACCTATTTCTCCACTGTAGGGCACTGATACGCTACATGAGAGACACAAGATGGGAGGACCAGATCCTAGTTGAAATAGACAGTGTTTGATACTCAGTTACAGTTCATGTTGTTCTTTTTATAACTTCATTTTGTGTGGTCTCTTTTCAAGCTGTAAAGTCTAACAAAGTCAATTTAAAAAAAAAATCCAACAACCTGAAAACACTCCTAATTTATTGGATCTTATGTGGGGTTACTATGACAGCAGAAACAAAGTTCACTTGTCAGTAAAAGGACTGGCTGGAACTAGCAGTGCCAATGATACATTGGTATGTCTTAAACTGCTAAGCCGTGTTCATTTTGATGATAAATTCTGCATTATTTTTAAAAACCAGAAACGCACAGATTAATTAGTTCTATTATTTGTATAAGGGGTAACGTTCTGCCGAGTTGTATGGAACTTGCATATAATTGCATTGAGATTTCTGGTGAAATCATAAACCAAGGGTGCAAAGTTCAAGGGGCTGTGTCCATTGCGTCTTGCAGGATCTGCTTGCTAGTGCTGTTTCCCCTCTGGCATGGAATTACAGCTTTAATTTATGACATGGGTTGGGACTCAATATTTAACATTATCCATGGATTGCAGTTAATTCCTGTGAATTAAATATTCACTCCTGAAGAGGAGGGGTTTATGTAAGAAGCTGGGGTGCCAGGAGGGGAAGGAATCCTTTCCCATATGCCACACAATGACAGTGAAACTTTGCTCTGCATGAGCGACTGCACTCCACCCATGGAAGGTAGGCGAATGCTGGTGGCCCTTCAGCCTGGCTCCAAAACCTCTGTGAATTGGCTCCAGCTTTGCTCATCCATGTAAAAAGTACTCAGATCCTATGGGCAGGATCTCAGCATCCTCCTTCCTCAATGCCCCTGGAACTGCATTGGTTCCTCCTGTGGTCAGGTCCCCACCAAGTGACAAGGGCTAGGGGAGGGGGGAGGATTTGGGCCCTTGCCTTTAGACTGTAAGCACTTCAATATACAGTCGCGCTTGTGCTATTTCACCTATCCTACAGTGCTATGTCCACCCATAGCATTATGCATGGAGTTTTTGCCAGCAACCTGCTGGATCTTGAAGCATCTGAGAAGCGAGTTCCTATGGCTGTAGCTGAAGCTTTAAAAGTGTCATCTCTTTGGGCATTTTCATTTTCAAAACTTCTAAAGGTACAGCTGAGGTTTTCCCCTCAGAGGGTGGGAATCCCAGAGGCAGCCAGAAGTGAGTCTCAGTAGCTTCTACAGAATAGAATATTTGCTTTTGCTTGAAATAGCTCTGAGTGGCACTCACCAAAATCATGGGGTTTTGGAAAGACTGTAACAGCGGCTACCCTGCTTGGCTAGGTCTCAGATGACTGGCTCTGTTGCTGGGTGTAGGCAGCTCTATGGAGGAAGATGCCATTGAGGCAGACATCTGAGGAATAATGTGATGATTTAGTTGTTAACTACACCACTCCAACTGAGATCAGGACCCCACTGTGCTAGGTGCTGTACGTACATATAGTAAAAGACAACACTTCCTGAAAGAGTCTATAAGCTGAAGAGTCAAGACAAAGAGGAATAGTGTCTCTGTTACAAATAGGGAACTGAGGCATACAGAAAACCTATGGCAGAGATGGGAAGTGAAGCGTGATCTCCTGAGGCTGAGACAAGTGCTTTAATCACAACAGCAGCCTTCCTTGCTAGGATTTAGTCTGTGATTACTCAGAGTGAATCTTGCATAACACTTCAGGGTCTTGCCAGGACTTGGGATCTGCACCTTTCCACCAAAACACCAGAGCATCACCGCTGCTGCCATTTTCCTTTGAATACAACAATGGAAAGCTAAATAAGAACGTGTGGCGGATATCCCGTCCTCAGCGTTCAGAAACATTGCGACCGCACAGCAGTTTAGTAACAGGCCCAAATTCTACTGTTACTATGATGTGACTTTTGTTGACATCAAAGGCATCTCACAGGAGTAAATGAGGGATGAATTTGCCTCAGTCTCTTTGCGTTATGTAGGTACTCTTAACAGTGTGAGTACGGAGCTGTCTTGCTGAGAGACAAAAGGCTAACATCTCTCACCTGGCCTGGCAATAGCATGCCTCTAGATACTGAAGGTTGGACTCTCCCTTTATCTCCACATCTCAGTGCAGATATTTTCTGTTTACAGTGACTCATGCCCCTCTGAGTGTCACTCTGCCTCATTGCTACTTTGGACTCACTGTTTATAGAGCACCACACCTTCTTCCTTAATGGCAAAGTGTCATATTTCCACAGCTCCAACACTGCGTGACCTTTTAGGGGTAGGGGAGATTCTCATGGACGCTCTTAGGGGGCATCTGAGTTATTCTGGTCTGAATCCCCGTGTGTGCATTCGGGTTTGGGAATAAGGGTGCCTTTGTTGGGTTTAATGTATACAGCTTCCAGGAGCCGGCCTCCCCTGCCCGCCGTTCCTCGGCCTTTTGAGTTACGTCGGAAAGGCCTTGGTACTGTAATTGGCACCACGTTCTCGCAAGAGCCGCGGGGAAGGTCGCCCAAAGGTCCCTCAGCAGTAAAAGGCATCACTGTGTGAAATATTCCCCCCTGGGGGGCTGCGGCTGAACCACCTTGTACCCCCCATGGAACAAAATCAGCTGGCCTCGAGGGGGCAAAGCCAGCAGGGCCGGGCTCTCCAGGCCTGGCTTCAGGGGCGTACAGCCCCGAGCACCCCGGGCTCCCGCTGAAGCCTGACACCGCCTCCCAGGCCCCGGCAAAGGCACCTCCCCGTAGGGGGCGCCTCCCCCGGGGGCACTGTCTCAGTGTGTGCGGGGGGGGGGGGTGCTGGGAACCCTGGATATGAGGGAAACCACTTGGCGCCGGGGTGGGGGCCGCAGCCCCCCCCCCCTCAGTCCCAGCGCCCCCCCCCCCGCTCCTCTGGCCTCACCACCCGGCTCCTGAGCCCCCAGGGCAGCCCCGCTGCGGGCCCAGCCCCGTACAACTCCCCGTGAGCCAGGCAGGTCTATGGGGGGGGGGGAGGGGCGAGCGAGCCCCAGGAGAACGGACGCGAGCTCCCGAGCCCTCGCGGCCGGCCTCTCCCCGCCCCGGGCAAGCCCCGCCCGCCGCCGGGTGTGCGCCTCGCCCAGGCCCCGCCCAGCTCGCGGTCACCATGGTAACAGAGGCGCTTCCCTCAGTTCCTCCCGCGGGGCCGGCAGCAGGTTGGGCTGCGCGCGGGGCGGGCTCTCGTGGTGCGCGAGCGGTCGGCTCCCCCCGCCCCCTCCCCGGCAGCAGGCTAGGCTGCGCGGTGCGCCCGGCGGCAGCGGGAGGAGGCGCCGCGCTGGGGCTGGGGCGCCCGCACGCCCAGGACGCAGGTGGGGGCTCCGCGGCTGGGCCCCGCGGGGCTGGGACCCTCTGAGACTCGCTCCGGGGGGAGGGGCCGAGCTGTCTCAGCTCCCGCCCCCCGAGGGCGCCATGGACCCGACCCCCGCGGGACCCCGCCCTCCTCAGGGCAGGGCACCCTGCTCCCCGCCTTCCTGAACCCCCTTCCCGGGGGTACCCTGCCCCCCCCGACTTCCCTGCCCCCCTCCCAAGACGCACCCTGCCCCCCAGACTTCCCCGACCCCTCTCCCAAGGCGCACCCTGGCCCCCCAGACCTCTCGTCCCCAGGGGTACCGTGCCCCCCAGACCTCCCCGACCCCCCTCCCCTGGGGTACCGTGCCCCCCAGACCTCCCCGACCCCCCTCCCTTGGGGTACCCTGGCCCCCAGACCTCCCTGACCCCTCTCCCAAGGCGCACCCTGCCCCCCCCCCCAGACCTCTCGTCCCCAGGGGTACCCTGGCCCCCAGACCTCCCCGACCCCCCTCCCTTGGGGTACCCTGCCCCCCAGACCTCCCTGACCCCTCTCCCAAGGCGCACCCTGCCCCCCCCCCCCCAGACCTCTCGTCCCCAGGGGTACCCTGCCCCCATCTCTCTGAGCCCCCCCCGCCCAGGGGCACCCTGCCCTCCTTGTTTACCCTCCCTCGCCTCTCTGAAAGTGCCCGGCCGAGCCCCGCTCCACGTGCCCTGGGCCCCCCGGGCGGCCCTTCCCAGTCCCCTCGCGCAGGCCCCTGGGTTGCCGCGGCGCTGAGCACCCAGCTGCGAAGGGAGCGGAGGGTGCTCAGCGCGCCTGGAAGTCGGGCTGCGAGCTCTGCCTTTGGGTGTCCAACTTCAGGTCCCCGAGTTTGAAAACGCTGCTCCGGGACTTGTTCCCAAAGTTAGCTGACAACTTCCCTGTGGGTCTGAGCTCTGCTCAGCTGGTGCTTGTAAATGGCTTTGAAGCTTCTGTAGAAATCCCGAGGAGCCTTGTGTGTGTCTCTCTGACATTCGGTGATTTGTCAAACTGATACACTGGTAACTTCTCATGCATAAAGTATTTGCAGAAAGATTTATAAGCTGGCTGGCTTCCAGATATTTTTCTTCCCTTGTTTTTTGTTGTTTTGGTGGTGGTTGTTATGGTCTCCATTTCTGTGGGAATAATGCATCCCTTTTGATGGGATTAAACACTAAAGCTGTTCGGAAAAGTGTAACAATCTCTAGTGGTAGCTACAGATAAAACTCCTACTCCCCGTTCTTCCCCTCATTGTTCTTATTTCCCTTCCCATCATTAGTTACCTGTCAACTGGACAAATAATTGCCTAATCTGAGTATCAACTGGGTATCTTGGTTTAAATTGTTCTAACACTGGTTTGGTTTTGTTTCCTTGCTAAAAATAAAAATAATAATTTCTAAGGAAAATGTTAATGCTATAACTTCCTTCTCTACTATCTGTGTCATTCCACAGTATTTAAATCTTATTAAAGCCTCATGGGTTAATTAAGAGACTGACATCCATAATTTGTTGTATAGCGCTTGAGATGATTAGACTTGGTTGAGCTACATTTTTAATGTCATTGTTTATTCTTTTTAAGTTTATTTGTTTCAATTTGGTGTAACTGGAAACAAGTGCAGGGCTTCATGATTCCAACGCATTGTGGATGCAAATAGCTTGTTTTTGGCTAAATTGGTCCATGTATTTGCAGTTTTAGCAGTACTAAATTGAAATAGTAAAGGATCCGGATGGAAAGAAAAGATTTATATTTTGTCATTATTTGGTGCATCTAACATAATATACATTTATTTTATATCAGAATTGGAAAAACATGCAGTAATTCATATGTGACTACAAGGACATTGTATAGTTAGGTTTATGCTATATTGGGCATAAGTAATCTGTTAAAAAGATCACATGGGGTCTAATCCCACTGCCATGAAGTCAGTGGAGGGCCTGCAATTGATTTCAGTGGGAGGAGAATCTGTATCTGGGTGTTCTAAAACTGCAAATTAAACATATCTATTGAGATGGAAGTCCAAGTCTGTGAATCCACTTTTTTCCCTGCATTATTTATTATATTCAGTTTTAGTAATAAACTGCTTGTGTGGATTTAATTGCAGGATTGTTACTGTACTTTCCTTTTCTGAGAAGCTAAGTAATTAATCATGTAAACATGAATATTGATTTGATATTTGTTTCTGATGCATCAGAAACATGTGACTTTGACTTTTCAGTATGGAATGGATTTAAGGAAAATCGTGTTTGGCAGATGGTATGCTGCTAATCTATGCCATCATGTAATGTGGTAACCAGTTTGTATTCTTTTGGCTTTGATTCTTCAGAGTATAATGGTATAAATCTGTTCAAGATAATCTGCTGCACGTGACAATGTAAAATGTTGGTATCATGCTAAAGGAACTCTAACATATGGCCATTGATGTTCTGTCAAAATAGACTTTTTTCTGTGGCAACTGTAGGCAATTTTCATGGCAAGCAGAGGAGGTAAACAATGTTACTAGGGTAACAGTGAAGTTAGATCAGATGCCTCAGACCCACCTTTTTTTTTTTTTTTTTTACAAGAATGGATATTGGGTTTCCCCCCCTCCAGAATAGAAGGTTTTTTCTTTATGCCATAAAACAGGGAGGTTCACACCTTTTTTGAAGCAGAGTGGTTACGATTTTTTTTTCTACAATATTCTGGGACATAGTAAAGGAGTAGACAATACATGGAAGAAATTGCCTGATTAAATAATGGGGAAAGTCAACTGGTAACATAATCCAGTTATTTTTCTACAATTTCTCTAAGAACTGATGCTGGTTATGGTAAAACAACATTACAGGATTTGTTTTAGTGTATATTGAGCTAAAACTACTTATCCATAAAATAGAAACAAAGTTGTAAAACCTTCCTTATCTGGAATAGTTTAGTTGACAAAATTGCTTTTTAGACAGAAAATGTAACCTGTGACATAATTGTAGCAAAAAATAGTTTTTAGAAAGGATTTTTAAAAATAGTTTGTGCCCTTCCAGAGTACAATATGAATTAAAATTATTTAAAGCTTGGTTCCCTACTCGAAAAGACTTCAGGTTATCAAGTCTGTTTTCCTCTGTGGTTACCTGAGCTTACTGATTAAAGTAAATGTTTTTT
The DNA here is from genome assembly GCF_015237465.2 of Chelonia mydas. Taxonomy (NCBI): domain Eukaryota; kingdom Metazoa; phylum Chordata; order Testudines; family Cheloniidae; genus Chelonia; species Chelonia mydas. Next base: position 30,139,284 of record NC_057856.1, read on the forward strand.
GTGCTGCTCCTAGTATTAGCTATATTAATTTATTATTGCGTTCATCACATTTTTTCTTCCTGCTAAGGATATTCCAGCTACTACAGATAATATTGCCCACAACCTTCACTTCTCCATTTGTGCTATAAAAAAGTGCAGAAGAGAGTGACTGAGTTTTTATAGATGAATTTTTTTTGGATTATTGGGGAAAATCCTGAATACCATTATGAATAACATCATAGAAAATCTTTTAAAATCTATAGTTCATGGGAGAGCACTCAGCATACCACCTTATTTTTTATTTATATTAAATTATATGTTTAGTACTGATTAAAGGTCCTTGCCTGATTGGCAACCCTGAAGATTGTAGTCTTTCCATATGATAGATACAGGCCAGAGAGCTTCATGCATGTTTCTCTCATCCTACCTGGTCTGGGCCTTCACAATAAACTAGGTACCAAGAATCAGGGAAAATCAGACATGTAATTCTGCACCAATGCAACTCCTCTGGTAGTAGCAATGTTGAAAGCTGTGTATATACAGGGCACAGACGTTTTTACCTCTGTCAGCTATGTCTAACCCTGAGAAGGGATGACAGGTTTCAAAGTAACAGCCGTGTTAGTCTGCATCCGATGAAGTGAGCTTTAGCTCACGAAAGCTCATGCTTAAATAAATTGGTTAGTCTCTAAGGTGCCACAAGTACTCCTTTTCTTCCTGAGAAGGGAGTTCACTCTACATACTTATTCTGTCCTTGGCATTTCTGTTAAAAATGCTGAAAATCATGATATCTTTTGGGATAGCTTGGTTTCTTCTGGAATAGGTGTTTTCTAAAGCTTCCAGTTCTGATTTGCAAATAACTTTTCTGCAAGGAAGAGTGCCATATAGAAAGGGCAGTGCTTGAAAAATTTACAAGATGCCAAAGGGCTGTACATGAGAGACTGATATGAAAAATGAGGTGCAGGAGCCTTCCAGCAAGCTCCAGATGGAATGTAGGTGAGAAGTCCAGGTCCCTCATCTCCCTTGCTGCTGGTAGGGCTCTGGGATTCCTGCCTGGGTGGTGTTCACGGACTCTGCTCCATCTGGCATATCGGCCTGGCTAGTAGATAAATTGGAACCCACTTTTTCTCCTCCCTCTCCTTTCACATCAGCTTGGCTGCTGGAAAGGAGCAAGGAGCTTTCACTCCCCACCCCCAAGCCTCTTAGCTGCTGCAGTGGGGCATCATCACTGGTTTACATTTTTCTCAAGCTTTTTGTGTGGTCGTGGCCCATGAATAACTTCATTGCTGCCTCTTCTGGTAGCTTTCACAAGCATCATTAGAGTAAAACTAATATGATTCTTGGCAATTTTCCTGTGGCTCATGGGCTTCTAAATAGTCATCGTGAAATTTACCAGAATTTTGATAATTTCACTGTTAGGGATGCTTGGGAAAGCTGAGAGGGATTAAAGGCACTAAAGTTTTCTGAAGACTCAGAAATACAGTACTGCATAGTCATAGCAGAAAGTCTTTCTTTGAGCATAAGAGTTAGAATAGCATTTTTTCTAATCTAGATCCCACAGAAATTGATACATTAGCCCTGCTCACTAGGGAATGTTTTCCACTGGCGAAGTGAACTTTTCAGGTCAATGGAAGTCACACATTGTTTATTAACTCTTTAAAATATCATAAATGTCATTAGTGTGCAATAATGTAACTTTTAAAATCAGAGTTTGCATTCAGTTTATCTCAAATGCCATTTTTCTTTCTTTATTTTCCAGATATCTTTTTATGTAGAACAGTTTCCTGCAGTGGGGTCTGAGAATAGGCTTGTTTTGCTCACTTATGTAGATTACAGTCTTAAACCCAGAGTTTGCAAAGACTTATGCAAGTGCTTCAGTTTATGCATTTTGAGTAGTCGCAATTAAGTTAACGTGTACGTAAGACTTCAGGGTTGGGGCCATAAGAACTCATGGGCCTGGCCTGGACTGTCTTGTCAAGGCAGGTACTTTTCTTGTGTACTTTCAAGAAGCTATTGTAGAAGTTGTACTTGTATTTAGCAATCTAAAGAGAGCTCTTCAGGTGATGTAAATTGCTGTAGACTCACTGATGTTCAGGAAGCTAAGACAATTTACACTGGCTGAGGATATGACTCCTGCTGCCTGTTTCTATCATTTTTTGTTAAAAATTATTAGATAACTAAAACTGTAAATCTGGTAAATACTAGTTTCCTTTCCTCCATAATTAAAATGGAATATCAAGGTAATGTAACAAGGCAATTCAGAGATGTAGTGTAAATGTTTACTACAAGTTGGCAGTATCTTTCTTTCACTTCTATAGTTCTGTAAATGTAGTTGATGCTTTATGAATGAATGGAGATATTTGTTGTCCTACCTATCAGGGTGGATTTGATTTAAATCACTAGTCAGGAAGATTCGATTTAATCATGGATTTCTACATAAAAGTGCGTTCTTGTTGGTTGTTATAACCTTAATACATATTCTTCACAATTCAGAGATAGATACACTCTATACATTTTTAAAGTGATTTATTTTGAAAACTTTTCAGATTAGTTTTAAGGCTATATCAGAAAATGAATGATTGTTTGGTTATTTCATTTACCAAAGGTAATTGAAGCAGATATTTATGAAGTCATTGGGAGGTGAACTATCTCCAAACCAGCAGGTTAATCATTAATATTTGGAGGATTTTCTTGCCATGCTGAATTAGGAGGAGAACATCACCAGACAGACATTTAAATTGTTTTATTTAACTAAAACAACAACATTATGTATTCTGGATTTTTTTCTTCAACAGCAGACATATAATATTTTAACAAAACAAGGATATGAATTTTTGAATTTAGTTTAACGTTCAAGTTTTTTAAAATCAGGTTTGTTTTGTTAAAATTGTTTTTAACTAAAATAGTTAAACGAAATATTTAAAAAAAAACCCCAAAATTAAATAGACTGTGTCAGCCAGGTCAACATGAGAAACTTAAAATATTGGCTTCTGCAGCTAATTCGGTCATCTTCACCTTCATTTTCCTGTTTGTTCATACTCTGGAAAAGAAAAGCACGCTTTCTTGCTTTTTCAGGTCCCAAACGATTTCTCAGTTTGGAATGAATTATTCCAAAGGAAGAAAATATTCTTTCTACACCGGCAGAAGAAGCTATTGCTGTTAAAAGTGAGATTATCACTTCAACAGTCTCTGAATCCAAGTGCTTAAGTGACTTCCACCAGTTCACTCGTGTGACTTTCTTTAAAACATCATCAGCAAACATATTTCTTGAATGGTTCACCCTTAGCTCTGAAGTTTCTTATAGTTGGCATTATGGAGGGATGATTGCTGGATGTCCATGTCATAGCCAACTCCTTTTCTTCGGCAGTTAAGGTTTGATCCCGGTACCGGGTGTTGAGAATATTTGCAAGAAAATGAGCTGGAGATCGTGCTTAAGATCTCACTCAGTTCCTTCCAAATTTCAGCAGCGTCAGCAATAAAACAGCGATTTCCCTGCATTTAGTTCAAGGCTATAGAAATAGTCTTCTGGGTACTTGGCACGTGTTCAACGTTTCTCTTAAGCCCAATGTTGGGAACTTTGGCTGTGATGGTGCCATCTATTTTTTCACGATTTTGTTCACCATCTGTCATCAGATTAGGCCAGTTCTTGATCTAGTGCTCAAAACAGTCCACTGCTGAGTTCCATCGCATGTCTTGTGAGAGAGTTAGCTTGGTTCCTCCCACTTTTTTAGAGAAGCTGCTGCAAAGTGGTTGTTACGATAGTATGTTGCAATTTCAACAACATTAGCCTTTATTTCTGGAACACTGAAGTCTTTTACATCAAATGAGCACTGCAACCATATGTTATTATCTTGGGACTCTCTTCACGGCTGAATTTCTTCTCATCTTGGATACATTTGCAGCATTGTCTGTGACCAAGCTGCGTACTAGACATTTGAATTTTTTTCCCACAGTTTGTTATAGCTTTTACTGCTACTTCTTGTAAGTATTCTGCAATGTGTGCATTTCCTGATGTATCAATTGTTTTTGTAAGGAAGACGTTCCCTTCTTCTGTTGTCACACAAGCACATACAACAGGATCATTGTGGACATTGCTCCACCCATCAAGACTCAGGTTAACAATTTCACCCTCTAGATCTTTTGCACACTGCTCAATTTCTCTTTCATACACTTTATCCAGCAATTTGCCTGTGACATCTGCTCTGTTGGGTGGACTGTATCCTGGTCTTAATGACTGAATCATGTTAATGAAGTGTGGGTTCTCAATCATACGGAAAAGAGAGTTTGTTGCATAAACAAATGGGGCAATTTTTTCAACAATTACCTCTTTTTGTAATCTGCTGGTTCTTATCACAAACTTATCTATGGTTGTTTCTGGGTGATGGAGTTTTTTTTTCTTTTTGCTACAGGTGATATACTGTGTCTGTGTGACATACATGATGTGACTGAAACACTATCATTGGCAGATAACTCTGAAACTATAGAAAACGATGGTGATCTTGAAGGTGGATAGTCTTCAGAATCCTGTATGTTGAGGATGGATTCTCCTAAACAAAATAAGTCAATGCAGTTATTTAATTATTATTACCATAGTGCTCATTTAGTATGACTCATTGCATTTGCTGACACTCAGCACTACTTTAAAGGTGAAACTGTAAAAGGAAGAGCTGCCTATTTCAGCTATTTATTTTTTTATCACAACTGCATCTAAGACGATAGTACCATAGAGTAACAACTATATTTTTTTTGCTCAAATGCAAGAATTCAAGAACAGTCCGGAAGGAAGATGGGCAGTCCTTAAGAGAGAAGTATGAAACAAAAAAGTTTACCAACCTGAAGATCCTGCATGTTCAGACATGTTCCTTTCATCATCTTCAACGCAGCTTCCTCCTGAGAAGGAACACTTCCCCGATGTTGTTTCATTCGGGCAACCAGGCCTTGCATCTCTTTGTTGCACTGTTTGCATTTTGCGTGTATACCTGTCCTTACCCACAGGTAGAGGAACTTCATTAAAATATTCCCCAACTGGGTCTCTTTTACGGCCTGCTGCCATTATAAGTTTTCCCTTCTAGTGAGAGAATGGCATGGTAGATCTCAAATCAATGAAGTCTACACGCAGAAAGACCTCAAGACTTCTGGAATATGCTGCTCAAACTGTTTCACTTTTGTTTCTACTGCGTGTCTCTAACTTCTCACATTTATCTCCAGACTTCTTCTCCTTGTCCAGATCTGTTCCGCCCCCAACAATCTTCTATTCACTGAACTTTTTGAAACTTTGCACATTTAGGGAGAGGTAAGGGATTGACGCTGTGTACACAAATTTGCAGAGGGATAATAAGGTTGAGGTCTGTTATGTCTCGCTTCTATATATTATTTATTTATTTAAAACATTTTTGCTGTTAACAAGCATGTTATCTCTGGAGACACAAATCCACAGTTTGAGAACTGCAAAAACTAAGCATCTCTGATGGTATCTTCTAGACTGAGCACTGGGCCCCATTGGGTCGATAGAAAGGTTAACCTAAATAATCTAGACAGAAGCTCCTGGAACCCCATAAAATTGGGTCCCTAATCCATGAACTATTGGAACTCATTTACATTTGTTGGATGATTTAGTGGGTGTTTGTCCTGCTTTGAGCAGGGGATTGGACTAGATGACCTCCTGAGGTCTCTTCTAACCCTAATATTCTATGATTCTACAAAACTTGTTTTAAACATTACATGAATATATTGCCTCATACTTTAGAACTTATAATCCTTATTCCATGATGAGATATCTTTGAGCTATAATGTATCTTAATTAAAATGATCTTTAGATAGTTTTTGAGGAAAAAACTGTTTTATCAAAAAATCCAATTTAAATTAAAAAAAATCTGATTTAAAAAAAAAATCCTTGATTTTTTTTATTCACCTTGCTACCTATTTTTGTCACTGTCTACTCTTAAATTGGTTTCCTGGGGTGGATACATACTTTGTTGGCTTAGTGTTTAATTGTTAAATAATGAACTACTGCCAGGAGAACTAAACCCTACTTTGAATCAGACAAATCTTCACAGGATGAAAGCATAGTGTATTCAAAGGCCAGTTTGTAGACGCATGAATGAGAAGTAAACTGCTTGGAAGTGCAAGCCCAGACATGAAGCTCATGGTAATAGGCTGTGAATGCGATCTTCATTGTTGCTTTTGTTTTGACACGTGAGGGTGTCCACACTCTGAGACTGTTGTAATATCTTGGATATTTGTTTTGTATATAAGGACAATACAAAACCATGCTGTGGAAAAGCCGCAAAACTAGTGGATTTTTGCTGTTGTCTCTGAGATCTAAGCTTTTTTTTATTTAAATGAAGTTTCTAGTCTCTCTAGTTGCAAAGATGATCTTCACAGTGTAAACTGGTGCATGATTGTCTTGAGTTGCAGTCAGAGAAACTGAAACAATAGCATCAAGAGAGCTCTGAACTTCCCTCAGCAAATAATTCAAATTAATCTTGAATCCAAATTGTTAACCACTTAATTGCAGGATGATGTATGGGATACATGTGCAGATGCAGATAGAAATATGTGCTGTTTCTGTTCTGTGCAGCTGGATATGCTGACTTGTCCTGCAATTTTTTCAGAAATAGCTGCTGGTTCAGCACTTTCACATTCTAGTATCAATGAAGAAAGTTAAATGAGCATGGATAGCTGGCTCTGATTTTGGTTTTCTTGCAGATGGCACATGCTCACTGAATACTAAGTTGATTCAAGGTGGTGGAGAGGGAGTGGATCCCCTTAATACTTTTAACCTTTTATATAGGTTTAGAGGATACCACATACTTCAGAATTCTGCTTACTTGGAGAGTGACCCGTTTAATCCTCTACTGAACTAGTCACAAACCAAATTATCTGAACGCTTTCTTCTGGAATCCTTTACCAGTAATGTTTCAACAGTGGATAGCAAAACAAAGTAGGGCCTAACTGAAGTTAGTTGTTAGCTGCAACATTTCATGATGCAGCCCGGTGAACTGAATGCTCTTTCATGAGGCAATTGGATGATACTGCAGTATTGTCTACACATTGTATTGTTTGGTTTCAGAGTAGCAGCCATGTTAGTCTGTATCCGCAAAAAGAAAAGGAGGACTTGTGGCACCTTAGAGACTAACAAATTTATTTGAGCACAAGCTTTCGTGAGCTACAGCTCACTTCATCGGACGCATTGTATTATGTTTATCTGAGCTTGTACAGGTGGGAGAAAAATGGGTTCTTAGGGAATCTGGATGTTGTTAGAATGACTGTAATGTTTTAATGCCCTGCCTGAGCTATGTAAGATGGATATCATAGAATATCCAAGTTGGAAGGGACCTCAGGAGGTCATCTAGTCCAACCCCCTGCTCAAAGCAGGACCAACACCAACTAAATCATCATGTGTAACTTTTTTTGACCTTCCAGGACTAAAGGGTAAGATCTGTCAGGATGACCTCAAAATCTGGTTACCAGGAAAACGTTGTTATATTTAATAGCTGAGGTGGATCTACTGGCCTAGTCTCAAATGACTCAGCCTATTATGAGCTTCTTGAAATGCGCTTCTGTGAAAGAGAAATACAGGATTCAGTTAACTCCTCAAATCCAGTTGGCTGATCTGATTGCTTTAGAGTGAGTTCTGCTTGGGCTGAAAAAGTGTCTTACTGGAAGCTAAACTTCTAAAAGTGACTCCTTAAATTGTCCTGGGGAGTTTTAAAGGGATACTGGCAACTTGAATTTTTAAAAAATTAATAATTAAAAAAATCCAGTTTCTGTTAGACTTCTTAAATAACAGTCCTGAAGATTTTTAAATTCCTTTGAAACAGAATTTTATCAAGATCAAGGATCTTGTGATCTTTCTAAGGATTTTTTCAGCAGAGGAAACCTAACTGATTATAAGGGGTGAAACTGATTAGACACAGTGATGTTGGATGTACAAACTGGGGGAAAATATCAAAGTGTGTTTCATATAATAGTTTCAGTTCTAGTGATCTGAGGCGATACTTGCTAACATAATAGGTACATTATTTTCTGATATGTTTGATTATTTTTTTGCCAAGTTGACGCTGTCCCTTTTACAGTCTGAACTTGTGACCCCATGGGTAGAAGCACATGATCCTTGATTATTGGAGAGCTGGGATTCCATGTGCCCCAGTAATACATAGCTTTAATTATTTTATCAGGCAGCTCACAAGATATGGGACCTTACAATTCCAATTAACTGATTTACAAAAAAGCTTCTTTAGATCGTTTATAGAGATTGTTACGTTGATGATGAGGAACTTGGCTTGTGGGATGCATATGACAAATATAATAAACGTATCTGATTCCTTAAAAAAATCTTTTAAAGTATATGTATAAACAGAGTTTTTATTGGTATTGTTAGGGAAGACATGCATAACTCACTTGGGACTTTGATCCTAATTTGTTTTCTCTATAGTACATTCTCATGATCTGAAACTATTAAACAGCTAACTAACCTAGACTCCTCTCTATTGCTATTTTAAAGTTATGTTACAATTGGGAAATGATATTGCAATTGGGAAATGATATCGCATGTTAGTTTTTTAAGCTGTCTGGAGTATTTTAAAATGGTAGTTTGTGTCTTATGTACTGTGCGTAAATCACTTTCCTCATGTGCATTGTACACTTTAATTAGGTGAGCTTCTATACGTTATTTTATAACAAGCATATTAGTGGCAATTCTGTGATATATATGGGAAAAATTAGATACACTCAAAAGATTCCAGAGAATTGTCTGTTGGTTTTTATAGATGTGTAATCCGTGGTGTGTTTTTGTTGATACATGCACCTAGACATATGGGGTGAAATCCTAGCTCCACTGAAGCGATAGCAAAATTCTGATTATTTCAGTGGACCAGGATTTCACTCACAGTACCAGGTTTCAGAGTAGCAGCCGTGTTAGTCTGTATTCGCAAAAAGAAAAGGAGGACTTGTGGCACCTTAGAGACTAACAAATTTATTTGAGCATAAGCTTTCGTGAGCTGCAGCTGAAATTTGTTAGTCCCTAAGGTGCCACAAGTACTCGTTTTCTTTTTACTCACAATACCAGTTATCAGGAGCAAGTTCAAATTTTTCATTTTTGGCTCATGATAAATCTATAATGAATTTCTCAAACTGGATACATTGAAGACTGAACATTTCTTACCCTTTGAAACAAGTTACTATATTAATTATCTTGATTTATAATTTTTTTACAGCACGTAGAAAAAATTGAAACTATAAATTTCAGGAGCTTAATCATTTGACTGGATGCATGAAACTATCAGTCTTCAGGTGTAGAAAAGTGAGCATACATTAAATGAATTACCGAAGTTTCGTTACATAGTAAACATTTCATACATGGTTACAGTTTCTATATACCTTTCATTGTGCTTGTGTTCACTGCAGAGTTAAAGTTACAACTTGAATGTTGCCCCTCACTTGAGTCCTGTCCATTCACACAAACTCGTGCCTCGAGTGTGGTGGTGCTTTTTATTTGAGTTAGCTCTGGTCTACCAGAGGGTATAGGCTATATAGTTTGAGTTTTCACAACTCAACTGCTAATGCTTTCACTCTGTGCAGCTTGAGTTTTAGGGCTTGTCTACAAATGGAAGTTAATCCAGAATAAGGTAGGGCATGACTTTAAAGCATATTAACTATTCCTGATTAACTCCATGTGTGAACATGCTTATTCCGAAATAAATGCTTTGTTCCGAATTAGTTTACTCAAATTCCAAAGTGGATTAAGCTAATTCGAAATAAGACGCTTGTATTGTGGGATAAGCGGGTCCGCACATGGAGTCAAAGAGGAATATCTCCCCATTTGGGAAAGTCCTTATTTTGCCGTGTGGCTGCTTTTACTCAAGCTAGGCTAATCAAGAGGAGCGAACATGAGTGTAAATAACTGTGCAGTGAAGACATAGCCATTGGGTATAAAAGAGGAGCATAAAAGAAATCAGCAATAGAGGATTCATTTGGTTTTAACTCTTGTTTAAACAATAACAGAAGTGATATACCACATTTGCTGCAATACCTAGATCTGATAGGCTACATGAGGGATGAATGGCCAATCTTAATGCATTATCTTGTTTATTTTTTCTGTTTAGGTATGAACATAAAAAGAAACTGTTGCTTTTCAGATATCTTAACATTTCCATGATGGATGTAAAATTGTCATCTAGAAATAGCTTTTTAATATAAAAACCTCCTAGTTGCTGAGGGTGAAGACTTGCTGCTCTTTTGGCAAGACGCATCAAAACTATACGAACATTTGAATGTGCTGCAGAATTTAACACATGAATTGTACTTTCATTGATGCAACCAAAGCTGCTGCTGCACACAAAGGAAACTCTTCTTGTGCGATTACTTTTTCACAATGGCTGCTTTTCTAGTCCCAATGTTGATCAATGGTTTGCTTCTGTGCATTTCAACAAGGGGTCTTGGTCTGTATTCAGATCCACAATCTATTTCTGTTTTTATAGATAATTGCTTCATACCATCATGAGATACAAATCTGAAAATATAAACTTATTCAGTTCTCAGGAATTTAAATGCCACTATGTGTTTAGTGTCCAAGTTTTTTGTTAATCATCATCTTTCTAGTAGTGGTAATGAATTCAAACTTTGACTTGGAATCAAGTCTTTATAGGTACTTTTACAAGTCAGTTTTAGCATTAATGGCTTTCAAAGGGGGGGTAAATTGGGGCAAAATTGAGGAGGGATGTTTGTATGCCACACAGTAAGGGCTTGTCTGCACTGGCACTTTAATGCGCTGCAACCTTCTTGCTCAGGGGTGTTAAAAAAAAACACCCGCCTGAGTGCAACAAGTTTCAGCACCGTAAAGCACGGGTGGAGACAATGCATCAGCGCTTGGAGCCGCGCCCCTCATGGAGGTGGGTTTTTAGAGTGCTGGGAGAGCTCCCCACCAGCGCTTTGCCGCAACCACACAAGCCACATTAAAGCACTGCCGCGGCAACGCTTTAACATTGCCAGTGTAGACTAGCCCTAAGTCAACAAAACAAGTCTTTAGAAGGACATGGCTGTCTCATCCTTAATAAATACATTTGCAGCTGTCAATCTGTAATGCATTTTACAGATGCTCTGACCCATTGCGGGGAGGGATAGCTCAGTGGTTTGAGCATTGGCTTGCTAAACCCAGAGTTGTGAGTTCAATCCTTGAGGGGGCCATTTAGGGATCTGGGGCAAAAATTGGGGATTGGTCGGTTGGACTAGATGACCTCTTGTGGTCCCTATGATTCTATGAACTTTTGGCTTACATAGCTGTATTTGATTTTCATGGGAACTTTCACGTTTCTTCATGGAACAAAATGGACACAGATTTTGTTTTATAATTGCCTTTCTTGCTCAGAGTCTACAGCCAAGATGGCTTGCTCTTTTCCTGGTGGATTTTACAAGAAACACCATTTTTATGTGCTGTCAAATGACGGAACTTGAATCATATTAGTCCTTGTTGGATATTTAATATAAATGTAGTCTTGCCTTAGGTTTCTAATTAGCATTCTATTTAAAATACATTCACTAACACCATCCTCTTCTTGCAGCACACACACTGATATATGCAAAAAGAAAAGGAGTACTAGTGGCACCTTAGAGACTAACGAATTTATTAATAAATTGGTTAGTCTCTAAGGTGCCACTAGTACTCCTTTTCTTTTTGTGAATACAGACTAACACGGCTGCTACTCTGAACACTGATGTATATTGAATCTTTCCTTGCATTTTACATTCAGCCTGACAGCAACAGTTACCACTAAGAATAATAGATATATTTAATGCTTTGTACATAGACTGATGGTGATATAACACACATGTTTTTATTTTACCATATTACACACACAGAATGCTTGTTTGAATTTGGAGACTGGGTGGAGTCGTAGAATACTTAGCTTAATATTAAATGTATATAATTTAAGAGGATTAACAAATTAATATCAAGATGAGTGTTTGTATTTAAAGGTAGCACTTCTCAGTATTCGCTGCATGTAAGTGATGCAGGGCTTTGGAGCGGAGCACAGAACTGGAGTGGGGAGCAGCTCCGGAGCAGTGGAGCTGCAGGTTTTTGCCTAGAGCTGGAGCGGAGCTGGAGCACAGCTCCAAAACTCTGAGGTGACAGGAGTTTAAATGAATTTATCTGATTATAGTAGAACTGCAGTTTGTTTGTTACGCTTCTAAATAGCATTTTACCTAGGAGAAAAGTGATCTTTATTCACCAAACGTTGTGGAACAGGTTTCTGCATCCAACTGACTTATTCACACTAAACTTGACAGGGCAGTGGAAGTTTTTCTTGCCCTAACACTCTTCTTCAGCCACCCCAAACCACAAGTTTCAACACATGAGTGAACATGGTTCTGTCAATGACAGGCCAGCTTTGCTAACGCTTCTCAGCTTTGTCTGAATTATATCTTTACAAGAATGTCAGGGGAAATAGGCTTGTGTGTGGTGAGCATTCTGCTAATGCTGTTAGGTTTCAGAGTAGCAGCCGTGTTAGTCTGTATCCGCAAAAAGAAAAGGAGTACTTGTGACACCTTAGAGACTAACAAATTTATTTGAGCATAAGCTTTTGTGAGCTATAGCTCACTTCATCGGATGCTTACAGTGGAAAATACAGTGGGGAGATTTTATATACACAGAGAACATGAAACAATGGGTGTTACCATACACACTGTAAGGAGAGTGATCATTTAAGGTGCGCTGTTACCAGCAGGAGGGGGGGACGGACACAGGGGATGACCTTTTATAGTGATAATCAAGGTGGGCCATTTCCAGCAGTTGACAAGAACATGTGAGGAACAGTAGGGGGAAAAATAAAAATGGGGAAATAGTTTTACCTTGTGTAATGACACATCCACTCCCAGTCTTTATTCAAGCCTAATTTAATGGTGTTCAGTTTGAAAATTAATTCCAATTCAGCAGTTGCTCGTTGGAGTCTGTTTTTGAAGTTTTTTTGTTGTAATATTGCCACTTCTAGGTCTGTAATCGAGTGACCAGAGAGATTGAAGAGTTCTTTGACTGGTTTTTGAATGTTATAATTCTTGACGTCTGATTTATGTCCATTTATTCTTTTATGTAGAGACTGTCCTGTTTGGCCAATGTACATGGCAGAGGGGCATTGCTGGCACATGTTGGCATATATCGCATTGGTAGATGTGCAGGTGAACGAGCCTCTGATAGTGTGGCTGATGTGATTAGCCCCTATTATGGTGTCCCCTGAATAGATATGTGGACCCAGTTGACAACGTGGCTGTTGTTACACTTATCTGAATTGCTCTTCCATTTGCTTCTGCTGTGCTTGCAGATTCTATTTGCCCTTCTGCTCCAGACTGGGAGCATTTAGGGTTGGTTTTTGGCAGGGTGTGGGAGAACGTTAGCCGTAAGAAGACTGCTTGTGTACTGTGTGGCAGTGGGTATTCAGTTATATTTTCTTGAGGGCTGGATAAGGCAATGCCCAAATCTTGGTCAGCCAAAGGGCACTCTGTAGGGCCAAAGGGCTCTTCAGGAGTTTGCTATCTAATGAAAGGACATTGATCGCTTTGTGTTGCATCAGCATCCGATCTGATTAAGCACCTGAGTAAAAGTGTACAACTGTAAGTTGAAATGTATCAACAAAGTCTAGCTCCAGTGTGTTTAAATTTAAAGTTTCTAAATTAAATACCATTGAAGTCTGTTTATCGGAATTTCAGCTAACTGAAAATCCTGATTATCTGAACGAGCAGTGTTTCCCATGCTCATTTGTGTAATCAGTGTTTTTGGCCTCTGAGGTGGAGAGAGGGAGGGCGAGTAACTGCAAGAGACAGAAGCCTCCGTCGTACTGCTTGGGTGGAGGGAGCTGGAAGGAAGATGGGGACAGTGAGGGAGCTGAGAGAGGCCCAGGGCAGCAGGGGTTGGCTCCCCCCAGAGCATGTACTATCCCTGCCTCCTGCTGCCTGCTCCCAGCTCCTGTTCCCACTGGGTGCTCTGCTGTAGGACAGTCACGCTACCTGGCTCCAGCTCTGCCCTGGGCTTCAGTTCTCTAGTCTAAAGAGATTCAGGCTCCTAGTCTCTGAGGGCTGGTGGATGCCCTGTAGCCGGGGATCCATAGGTGCCGCCTGGCAGGGGAGCCAAGGAGCCGGAGCCAAGTAGCAGTACCACCTTACAGCAGAGCCCCCAGCTGGGAGCAGGAAGGCCCTTGCAGGCTGGATCTGGCCCGTGGGCTGCCATTTGAAGAGCACTGCTATATGGTAGTGACAGATTAAAGTAAGGAGTTTGCAGGCCTCCGTTTGTGTGGTTCCTTTGAACCAAATCTGCTTTTGAATAGTGTCAGACAGCCCTATGATAACATGTATAACAAGCAAGACCTCAAAAAGGTAGTACTGAAGGGCTGGAATTGAAGCCCTATTAAGATCAAATACACATTATCCTTTCAGAGGAACCTGTGGGGATGGAATGGGATAGATTAACAATTGCTGTTTAGACTAGACTCAGTTACTACCTAGTTTGTGTTGAGTGTACACAATACCAATTACATTGTGGAGGTATATTACATTTTGTAGATAAGACCTGAATGCTTTTTCTTATCCATGCTCTCCCACTCTAAGATGTGTGACTTTATTTAATCAGCTTGTACAAGAAACCTTTGTAGAGCATTTGTGTTACATACAAATATGGAACCTAAGGGTACTCTTCTAACGCAGTACACTTTGTCCAGGTGTTCCTTGTCAGACAGTCGTACAAAGCAGGTAAAGAGTTGTTTCCAATGAGGCCTATGACACAAGTGAGGCTGTTACCAAGCAGAAATGGCTACCAGCCAACAAGGTCTAACTCTGGATAACTGTGGGCAAGATGGTGTACAGTGTGTTCTCCAACAGGCCTTCAGCTAAGGGTTCCATTGTATAGCACTTTGATCCCTTCCTGGTTTTGCAAATGATGTGTTCTGACTGGAAGAGATAAAGAATTTGCTTAATGAAATGCTTGCTTGATCTTCCATCATTCATGCAATCAAACTGTCAGCTGGCCCAGGCTGAGCTGTTAAGTTAGCCCTGTGGGGGGAACACCATCACTCTTGAGCTACTGCAAATGTTACTGGCTGACAGTGAGACCAAAGGCTTCACCTAAGAGCATTAGGTGAGATTTTGTGGGTTATTTATTAAGTGTTTAGTGCAGTTTCCTCTCCCAGAGTCTTAGGCCCTGTCTACACTGGCAAGTTTGTGTGCAGTAAAGAGCTTTCTGCGCTGTAACTCCCGAGGTGTACACACTGCCAAGCCACTTAGTGCGCAGAAACTGCGCAGTTGTAGCGCTTTAAAAAAACCACAACGAGAGGCATACAGTTTTCTGCGCCAGGGCTACTGCGCTGCGGTGCCAGTGTAGACACTGTGGTCGATTACAGTGCTGTGATTGGCCTCTGTGAGGTGCCCAACAATACCTGTTCTCACCTCTCTGGTCATCGGTTTGAACTCTACTGCCCTGCCCTCAGGTGACCATCTGTCATCCCCACCCTGTAAAGACCTTTAGAAATCTGAAAGTCCCCTTCCTGTTTGCTTGGTGATGCGTGCGTCTTTCCAGGTGGCCATGCCTGCTCCATGCACCAGACGATACCCCGCTTGGAGCAATGCCAAGCTGCTGGACCTCATCAGCGTTTGGGGAGAGGAGGCTGTCCAGTCCCAGCTGTGCTCCAGACGTAGGAATTATGATACCTATGGACAGATTTCACAATGCATGACAGAAAGGGGCTATGATCTGGACACATTGCAGTGCAGGGTCAAAGTGAAGGAGCTGCAGAACGCCTACCACAAGGTGTGGGAGGCAAACTGCCGCTCTGGTGCTGCGCCCACAAGCTGCCAGTTCTACAAAGAGCTGGACGCGATACTTGGCGGTGACCCCACCTCCACTGTGAAGACCACTGTGGCTACTTCGGTGGCTTGCGTACCAGTCGAGAGTGGACTGAGGCAGGAGGAGGAAATCTTGGATGAGGATGTGGAGGGGGAGGGAGATCCAGAGGCAGGGGATGACTCGGAGACCAGAGATGCATGCAGCCAGGAGCTCTTTTCTACCCTGGAGGAGGCTAGCCAGTCACAGCTGTGGGATCTTGGTGAAACACAAACAGGACAGGAGGCCCCTGGTAAGTGGATCTGATTTTGGGAATTGCTGAAGTGAGTTGTTGGGGGCAGGAGGGTTGCAGAAAGCAGGCTTGTCTCCCACCGCATGCCTAGTCTGAGCGGTGGAACAGGCTGTTGATTGACTCCCTCACTTCACGGGAATCTCCCTCAGAGTTGTCCAGGAAACTCTCATGGAGACACTGGGCAATCCGCTGCTGCAGGTTCTTCAGCAGAGCTGCTTTGTTTCTTGCGCCATTAACAGTAACTTTCCCTCACCACTGTGCCGTCACGGGGGAGAGGGGCATTGCTGCTCACAGGCGAGCCACATAGGGGCCAGGGCGGAAGCTGCAAGTTTGGAGAGGACCCTCCCTTGAGTCTTTGCTGACCCTCAACACTGAGATATCTTTCATAATGATCACCTCCTGTGGAAAGTGTAGGGATAGGAATGATTATCAGGCCCCAACCTACAGTGCTGGCTCTCCCCAAGAGCCACGTGCCCAGTGTACAGCAGGGTCCGGGAAGAGTGATTTACCTTGCCCCTGTGGCTACTCACCATTTTTGCAGTCTTGTGGCTCATGTGTGCTTTCCTGGGGTCAGCCAGTTAGTGACAGGTGTATGAGTACTGGCTGTGTTTTAAATCACTGAATCAGTGTTGTCTATGTTGCAGACAATACTGCTTCTGTAAAATGTTGCATTTAAACTTCACAGAGATGACCTTTTGAGCACAGCCTCCCCCTTTGTTACTGGCGGTTGAATAGTTGCGCAGAATTAGAAAGTGGCCAAGAAGAACTAAGGAGGACTTTCTGCTTAATGTTATGATGCACTCCACTGCCGAGAAACAGGAATTGAAGGAGTAGAGGGACTGAAAGGAGAACACGGCATGCCAGAACGAAGCCGTGGAGCAGCTCTTAAGCGTTATGGAGCGCCAAGCAGACACGCTCCAGGCGATACTAGCTCTTCAAACTGAGCAGCTCTGTGCCCGCCCTCCCCTGCAGCCACTGTCGCAAAACTCTTTCCCATGCACCCCCAGACGCTGCCAAAACACTCCTATCAACCCCCTGGCTCCAGTGTATACCCGCGGCATTCCACTCCTCCCCTCTCACAGTCCAGCCCTGCGGACCCCCAGTACCCACTGCACTCAACACCCATCCCTCTGCAGTTTGGCCCTGCTGAAGTACAGCACCCGCTGACTGTACTCCAAAGGAGAAGGTTGGATATGAGCCCTGGACATACACAAATCTTTAGCCGTCCCAGGACGACTCCTCCTGAGACCTTCTTCCCTTTCCCCATCCCCCGCCCTGCTGATGGTTTTTTTGTTTGACTCTCTCCTCCGACTGTTGCCTTTTAATAAAAGAATCGTGTTGGTTTGAAAGCAATCTTTATTCCATTAATTGAAAGCGAAAAGAGTCCTGCAAAGCAATAGACAATTTTGTTAAACCCCCTTATTGCATCATGTGCACCAATCACCTTCTGGCATTACAAGCACCGGAATTTGTATTGTAGGATGAAGTCCAGTAATAGCTCTTGAGGGAATGGGTGGAGATGCTGCCTAATGGAGTTTGGTGGGGGGAATTAATTTCTAACTTTGTAATCAGACCCTCACTTTTCTTTCTTTCTTTTTCTTCCATTTTGTCAGTAACTGCAGAAAACAACTGTTTGCAGTACTCTGAGTTAGTAGGCAGAATAGGCAGGCCTGGTTCTCCACTGCCTTGTATGTTGTGTCATTTCTGCCTATGTGCCTGGTTATAGAATACTGGTGAGAATAGAGACGTATGGCTTGGTAGCCTTTTACATTTGCTTTGCACAGGTGTAAATAACTGCACAAGCGCAAGGCTGCAGAGAATCAATCCCAGTAGGTGTAAGGCTTAGACTCCTGTCTAGTGAGTCATTCTGCCTTGTGAATGCAATGGTATTGGTTGGTTCTAGAGGGATCCACGTCTAGCCTTTCCCTGCTGGGGTGAGGGTTACTCGTAGTCCATGATGGGGTAGGAAGTAACACACACAGTATCTTTGCAACTGAGGATAGGACAGAAGGGTGGGGAATCCCTTAATGAACCAGTTATACAAGAGTTCAGAACTCTGCAAGACGCTTATGTTGTTTGAATTAAATAGTTTATATTTTATGATTTCTAGGCACAGTGGAGATTAAGGTTGGCATTTTCGAAAGTGTTGGCCTAATATTACTGTACATCCATTGAAGTCAATGGGATTCTTACCACTGACTATGTTGGGAGTAGAGTTCAGCCAGTTGTGAGCGCCTTTGAAAATCCCACTCTCAATTAATTGTTGCTAACAATTGGTACAAACCATACCCACTACTAATTCTATTTCTACTGTCCCTTGCTTTTTAAGTTTAAATACTGTCGGGTTATTCATCCAAATACAGTAAAAGCCAGAGTGCACAAATTCCTCTTGCACTATGTCCTTAAAAATCTCCAAATTTGGGTATATTGATGCATAAGACTGCAGTAAGAAAAGGAGTACTTGTGGCACCTTAGAGACTAACCAATTTATTTGAGCATAAGCTTTCGTGAGCTACAGCTCACTTCATCGGATGCATACTGTGGAAAGTATAGAAGATCTTTTTATACACACAAAGCATGAAAAAATGGGTGTTTACCACTACAAAAGGTTTTCTCTCCTCCCCACCCCACTCTCCTGCTGGTAATAGCTTATCTAAAGTGATCACTCTCCTTACAATGTGTATGATAATCAAGGTGGGCCATTTCCAGCACAAATCCAGGGTTTAACAAGAACGTCTGGGGGGGGGGGGGGTAGGAAAAAACAAGGGGAAATAGATTACCTTGCATAATGACTTAGCCACTCCCAGTCTCTATTCAAGCCTAAATTAATTGTATCCAATTTGCAAATGAATTCCAATTCAGCAGTCTCTCGCTGAAGTCTGGTTTTGAAGTTTTTTTGTTGTAATATCGCAACTTTCATGTCTGTAATTGCGTGACCAGAGAGATTGAAGTGTTCTCCGACTGGTTTATGAATGTTATAATTCTTGACATCTGATTTGTGTCCATTTATTCTTTTACGTAGAGACTGTCCAGTTTGACCAATGTACATGGCAGAGGGGTATTGCTGGCACATGATGGCATATATCACATTGGTGGATGTGCAGGTGAACGAGCCTCTGATAGTGTGGCTGATGTGATTAGGCCCTGTGATGGTGTCCCCCGAATAGATATGTGGGCACAGTTGGCAACGGGCTTTGTTGCAAGGATAGGTTCCTGGGTTAGTGGTTCTGTTGTGTGGTATGTGGTTGCTGGTGAGTATTTGCTTCAGGTTGGGGGGCTGTCTGTAGGCAAGGACTGGCCTGTCTCCCAAGATTTGTGAGAGTGTTGGGTCATCCTTCAGGATAGGTTGTAGATCCTTAATAATGCGTTGGAGGGGTTTTTGGGGTTCGCAGAATGTTACATGGGGTTGGCCAGAAAAATTTCACTCATGGCAGCCAGAGGACCCCGGGTGTTGGAGGTAGCAGGTGGAACCTGGTTGCAGGGCAGACAGACCGAGCCCCAGGGAGAGCGGGGTTAGGGTGGTTGGGGCTGGCAGCCTGAGCCCCAGCAGTCAGCGGGACCTGCAGCCCGAGCTCAGTTGACCGGGTTGGTCAACGGGGTCCAGCAGCCTCTATTCCTGGATGCCCTGAATATGATATTTGGACATTGGACTATAAACTATGAATTATTTCTGAAAGAACTCTTTACAACTACAAAGCTCACCATTTCTGCTATGACTCTGAACCTCAATGAATCGAGCTTATGTCTATATGTATATTGATCTTTTAACCATGCTCTCTTTTTTGTTTTTTAATATAATTTAGTTTAGTTAATAAGAATTGGCTGTAGCATGTATTTGGGCAAGATCTGAAACATTAATTGACCTGGGAG
This sequence comes from Chelonia mydas, assembly GCF_015237465.2. NCBI lineage: Eukaryota > Metazoa > Chordata > Testudines > Cheloniidae > Chelonia > Chelonia mydas. The sequence goes on from NC_057856.1 coordinate 30,159,245, forward strand.
GTAATGTGTCCGATCCTTTGGATTGGTAGAACCTTTTCTATGATGAAATAAGATTTACAGAAATTTTCAGCATATTTGACATGGGTACCTGGATATAGGCCTGAGGCTGGGCCACTTTAAGGGAACTGTGTTGTTTGGACTTCTGAATAACCAGTAAGGTAATAAAGAAGCTGTTTTAGTCTGGCTTGGTAAATCTAAGTATTGGAATATCCACCAGCATTTTGGGATTATCTGCCCCATTCTTTGCAGTTCACCCTAATTGGGTGACCACAGCTGGCTCCCCACTAGGACCCCGGTCACACCTTCCTTCTGCAGAGCTTTTCTGGGAAAATGTCAACCTTTTTATTTTGAATTTCTGACTAAGACTTCTGTTTAATAATGTGTCCATCTAACTCCCAGCAGTGTTCCAGGGCTGCATTTTATTTTTGGGAGCGTCTCCCCAAATTACTTCCCCTTTTGAGATGGCAGAAGGGACTCTGGCAGAAGGGACCCCTTCAGACTTCAGGGAGTGAGCTAAGCCAAGAAAATCCAGAGGCAAAAGAAAAGACCTGTATCTCCTACTTCTCTACTTATCAAATGTCTCACTGGGGTGCTCAGTTGGCTCTGTAAGCAGAGTGCATTTGCCCCCTGGGCTCCTCTTTCCCAGACAGGAATAGAGGTAGGCAGTAGTGGAATAGCCATCTTTAGGAGCAAACCTTCCTTTTCCCATTTGCGTGGCAGATGAGACCAGAAGGGCAGATGGAAAATCATGCCTAAGGTCCTAGCGGAGGGTTGTGGGCTCAATTGCTTTCTCCCCTGAGGTTGTGGATGGAGGGTACTGGACATGGGATGAAAATGGCCAGTGCCAGAGAGTGGTGGTAAGGGGCCTTTGGGCCAAAACTCTCTCCCTCTGCTTCCATATCCAAACCAGAGGATAGATTCTTCCAGGCAGAGTACTGTGAAACTATGCTCAAGAGGGTCTGCAGTTGCCCTAGACAAGCTATAGCTATTTTCCCCTTCTTATCTTCCCTGAGAAGATATCATAATAGAGAAATGGGGATTTTCCTCCCATATAGAAAAGATTAGGAAAGTATTGGGTTTTTGTCCCTTGATGCCACCATGGGTCACCAGACCCTAATGCCCAGGCTGTTGTTCCCAGCTGCTGCAGGTTGTCATGCCTCACCCTGTCCCTCCATCTCCACCCTACAGCAGCTGTCCATGGAGGGGACTTCCCAGTTGTGGAAGAACAAGAAGAGAGTAAGGGGTCTCTTGGGCCACCATTTACTAGTTTCTAGCCTGCCTGACCTTCATTTTATAACAACACAATTCAACTTTGTGTCACTACTGAAGGCAAAGTGGCTGTCTTCTCTAGTGGTCAGGGAGACGGCTTATTTGGGTACAAGGGAGAGGGAACCACAGCATCCACTGGTTGGAACATAGTGATTTATTGAGATCTCAGAGCACTCTTCCTTCCATGGATAACAGACTCGTTCTGGCTCTGACAGTCAGTGTCTTATGGTATTTTCAAAACAAACCTAGGAAGAACGCCATCAGCCTGATCCCAGAGAGGAAAATCAACGTATCCTATTCTGGATGGAGCAAAGTTTCCTATTTCTATACACACTGCCCTTCCAGGATATGATGAACACCAGGCAGAAGTTGGATTAAGCAGAATGAAACCTGCCCCCAGAAGTATTTTCATTCATGGTAAAATCAGTTTGGTGGGCTGGTGATAGACCTCTTTGCATCTGGGAACACCAAAGCACCTTTGGCCTCTCCATATGTCAGGCCTCTGGATATGAGGTGATGGATGCTCTCTTGCAAAGGGGGGCGAGATTTCTATTTGCCTTCCCACTTTTTCCACTGCTTCCCAGGAATAATAGAGAACAGGAAGGAGAGAGTGCCAGTGATATTACAGATGACTGTATGGCTGAGGAGGCTGTGGTTCTCAGGCCTGATTAACGTAGTCCTTTCAATGTGCCTACCTTACAGAGAAGGTCTGTTGTTGCAATTCTCTATCCAGCATAAGGCAAATTGAAAATGGATACTTGGATGAAGTGATTATCACTCTCATTGACCTAGTAAGAAGTCAACAAATAGAAGTTACTGGCAGAAGCAAAATCCATATTTTAACTGCCACGTTAAACAAGTGAAATATAGCCTTGAATCCTTCAGGATGGCTCTAATGTGGGTGTAAGAGTGTCCAAGGAAAGTGGTCAAGTCTCTGTAATATAATGTTCTCAGAAGGTTCAAGAAAAGGACATTTTGTATAAGCCCCAACATTAAAAGTATTCCTTGGGTAGCTACTCTGATTCTAGCTTTCCAAGGTAGTATAGATTAGAACACAGACTGAGAACCTTATTCTGGTTGTATAGGGGAAAGGACTTTGGGTTCATAGAACACTATGTAATACCTTTGAGTATTGGAGATGTTAATCTGATCATTTAGGAAGACTGGGAGGTCTTGTTAGACAGGCTTTAAACTAGTTAGGGCGTGGCAGGGGGAGTTTTTTGTGCCACAACAACAACAAAAAAACCCTGACAAAAAGACATACTCTGTAAACTGAAAGTATAATACAAGGCAGCAGCTGGAATTATGCAACTCAGAAAGTAGACAAATAGTATATTAAAACCTGTATAAACAAATTGAAGGATTACAGGAAAGAAGTAGTAGATGTGAAACTAAATAATGGAGATCTGTAAAATCTGTTGTGATGATTTTTATAAATGGAATGTCAACACTGATGATATCTACATGGGACAGACAGATACAGTGGGAGGAGACACTTGCGTTTTTTTTTATATTATGTCATAAATAATTTGCACCAACTTTCTAATCTTTTTTGTCTCTTCTCTTAACTCTCTTGATTTGTGGATGCCCTTTTACAGGCTGTCTAAAGTATGTATTGTTTAATTACCTGTTTTGCTCATATATGCCTTTTAAGGAAAGGAAAACTTCTCTCTCTCTCACATTGTTGGTCCAATTGTTGGTCACCCACCTTTTCTCTCTAATATCCTGGGACCAACACGGCTACAGCAACACGGCATATTTGAAGGAAAGGGTTTGTTCTGCAGTTTAGTGTTTTTTATTTAAATTAACTACAAATGTTTTCTTTAACGAATATTTAGTAGCTGTGATAAGCCTGCTGTAGCACCGTGGTCTCCAGATTGTTATTAATTTTACAGGCTCTGTCAGATGTGCTGCACTACCAGTGTGTGTAAGATGGTCTATCAACCTTAATTTTAAATGTTGTTGCATTTCTGGGACTAAGTTGGGCATTTAATGTTGCTTAGCTGTAGTGCTTTGTAGTTTTAATGTTACCTATTTAGCTATTTTACCTTTATAACTGTGGGTTAGAACATTTAAATGATTAAAACCCTGGGTATTAATATGTAAAGTGTGAGGTTTTATTTGGGTAAGATTAGTTTCATAACCAGAGGTCTAGTTGAACATATTCACATTCTTGTGTGTGTTTCTGAGTGATAGTTAAACAATGTACCATAGTTATAGATTTGCGCAGGCAATAGCAGGCGCAGATTTACAAGTGCTTGTAAAAGCTACTATTAATAGAACTGGCATGCTGTTTAACAAGACAATAATCTTGTTCCCCAGTGAGGGGAAACCTGAAGGTGGAGTAGTTTATCCTCATAAGGGAACCAGATTATTGTCTTGTAAAACCGTACACCACCCTTTTTTATTGCTGGTAGATTCCATGTAGACATATGAGAAAAATAGAAGAAAACTGAAGCTTTCAAATTGTAGAAATACTTGGAAAAATTATTAGCAAACAATATTTAGCTGGCTGCCAGCATTCTGTGGGATTTGGAATGTGACTTTGTTATAACAACCAGTTGTTACATTTTTACATGTGTGGTTATATTGAACTTGGTGCTATACATCTGCCTTTGGGACAATCCAGATTTTATTTACTCATGACTCATTACTAGGTGCTACTGCTTTGTGGGTAAAGATTTTTGGGAATGATTTAAAATTAAGGCCAGTGCAAGAGTGACTTCATTAGCCCAATTCTTACCATGGGAGAGATCAGAACAGTTGATAATGCCAATTTTAGTATAATTGATGTATCCTATTTCAATGAATGAGTAATGTAATAACATGATTCAGGCTCAAATCTAAGTAGAAAATGCTTATATGTTTACTGACTTTATTTGAATTGCCTGATCTAAATTAATTTGTGGAATGTTTATTTTGTCTGATTGCACTAATAATTTAGGCCACATGCTATAATAGTTTCACATTTGTGGCTTTAAAACTGTCCACACATTCTTAGATTGTTCTGTCTTTTGTGTCTTTCACACATCTGTGGTGATTGGGTTAAATGAGAATAAACTGACTGGATCCCGTCAGCAATTTGCAGGAAGTGATGTAGAAAGCAATAAAAGGATGAGTTGCCAAAATAAAATAAGGAGATCCTAGAGACAGTATTTTTAACATTTCTTGTCTTTAAAGTGTGTGAAAAAGAAAACAACTGCTACTTTAAGAATGCTTAAGGTTAATGTATATTTAATGGTGCAAATCTTTCATAGAAAGAATGAAGAAAGTAAATCTATTTCATGTTTTGCCTTGGCTCATTTGTTACATTTGTTTTCATCAGATTAGCTTTAATGGTTACTCGGTTTTGAGAAGATTTTTACTTTTGTCCCTTTTCATTTTGAAATATTTTCTATTATAGGAGTGACATCCTTTCTCTGGCATTGTTATTTGATCACTCTTTCCACTTTAGATCCTTACAAAAATGAGCAGGACTTATATCTGCCCTGAAATGCAGAGGCAGAATAAACCTTTTACTGCTTAGTATTCATCATATTAAGGGCCTACTTATTCAGAAATAAGGCGGGCAGCTGGCAATAACCATATCATTCATGATGGAAAAATTCTTGTGTAGTCTTATATTCCTATTGCCCACCAGCTGTGCACAGTGTTCCCGCTAATGTAAATGGGAGTTGTGTGTGAACAATGGGTAGTATATGGCATGACGAATGTACCTTGTGGCAGGTTCCTCATAATACTTCCTCTGGTGCAAGGCCTTGATATGGCCCAAGGGCTGAGCTTGTAGTGTGCCAGTACATAGGTTACAAAAAGAGTGCTGTTGAGTGAATAACTGTATTTTTATTTCTAATGAGCTATGCCAAAGTGCATTTTTGAAGATAAGTTACTAATATGAAAACATCTTACAGACTGTGTATTAAATCACCTAAGAGCTAGATTTATTACAGTTGCAGGTTAATCATTTGTGTGCATTTTAATTTGTGCATCATAAAACAGTTTATAATCTGAACTCTGGCAGAATTCAGACTTCAGTTTCTCATGTGTTCACTGTTAGGAGTTTGCATTTCCTGGCTTTGTGTTTGCTTTGGACTGGTGCTTGATAGTTGTATCAAGGGGATTAAAAAGTCACCAGAAAAAGAAGTAGAAACTTGAATGTGGAAGTGGAGGGTACATATTCTGTAAAAGTTTCCTGCATCCCACGTCTCCCATTGGCCGGGAACGGCGACCCATGGCCACTGGGAGCTGTGGGCGGTCGTGCAAATGTAAACAAATGGTCTGGTGGCGCGCCAGTGGATTACCCTGACAGGCCGCAGGTTGCCCACCATTGAGCAAGATAGCTTGTGGAGAGCAGTATAGGTTCATGGAGGGCAATAAAGCTTTGCAAACCAAGTAAGTAATTTCAAAATTAAGAAATAAATGCCAGTAAGAATCTCCTGTTTACATGTATAGCAGTTTTTATTTTAAAAAATCACATGCCTGATAAACAGCTGTTGGTCATGTTGCTTCTAAGCATAGGTGCCTTTTTCAGCCGCTGTTTCTCATTTTTTTTCTAAATTGTAATAAGCCAAGTATCCCATCTGAGTAATAAGAATGTCAAGCCCTGGAAATTGACTTGGCTAGATTAGGTTTATGGGCTTACACAAAGATCATGTTCTTCAGCATAAAGAGAACAAAAATAATCAGAGGAGTGAAATCCCAGTGTAAGAATGTTGGCTAGGGAATAGACCTAAACAATAATCATGAGCAGTATATTCTGCATGTGTATTCTCTGCCAATCCACCTCTCCATCTGTTCTGGCGAGGATAAAGTACTAGTCCTTTCAAGAAGCAGTAACCACCCTCACTCCCAAGTAAAATACCCAGTGTATTATATATGCAATTCAGAATACATCAAACTATCAAATTGAGAGACAGCACTGTAAAAAGACCTTTTAATGTCACACTTGGAATATTCTTTTTCAAGTTCACCCTTTTTTAGGAAATTATTACCACTAAATTGACTTTAAATAATTCTATCGCTCTTCACATAATTTTTTCAATATTTGCATGTTGGAGACATATTAGACTTGAACTGTGTTCCTTAGAAAAAAGAACACGGATGATTTCACTGAGATCTCTAAGATCCTGAAAGGAACAGATTGATTCTGATAAGCTGCTTGAGACAGTTACTATTTTGAAAGCAAGAGGTCATGGACTCAACCTGAGGAAGGGACTAGCATAGCATATAAATAGGTTAGGCAGAATTTCCTCATACACAAGCTGGTTGGAATAGGAAACAAACTGCCAAAGTTAACGGAGTAAACTAACTTGGCTGAGAACTGAAGACATGTTTGGAATAGTAGGAAGTGCTGGATCTAGATACTAACTGGATTTTTGGGACACAATTTAATACTGGGTATATTTTATTTCCTAGTTCTTTAAACTTTTTCCCCTTTCTATATTCCCTACTTACAGGTGTTATCTTGGTTCTTTTATCAAGTGCAACGTATCAAAGTTACCAAGTAGTGGCTGAATGTGCTGTCATTTTATACGAGAGAGATCAGGCTCTTAAAGGAGGAGATTATCTCAGAATCTCACTGATATCAATGTGAAGGATTGTTACAGATCAAGGGTAGAATGTGGACTTGATATACTAACTAAACTTTGAGCTATCATTATTTATTACCTGTTCTGCACTTTGACATATTCAGCATCGCACAGTGAGAAAATGTTTTCTCCATTAGGACCAATGCTATTTCAGCTCTATATTTCCCTTTCTTCACAACCCTGCTTTTTTTTTTTTTCTTGTCCCTGTCTCTTTGCATGTGCCCTCTTTTCTTCCTTCTGCGCTTTATCCCCTGCAGCAACTCCCTCCTTGGCTTCATTCCTGTCCCTCTTCGTCATCCATTCACTCTACTGGTGAGAGATGAAATGAGTAATGTTGTCATTTCACGTGTTGTTGTTGGATTTTTGAGTTAACGCTCAAATGAAGTTAATGGGGGTAGAAGAGTTCACAGCTCTCTGTGTCATTGTTTCAAATTGTCTGCAGACTCAGGAAGCCAATGTTGTTTTAGGTACACTTTTGTTTCTCATTTTGCTTACATAACATTTTGAAGTGTTGCTTTGCCAAAAAAAAAAAGGATTGCATTCTGCAGAATCTAAAAATACGATGTGGGTCACAAAAATATATAAAATGTGTTGGTGACTGACACCTTTGCTGTAGATACTGTCTGACGGTTGATGGAAGAGAAACAGAGACTTCTTCACTCATGCCACTTTTTGCAGCTGGCAGTAGTCACTTTTCAGACACCTTTTGAAGAGGCAGAATTTGATGGCCTTAAGAGGAACAAAGAATTTTGCAGTGACTAAATATGAACCTGCAGCCTTTGATCTGCTAAGTGTGTTTAAATACACAGTTTACTTTAGCTTAAAATGTCTTTAATATAAATAGAAAATGTATAGGTTACATGTTGCTACTAAAAAAATTCCCATTTACTGCTGATGGCTATATGTGTCAGCTTTACTAGCTGTAGAGTTGCCTTGTTAGGAGGTAACTTGGAAATAATACTCAAGCCAGTGGTTCCCAGTCTGTGCTCCCGCCATGGGTTAGGCAGGGTCTGACCCTTGAGCCAGGGCCGGAACACACCAGATGGCACTTTTGCCGGATGGAGGATGCCATTTTTTCTCTCAAAATGGCGTCCTCCATACAGCGTGACTGCACATGCACTGTGTGAGAGGTGACGCTGGCAGGGACATTCCCATGCTGACACGGGCGGGGAGTTCTGGTAGCACTGGAAAGGAAAGGGTCCAGGGCACTTAGTAAGATGCCAAAGGGATCCTGGGGAAAGAAGTCTGGGAATCACTGGTTAGGCTGTGTGTACAGCAGCAGAGCTGCAGTGCTGCAGTTACGCCTCTGTAATGCTCGTATCTTAGATGCTTCCTTTGTTGATGGAAGGTGTTTTACAATGATGTAGTTAAACCACCTCTTCCATCGACCTAGTTGGGTCCATGGTGAGGGCTCGCTCTCCCCCACCCTCACTCACTTTCACCGGGCAGGGGGTTGGGGTGTGGGCTCTGGGCTGGGGGGTGAGGCTGAGGGGTTTGGAGTGTAGGAGGGGGCTTCAGGCTGAGCCTGGGGCAGGGGGTTGGGGTTCAGGAGGGGGTGCGGGCTCTGGGATTTTGGGTGTGGGAGGGAGCTCAGGTCTGGGGTAGGGAGCTCAGGTCCGGGGCAGGGAGTTGGTGTGCAGGAGGGAGTGCGGGCTCTGGGAGGGAGTTTGGGTGTGGGAGGTGGCTCAGGCCTGGGGTTTAGGGTTCGGGGGGTGAGGGCTCTGGCTGGGGGTGCAGGCTCTGGGTTGGGGCTGGGGATAAGGGGTTTGGAGTGCAGGAGGGGGCTCAGGGCTGGGGCAGGGGGTTGGGGTGTGGGACGGGTGTGGGATCTGGGAGGGAGTTTGGGTGTGGGAGGCGGCTCAGGGCTGGGGGAGGAGGTTGGGTTCCGGGAGGGGGTGAGGGGTGTGGGCTCCAGCCGGCAGCACTTACATCAGGCAGCTCCCGGAAGCGACCAGCATGTCCGACTCCTAGGCTCAGGGTCAGCCAGGTGGCTCGCACACCGCCCCCGCAGCTCCCTTTGGCTGCTATACCTGGCCAAGGGGAGCTGCAGAGTCGGCACTCGGGGAAGGGGTAGCGTTCAGAGACTCTTGGCCGCCCCTGCACCTAGGAGCTGCTGCTGGACATGCCAGCCCCTTCCGGGAGCCACACAGAGCCAGGGCAGGTAGGGAGCCTGCCTTAGCCCTGCTGCACTGCCAACTGGACTTTGGCATATTTTAGAATCTCCCGGATGGCTTTCAGTAGCCACCGGGAGATTGAAACCGATTCCGGAAGACTCCCGGCCAATCTAGGAGGGTTGGCAACCATAACTACAGCTCTCAGGGGGCAAAATTTTTCACAGCCCTGAGCAATGTAGCTAGGTCGATATAATTATTTAGAGTAGTCCGGGCCTTAGTTAAAGTAAAAAGTCAAATTTTGATAAAAAATTAGCCTTTTGAGGAAAAGCGCTCACACTGCAGACACTTTTTTTATCACAGAAATGAGATTTACAATAGAAAGTAAATTACTATAATTGAGATGAGTAATGCAAAGCCCAACATTTAATCTGAGATTGAGAACACAACACTGAGAATCTGCAAGCAACACTCATAAGAATTCGGTTTTAGTCTAGCTTTAACCCAATATTCATCCTTATGTGGTCACCACATTGTTTCTATTTGTTCTGTTTGTTTCATATACTTAAAGCTTTAAAATATTGATGATATAATAAAATATTCTTGCTTTTACCTTCTATGTTTACTGTAATTTAGAGCTGCAGCTATTGAAATCAACAAATTATTTTAAATAAATTGGAAAATTGAATCTTGTTGCTTTGTATATTTAACCAGAAGTCAGCTTGTTAAATTGGAAAGCTGAAGTTTTTGACTGAGGATATGTCTACTCTAGAAATGTAGGTCAACCTATATTAGCTGACTTACATCCACAGCAGTAATTACTGATGGTGCATGTCCACACTACCCTCCTTGTGTCAGTAGTACACGTCTTCACCCTGAGCGCTTCCACTGACCTAATGGGGCAGTGTGGGAAGCTGAGAGCCTGGTCTCTCAGCTCTGCTGGCAGCTCCTTACAAGGAGACTGGCTGTGTCACAGGCTCCCCCTCCCTCTGCTCCCGATTCCCTACCAAGATGTGGGGAAGCCGCCCTGGGCTTCTCATCTCCCAGTTCCCCGCCGGGAATTGGGGGGAAGCTGCTTGGGGCTTCTCGCCTCCCCGTTCCCCACTGGGAGCCAGGCAGCCTTTTCAGTTTAAGGGCTCAGGGAGCCGTGAAATTGACAAGGCTGCCCGGCTCCCAGCAGAGAATGTGCAGTGGGGGTGGGGTGGGGGGACCACCTGAGCGTCTCACCCTGACTTCCAGCTCAGAGTGGGGTCCAGCTGCCGGGCTTCTTGCCCTAGCTCCCAGCCGGGAGAAGGGTCCAGCTTCTCAGCTCTCCAGGAGAGTGGGGTGCAGCTGGGCTTGGCTTCCCAGCTTTCTTGTCAATTTCAGGGTAGGAGCCTGCATGAACTTGACAAGACAGGATGTAAGTAACAGTGTCTATGCAGACACTGCATCGCCCTAACTACACCGACATAAGCCTTATGCCTCTCGTGGAGGTGGAGTTATGCTGATGTAGTAGAGCACTTACATCAACTGGAGGAAGGCTGTAGTGTAGACACTGACATAATTAGGTCGACTTAAATTGACTTACGTGAACCTAACTGTGTAGTGTAGACCTTGCCCTGAATGTACAGTATATGCTCTGCCACATTAGATTCTGAATGTCCACTCTTTATTCACAGGTCAGGTGTAGTACAGATCACTGAAGTGATTATATGTCCATGTACTTCATGAGATCTAAGGAAACTGCTCTTCAGAATGAAAAGTGTTTCAGTTTACATGCTTCTTCAGTTATATATCTATATGCAGACAATGCAAACTAGGGTAAGTGCTTTCAGAACTTGCGGGCTTTGATGCAGAAAACATTTACTTCATATATTTTAATTATCAGTTCTCTTAACTAGTAACAGCCAAATAAAATTTTAAGAATACCTTCACTCTTGTGCTCGCTATATTTTCTTTATGTTAAATATTATTTCCATGCTAACCCATGAGAAGACTTAAGAAAATAAGGGTTGAGGCTGTGATAGTGGAATGCAGTTCCTTTTCAATCAAGTTTCCTGATGTAAATTAATTTTTCAACATTTGAAGACATTTACTTAATTTACAGGAATCTGTAGTGCTGTCTGGCTGCCCTGTTAGGATTAGCACTATGTTCTCTGATTTTTAGGTTATCAATCACTGCCATTGTTGTTCAGTTAAAAGACAAAAATACTAAATACAGTACATTCTCTGTGTGGAAGCAGTTCATTTGATTGTATGATGCATACTGTAAACTAGATAGCTGAAGTGCCCAACTATTTAGAAATTACAATTTAAAATTCAAACTTTTTTAATATTTAAAATTTAAAATTCTAGTTAAAATAATAATAATAATTATTATTATTTATTATTATTACTATTCTATAGAATTTGAGTGAATTTCTACTTTGGTGTCCATGCTGACTGCGTATATTAACACTTACATTTGCTTTTTTTATAGTTTGTTCTTCCTAATTGGATTTTTCCAGTTCTGTTGGATGTTTAACTATAGCTATGGCAACAAGAGTAGAGATCAACTCTGCTCTAGCATCCTTAACAACAATACCTGATTTAAATGAAATTACAAGTGAGGATAAAACACAACGCACCTACATCAACCCTCTTTTGGATGCAAGTAATAAGGCTGGTCTACCTTCTAATCCTTCAACACCAATAATTCTTGAAGAAAAAAACAAATTTGGGAGCACTTGGAGACCAGCAACTATGCCTACTCCTGGATCAAGGCCAAGGCTTTCTCCAAAGCCATTTTCTAAGGATAAACCTTCAGATACTTTTGCGAATGTGAAACCTCCTGTTACAGCTCTCAAACCAAATAATTTTGTCCCCAAGTTCTCTGTGTATGGACAGCCTACTGAAGAAATGACATCTGCTAAGGTGTTAAGTGGAGATATCCCTCTATTAGTAGATCAAAAACTAATTGAAAATGAAAGTAAAGGCAACAATGAATTAGTCACAAATGTGACCTTTTATTCCAGTCCCAGCAGAAATACTGTGATTCTTTTTGAAACAGCTAGCACTGAGAAATCCAAGGTAAATTTAACACGAGGTAAAATATCTGAGGAGCATAGAACACTTGGCACTATACAGACAAAAGAGTGGCAATGTAACGCAAAGCCTGAGATGATCTCTCAGCTATCTGTGACTTCCAGAAAACCTGAAGGTGATCTGCATAGGCAAATATCTTTTTCATCAGACCCCAGACCAGTCTCCTGGAATCCTCACCAATCTGATGAAAAAAATGACACATATGAAGATCCTATAGGTGAGAGAACCAAGGACGTTGCAAAATATGCCAACAGCGAAGCTGGCTTATTAACTGAAGTGCAACGAAAGCTAAACCATAGACCAGTATCTGCTGTTTTTCTGGAATCATTAAAAGATCAAAAGTGTAGCAATTTGGAAGTCTCCGAAGAAAAATCTCCAACAGAGAAATCATGGGTTAGAAAACCAAGGCCTTTGTCCATGGATCTAACTGCCAAATTTGAAAATAAAGACGTTTCTCTGTGCAGGAAAACTTGTCCATCTGATGCGATTAAGGAGACTGTACCAGGAATTCACTTCACTGACATAGACTCTCAAGAACAGTCTGAAATGAGGCCTAAAGTTGAAGAAATAGAACCGAATAAAGGTGATCCCTCTAAATCAAATCTGAAATGTAACAATCAGGACATTGACTTTTTTGATGTTAAAAACAAATCTAGTGAGCAAAACCAGAAAGTCTTTCCAAAAGATTTAGACTCATCCAGCCCGAACTATACAAAAGACTCGATACAGATCTCTGCAAAAGATAAAAAATACCCTTGGGAAACTAAACAGAAATCTAAAGATGAACAAAATGAGAAAAAAATTGACATTGTAACTAACTTACATGGATCAGAAAAAAAGGAGATGGCTAATAACAAAAGCAAAACAATTAAAGAAGTGGAAATATTGGATCAAAAGGAAACTTCCAGAGTTTTAGCCAGTGAAAACTCTACAGATTCCTCAAAAAAAGAAAACAAGACCTTGAGGGGGAGCGTTAAAAAACACATCCGTTTGTTTGCTGGCTCAGAAAGTAGCATTACTCCAGTGGATACCGAGCCTCTCCCAGCAGCCACTGAGAGGGAAAACAGAAATGTGAACATCCAACAGAGAATCAGAGAACTGACAACAGAAAATACAGATGTTAAGCCAGGAAATCTACGCACATCACTCAAGTCACGACCACTTTCTGCAGACTTAACAAAGAAGTAAGTTACAGAAGAGACCTTTAATACTCCTATTCTTTTCAAGTTTTCAATTAGTACAAATAAAAAAAATCAGATATCACAGTTCCTCACTTGTAATCTTCAAACATACTTTTTCTTAGAATTCTGCTTAATCCGTTGCTCATAATTTATCTTGATAGTGGCTGCAAAAATACGCTGTCAGTAATATTAATTCTTGCATGCTATCTTAGCAGTCTCTCACTACTGCTTGAGTTTTATTTACATGTTTTGAAATCCAGGTATGAATAATATAGCTCATGCTGTCATGTATTTTCAAAGATTCAAAATATAACCTGAGTTTTCATTTGTTTAATGTGCTCTTTTCACTTCCATTGTGTTAGCCTTACTATTTGCTTTTATTTTATTTTCAAAATACTTATAAATAATTTTTTGCATTTGGCACAAATTAGGGTAGATCTTTATCAGTGTCACCTCAGTGACACTATCTACTGTCAGGTTTTGCGCCAGATAGGAATTTTATTTCACCTTCATATGAGGGTCCACAGATCCATGATTCTGCATCTTTTTCTGGAGGAAGCAGGGAAGCAGATGAGAGCTGTCACTTGCAGGGCAGGGCTTAAGTGCCCTCCAGCTGATGTTCTGCCTGTTTAGAGCAGGCAGACACTGCAGAGATCTGTGGTGTAGAATGCTGCAATGATGAGCGTGGGATAAGAGCCTGAACCGAATAGAATTCAACATAACAGTAAAGTTTATGCAAGAGACAGTGGGAACTTTCAACCCGTTTTTCAGTAGTCTACTAACTAAATTATGTCCTAAATTCTAGAACATTTTTTTCCAAGATAGAAAATAAAGTATATCTAGCTTGTTAACTGTAGAGAAGGTTTGGGCTTTGTCTGCTAATAGTTCAGGCATATGTAAATCACTGAATCAAGATAAGATTTGTGCTCTGAAATAAAGTGATTTCTCCAATCACATTTATAAGAAATTAATTGGAGCATTTTAAAATGATATGAAAAGAAATAGTCATATTTTGCATTTGAAAAAATGCATATTGGGCAACTAACTAAAGTTGTTTAATGTCATCCATACTTAAAAGAAATAACAAATTTTTGCAACAGGTTTTCAAGCCCAGCATCAACCAATGAAATTAAACCTCAGAAACCTACTGAATTGAATAGTGATGTTACTAGTGAAACACAAGAAAATCAAAAGGTAAGAAAGTGGCACTTACAGACTTGGTCTTCCAAACAGAATTGTAGTTATAATTTATATAGCACTATGCTATGTCACATACGGCTATAGAAAGCAACGAGTTAGAAACTGCCATTGTGAGTATTAAGAATAGCATAATCTTAATAAGTTTACCTGGGTAATTCCTTCTTTAGGCCACCCTGGTAATGTACAGAAATCATGTACATGTTTGTCTATAGTTTTGCACACATATATATTAACCAATGACAATAGCCTTACACATATTAACTTCTTATGAAACTTCCAAAGTGTCCTGAATTAATTCAAGCTTTTATAATATATCATTATATTAAACATGCTTTGCGTTTTTTACCAACCCCTCCTGTAACATTTAATTCTAATGGTCTATGACAACACAGGGCTACATAAAGAATCTGGAGTGTCTTATTTGGCCACTTTTAAAAATTGATGAATATATAGATAACTTAGTTTCTAAGCATAATGCTTAAGTCGTGCAAAATACAACTTTTCTACTTAAAACTATAAAATTGTTGTGTATATGAAGATTTAATATTGTTATTTTAGGCATATTTTTCCTGAGTCCCTTGATGTTTGGGCCTGGGTTTTTTTCTTCTTATCTTATTCGGTCCTGGTTACAACACAGTAGTACTTGAAAGAAAAATGCCAATTTGATATAAGAGTCTAATGAGTTAATTTTGAAGAAGAGTAATTGAAAAATGAACAAAAATCCGAACTTTACTTTAACTCTTTTGGTTAATGGGAAGCTACTCTCTTCACAAGTTGACCTAAAGTAGGACTGAATAAATTTGCTTTGCCAATTAAAAAAACTCAAGAAATCAGAAAGTTTAAAAGATTTATAAATAAATTCCACAGTATTAATTTTTTTAGTTCATTGAACTAAAACCTTTAAAAAAAGTTTAACTGAAAATTTTAGAACTAATTTCAATGCTTTCATAGGGCAGAAAGACTTCTTCTATTTATCGTCATGTACTCCCACAGTGAAAATTACTAAAATGTAGCCTTTATTGTGACAATAGATACAATCACTGAATGTAGATACTGGAAGTGTCAGACCTCCCTAAAATTGTTTTGAAAATACACATGTGCACCCCCAAATCTGTTTAACTTAGTTTTTCTTTAACGCTATTCCTCTAAGTTGTGAAATGTGCTCAGAATTGCTTGCCCGCCCCCCCCCCACAGCCAGCAGCAGCTGTTCTTCATTATTTCCACAAACTGCAATTCCTGATTATTTTTTATTCCTAGTCATTATTAACGTGCTCTTTGCCGTAGTATCTGTGTCTCTTGAGCAACAATGAATGAATCCTTGCCACATCCTGATGAGAGAATTATTATTTCCCTTTTTAAAAAGAAAAATTAAGATACAGAAAGGTTATGTGATTTGACCATGGTTACACAGGAAGTCAGTGGCAGAACTGGGGATGGAAGTCAGATGTCCTGAGACCTATGCCTGTGGCTCAGGCAGACCATCTGTCTTTCTCCTTACTACTTTCTACTAGCAAGTTCTGACAATCATGCATGAGCCTTCCATCCCTTACCGGTTTATACCCAAGATTACTGAGGTCTCTTGCATGGCAGTATGGAGTACTAATCATTTATTCATTTAGCTAGCCAGTAATATCATTTATTTTGGGAAAAGCTGGCTTTTACAAAATATGGTATAAATATTCATATTCTACTGTATTTTGTGTGGCAGTACCTTTTCCGGAGTATAACTTGACTTGAAGTAATCACTGCAGATTAAAATATACCATGAAAGTCTGAACCCAGGAATTCTTCATGCATTTAATTTTAATTTGTTATATTAAAAACAATCAAATGGTAAGATATTCTGATGTAAAGAGGACTTATCCTAGGGTTTGCAAGTTTACCTTAGACCAATATTTGAATCTGTTTGTTAGTTTTCTTAAGGAATTTGTGTGTGTGTGTGTGTGTGTGTGTGTGTAAAATACATACTAGGTAGTATAATGTTGTAGTTCATTTTTTTTTTTAAATAAACTTCTAACTGTTGAATTTTTTTGTTTAAGATTAAGGAGATGAAGCCTCCTCCTGGAACAGATTGTAGTGAGACCTGTGCTATTGGGAATCAGTGGAAACCACGACAGACAGTACAAATATCAGAGAAAGCTGGTCAGATAGAAAGAAAAGGAAGTTTTCTGAGAGAGACGCAAAATTTATCTTTGCAGAGTGAAAACTCTGTGTCAGCCAAAAATAACTTTGAAAAAAAATTGAAACCCACCACTCCTGCAGAAAATGCACATGTAAAAACTGTCCGAGCCACCATGTTTGACCACAATGTCCAGAGGCATAATGTTGCTGCTGGTCACCCTGTAATTGATCCTACACGAAAGCTGACTAATGAATTTGAAGGCAAATATGATGTTGTGACTTTGCTAGGCCATAACAGAAGATCTGGGATGGAAAAAAAATTACAGGAGAAAACTAGTTCAAAGAGAGAGTGTCACGGTCAGTCTGGTGTATCAGGATATGTAGCAGATGCAGAAAAATGTGGAAAAACAATTTATCTAAATGAAGACAAGAAAATTGCTCAGGCAGTTCCAGTGGAAAAACATTCTTCATGTGAGAAATGTGAAAAACCCACTCCTAAGCATGTAGAGGACTCTCTAATTTACCAACGAATAGAGCCAAGATATGAAATCCTTCAGACTTTTGGTGAAAGAGCACTTAGTGAAGCTATTACAGTAGTACCTGAAGATAAAGCTGTGACACTCAAAACTAGAAAATCTTCTGTGAAAGAGAAGAGAAAACCTGATGGGAATGTCTTACATCCTGATCAGCCGTGTGGGCTAGATAATAAAACTGACCCCTTGAAAGAAGGTAGTTTTATTTCAGAAACTAAAGACATGTTGGACACTTCTACAAAAAAGTTTACTTTTAGAGAACCTAAAGATGTCTTCCACAGCAAATGTACTTTACATGAACAGATAACAGAGTCCAATAAAAATCAGAGTGAACGGGTATTTATAACTGAGAAATCATCTTATGCTACAATCAAAAGTAAGGATTTAGGGATAGCAAATGAAAAAATGACACAACTGCATCCTGAAATGCAAAGAGAAAAGAATGATCTCTCTTGCATAAATAAAACAGAGAGTTCTAATGTGACCAAATACTTTTCTGAGAGAGCTGGTATAAAACCAGTTAGGACAGATGGCTATGAATCCAGAGCTGATTTAGGTCAAGATGTTATTTCAACCAGTGCCAATAAACATGGGAGTCATATTTCAGTGCCTCGAAATAACCAATTGTATAAACTCTCCGTGGACCCGCATCCTAGCACAGAAGTAATAACTGCTGATAAAGAGAAATCCAGAGTCTTTGGATTAAGGAAATATGCAGACTCAATTTGTGTAAGAAAAGATTTAGGGTTAGATGTTGCAGCCCTTGAAAATGAAAGAGACAAACTCAGATTAGTAGAACCAGAAGAAAAAGTCAGAAGAACTAGTAGTAGTGTTTCTGACCTTAAAATTTCAGAAAGGTGGCGAAGGAAGACCTTGCCTCAGGACTCTAGCAAGCAAGAAGAAGTTATCCCACTAACTCAAGAAAGTATCAAAAGGCTGAGTAGAACAGATTCATTGCAATTTGATGAAGGTGCAATAAAGAAGAAAAGTAAAAAAAACAAAGATGGGATAGAATCAAAGGAAGTGAACCAAACAGTTTCAATCAGTCCTGATGATTATTTGAAGAAGCAGGTTTCTCCCTTTGAACCAAAGGCAACCTATTTTGCAGTTACGTATCAGATTCCTGATAAAAAAGAAAAAAGCTCTGTAAGTACTGTTAATGCAAATGAGAATAACCAGATTCCTACAGAGGTTGAAAGTGCACGAGTTAATCTGAACTCTGGTTCTTCCAGAAGGTCCAATCCTACATCTCAGCAATCCTATAAAAATGTACGGAGTATACATTGTAAAGATAAGTCCCTAGAAGCATGTGTTAACAAGCATTGGGTTAAAGAGGAAGAACAAGATATTTTAAGTTTAAAAAATATATATCCAGTGCTTGGAGAACATGATAATAGGAGGTCTTGTGAGAGAGGGCTGGATCATGCTAAAGAGAAAATTATAGATGTTGATGCTTTCCTCTTAAAACAGGGCCTGAAAAATACTATTCAACCTGATCTAAAAGGTAGTGGAGGAAAAGTCTCCTCATACCATGAGCCAAAATCCACGCTACACTTCAGGCATTTGCACAAAGACAGTGAACTATTAACACAAAATAAGTTTGGGGAAAACATTCATGATGCGTTCAGAGTAAAGACTGAAGATAGGTATAGATCTAGAGTTCTTGATATTGATGCTCTTATGGCAGAATATAAAGAGGAATCCATAAAGACCAGTAACATTCAAGAAGAAAAAGATGACCAGTTCTCTGACGATCCGAATATGTTTTATTGGGAGAAGTCAAAGTACAAAAAGAATGTGGCTGATAAAATTCCACACAGCTATAACTGGAAAGATTGGAAGAACTTGGATCAATCTGCTAGTATCACTAAACAAGGTATCTGTGCAGAAGAACACCGCAGGCCGGAGAACTTAACTCTCCATGAAAACAGCAAAGAGAAACTGGAGTCCTGTAGCCCAGAATGGAGTAAGCAAAAGTCCAAAGATAGAAAATTCAGTCCTCCCCACTGGGGAAAGCCTAGTTCGCTTTCAGATAAACTTATAAATTCACCTGCTGACACTACTGGTACCAGAAAAAAGACGTTTATTATTGATGAGGATCAAGGGAAGAATTTAACATCTAGGCTCCAAAGTGCAAAATACACAAATAACAAGGTATTGCCTGCAAATCCTATTAGTGTGGACCAAAAACTGGAAGTCAGTTTAGCTTCTGATTTCTCCCCCGATGGTGGTGGTAGCAGCAGCAGCGGCGGCTTATTACAGAAGAAATTGTTCACAAAACAGCAGTTCACAGAGATGTCTGTGGATGATGACCAGCACAAAAATGTAACGAGGAGCTCTGTAAATAAGAACAAAGAGAGTGCAAACAAAACCTCACATGAGAGTGACTTTTCCAATATGAAGAGCAAAGCTGAGTGGAATGACCGTACATCTGGTTTTGGAAATGCACTGCCAGATTTAAAACGATCATACTCAGAAAAGAACCATCCTGCTAAAGCAAGAGGCAGCATGCCTCTGAGGGAAGACGCAAAGGAAAGGAGGGACCAGCCCCAATTCAGGCAAAGCTTCCCATTGGAAAGTGAAGAAAACAGACTGAAAAAGAGGAGTGCATATCAACAAGAATCTTTCTGCCATGAAAATAAAAAGGTATTTACAAGGCAGTATTTGTTAGAGCACCTCTTATAACTGTGAAAGTGATGAAGATATTTTGTCATGATTGCTTTGTCTTGCTGTTTCTGTGTTAGAGCCAGACGCTTAGCTGGTGTAAACAGGGCTGGCCTTACCATGAGGCGAACTGAGGTGGCAGCCTCAGGTACCAGACTGTGGGGGGGTGCCACTAGGACCCAGAGTTTCAAAGTTTTGGCCGAAGCGAGGGGGCATGAGGGGGTCATTTAAGCTCTCCGCCTCAGGTGCCAAAAATGTTGTGGGCCAGCCCTGGGTGTAAATCAGCTTTGCTCCATTGATACTGATACCAGCATAAGTGTATGCCAGGTGAGGATTTGGCTCTCTGATTCTTCTTTCTTTCTCTTTAATTTAAAAAATCATAGTATTATTCCTTACAGGGAATATGTCCTTTAAGAGTCAATACTGTAGCAGATATGTAGTATCCTTTAAAAAGTGGCAAATTACTGACTGACAATATTAAACTACAGCTTTCTTTTGATGTGGAAGTATTGTTTATAAGTTGTATTCTTAATGCTGTAGGCACTATTTGTTAAATCTTTATATTCACAGCTTTATAAGTCAATAAATGTAATGTGTTTTGAATCGGCATCTCAACTGGGCTGGGGTTTTTGCTTCAGTGAAGGGAAAAACTTTTTTTATAGATGAGTTGGTACTTTCCCTCCCCCAATCTCCCCTCCAGCTACCACTTTTGTGGTCTGTTGTTCTCTAAGTGCTGGCAGAGGGAAACCTACTGAGGGTTCTCCTAACAAAAGAATTAATGTGCATCACATGCCCGTGCAGGGGTGCTAGAACTAGGTGTGCTGGGGGTCTGGCAGCACCCGCTGGCTTGAAGTGGTTTACATCATATATAGGGTTTACAGTTTTGTTCAATAGCTTTCAGCATCCCCACTATAAAAATTTGTTCCAAGGTCTCTGTGCCCATGTAAATGTTGCATAGAGTAAGGTTCTTCTGCTTCAGTTAGCCTTCTTTGTTTTGTGTGCTTTGTGAACCAGCTTTGAGCTTTCTCTGTAGTTCTCATATTTGAAGTAAACAGATGTTTTAAAGTGGTATTTTTATGTATTCCTTTGAAACAGGACTCTGAAAAAGAATGGACCAAGCAGAATTCTGACAGATCAGGTGGGAAAGACTTGACTGTAGTTCCTATCCAGAGAAGAAGCCGTAGCTTTTATAAGGACCGAAGAGCACATCACTGGACGGTAGGCTATTATTTCTTTGCATATTCCACTCATAATCAGTTGTCTTTTTTTTGTGACATTGAAATACCAACTACTCAGTATATCAGAACTTCACAGCAGTAGGAGCAAATACACTTGTAACTTCATGAGCAAAATTTTACTTCAGGGTAATGTTATTTTTCCCATGGGGTATCTTACTGCTTTCAGGTTTGTGTTAAATCACGCAATATATGTAAAGTGCATAATTAATTCCTTTCTAGATTTTAAAGGGACACTTTGCACTTTTACACCAATGTCTCATAAAACCTTGGATTATTAAAAGTAAATTGGATTTTTAAATTTTTTTCACCAGTTAGTCTTTGTCCCTGCTTGCCTTTATTTCTCAGCATGGACAATGAAAATCAGTTAAGTAACTTTCACTTTTGTTTGTAGTCCATTTTAATTTCACATTTTCAGTGATACAGTATTGGTTTTTAAACACTACAGTGGTGTTTTTGTTCAAAACTGTTCTGTTGAAACTTTAAAAACAAAAGTTGTGGAAACATTTCTGTTAAGTTTTTAAAACCTGTTTTTATAAAATTAAATATTGGGCCATGTTGAAGTTGTGTCCATTTAAAATAAAATGTTGTTTGATGCATATAATGCTATCAATATAAAATTATTATAAAGTACATGTAATATAACACAAAGTACCTGTATTCGTTTGTCAACCAACTCAAGAGCATCTTTTTAAGGACTACAATGATGGGAGGAGTTTGAATTAAGAATAAAAATTAGAATACAGCAAGAAGAATGTACACAATTTAAAAATCCAGCTGACTGCCAAATTTCTATTTCCATTGCTTCATAAATTATTTTTTACCAGTAAGTGACTCCTGCATCATTTTTAACATCATACAACAACTAACCCTCTAAATAGCACTGACAGTATATATATATATTTTTTTTTACAAATCTGCTTTTTCCAGAGGTTTGACACTTGACTATCTTTTCAAATAACTGGCTAAAAAATGTTGAGATGTTCTGCCTAAGGACATCATTGTGCAGTGTTCTGTTTGGCAAATGGACAGCTGTGGGTTCCCCTGCGGTCAGGTGCATCTTGCACCTACTTTCCTTTCTTGAATCATTTTCTGCTACCCTGTTGTGGGGACTTATCTACCTGCAGACCTAAGTAAAATGCCAGTTGACATGCAAAAATGAGATTCTGTCTTGCTAAGTTGGTCAAAATAGTTTTTAATTTTGAAATTCCCCTACATGTATTTACTCTGAATTTTGCTTTTTAATCATACTAGATGTTTAGAATTGTCCTTCATAGTTTCTTATTGTATATTAAGAATATGTTTTTACATCTTTCCCTCCATGTTTCTTTGATAAATGTAATAAAAGTGTCATGTCAGTTAAAAATTCCCATGTTTAATAACTGGAACAAAAATAGGTTGATTTTTAAAATGAGACACTTTTTTTGAAAGCTGAAAATTAGAAATTATATACTGTGACAGGGTCAGGCCAGATGGCTACAGGAGAGTAATAGAAGGCAGATATATTAGCCCCAGGTTAAGTAGGTCCCTTTTCCCTGCGTAAGGTAACAGGGAAGGTTCCAGAACAATCAGGAACCTTCTGGAGACAATTAAGATGACAGGCTGATTAGAACACCTGCAGCCAATCAAGAAGCTGCTAGAATCAATTAAGGCAGGCTAATCAGGGCATCTGGGTTTAAAAAGGATCTCACTTCAGTTTGTGGTGCGCATGTAAGGAGCTGGGAGCAAGAGGTGCTAGGAGCTGAGAGTGAGAACGCATACTGTTGGAGGACTGAGGAGTACAAGCATTATCAGACACCAGGAGGAAGGTCCTATGATGAGGATAAAGAAGGTGGTGGGAGGAGGCCATGGGGAAGTAGCCCAGTCAGTTGTTGCTGTCGCACAGCTGTTCCAGGAGGCACTCTAAATAGCTGCATTCCATAGGGCCCTGGGCTGGAACCCAGAGTAGAGGGCGGGCCCAGGTTCCCCCCAAACCTCCCAACTCCTGGTCAGACACAGGAGGAGTTGACCTGGACTGTGGGTTCATGAAAACGGCCAAACTGAGGGCTGCTGTGAAGCTCCAAGGTGAGCAAATCCGCCAATAAGCGCAAGACCCACCAAGGTAGAGGAGGAACTTTGTCGCAATACATATGGGTACATGGTACTCAGATTCTCCATGTGGCTAGTATTTGATGTTCTCATTATTCCTGTTAAGCTTCCCAATGTACACCAGGCCACCCACTACCTCTTAGTGCAACAAATGCAGGATCCATCAAGAAGACTGTAAATCCATCTGATTCCACAATTTTAGGGAGCTTAACCCTCTAACTATTCTTGGTCCCTATTATATTCTCCAAGATCTCATCTGTATCATCATCATGCAGCCCTTAATCCTTTTGTATGCAGTGTTGAAACCTTTTTTATAAAATTTAAGGTCTTTACAGTTTTTCCTTTGACTTTGGAAGTCCCTGCAGCTTCGAGTTTAGTTTCCACCTGATCAAAATGGAATTCCAGGTTATTTACATAATGGTGCAATTCACCCCATGCAGGTGGCCAGCACAAGGCCAATATACTGTTCATATCCTATTTAAGGCAATACCAAGATCTGAGAACTTCAATATCCCAGCCAGAGGTTCTAGCCTATTGCAGAAGTGGGTGGGTGAGATTCTGTGGCCTGCAGTGTGCAGGAAGTCAGACTAGATAACCATAATGGTCCCTTTCTGTCCTTAAAGTCTGTGAGTCCAAGTTTTCTATAGGCCTTGTGCTGGCCCTTTGCAGAGAGTTGAGTTTCATTCATATGATACCAGATTATAAAATTTTGAGTATAGGGTTGCAGTAGTGCTGTGAACTTTACCAAAACGTCAGTTTCAGAGAAAAGTTCCTGAAAAAACTTGCTGTGTCCTTGTCCCACTGCTCAATCAGTTTTCTGTGTTTCTTCTAATGAAGACTGTTGTCCTTATACCTTTGTGCTTGGCATCTTTGTTAATCTTTGTCTTAATTAAGCTGATTCACCTTTTTCCTTGTTTTTAATGTGGTATTCTTGTCATGATAAGATCTGTTTTAAGGGTGAAATTCTTCCTTCTCCCCCCACCAAGCTCAAGTAAACAAGGTGTGTGTCAAGATCTAAGTGTAAGTTTGGGGAGTGAATCTCCTCCTCATCTCTCCAGCTCCCAACACCACCACTTCAGGGGCAGGCAACAGGCTAAAGCACTTCTCTGTGCGCATGATGTTGAAGGTAATCAGCTACTGAATTCAGATAACCGTGGATCCAGCAGCTTTCGTTTGCTCAGAAATTCAGTGCTGCTTTCTGTAGCCTACGTGCAGCTGGCACAGAAGCAACTGCTGTGGCATGTAGGAGTAGCAGAGACTTGTGTTGGGATTGTTCAAGTATCTGATATCTCCTAAAATGTCTGGCTTTGTGAGTCTCTCCAGGAATGAGGTTTTTACTATTTGGCTGTTGGCTCCATCCAGAGAAGTGGTTTTAAGGTCACTGCAGCATTGCATTCTTCCCAAGTGAGTAAAAGCAGCCTTTTGATACCAAGATTGCTCTTTAAACTAAGATTATAAAAGGTATAATAAAATGTAATTACTTAGTTTATGAACTGTGACCTTGTCTACATTTCTCTTTAATGAAAAGTTGCTAATTGCAATTAAAGAGGGGAAATTTCTTGGTTAGACACATTTTGCAATTTCAGATGTCTTGGATTTTTTGTTAATGAAAATCTTAGATTTTCAGCCAGTTTACTTTTCTTGAACTTTTCTTCACATGTGATTTCTTTTTCTTCTAAGTAAGTGCTTTCACTCTGAGAAATGACTCAGTAAACATGGTATAATGAGTCCATGTTTGTTCTCAATTCTATGTTAAATGTGCTTAGTTCACAAACTGATTTTTAATCACCAGCCCTGCAAACTCAATGTGTGATCTGAAAATGAAGCAGAGTTATTCCCTACTTGTGCTTAATTGCCTATTAGTAAAGGTTGTGCAGGACAAATTCCACCCTAAATGACACCTGCAAAATCCCATTGTCCTCAGTAAACTTGCACAGGTGTAACCAATCAGAACTTAATAAAGAATTCTGATATACAACAAGCGAAAGTCTACACAGTCTCTTATCTGTCTTGGGTCTTCAGGGCTAACAGGAGTAAAAACTAACCAATTTATTTGAGCATAAGCTTTCGTGAGCTACAGCTCATTTCATCGGATGCATACTGTGGAAAATACAGAAGATGCTTTTATACATACAAACCATGAAAAAATGGGTGTTTACCACTACAAAAGGTTTTCTCTCCCCCCACCCCACTCTCCTGCTGGTAATAGCTTATCTAAAGTGATGTAAGGGGAGTGATCACTTTAGATAAGCTATTACCAGCAGGAGAGTGGGGTGGGGGGAGAGAAAACCTTTTGTAGTGGTAAACACCCATTTTTTCATGGTTTGTATGTATAAAAGCATCTTCTGTATTTTCCACAGTATGCATCCGATGAAGTGAGCTGTAGCTCACGAAAGCTTATGCTCAAATAAATTGGTTAGTCTCTAAGGTGCCACAAGTACTCCTTTTTCTTTTTGCGAATACAGACTAACATGGCTGTTACTCTGAAAGGAGTAAAAACTGATTTTGGTATTGAAGTAAGGTAGAACTCAACTCTCCAGAAGTGGATCTGTTGAGTAGAAGTTCTTTTTACATTTCAGAGCAGAACTCTGCTTTAAATAATCTTATTCAGAGAATTGTAAGGACAAACTACCACCACTTCTAAAATAGGGGCTGAATGTTTGGTTTAATTTTTTTTTTTTTTTGCATAAATCATCTAGACTACTAGTTGTGTCAGGAATCACAACTGACTTAAGAATGCTTCTCCATAGTCTTACAGGGCCAAATCATAAGTTCATTTCTCAAGTAACCTCCCATTTAAAGTCTGTAGGAGTCTGTCTGCTGGGCTGGTAAGGACTTCTGGGGGCGAAATTCCCAGAATATACTTTATCTGGAAATAGCATCTGAGGGTATGTTTACATTGCAGTTAGACACCTTTGGTCAGCCCATACCAGCTGATGCGGGTTCTTGGGGCTCACGCTAAGAGGCTGTTTAACTGCGGTATAGATGCTTGGCTGCTGGTGGGTGCAGAGCACTCACTAATTTTTCCCTGTGGGTGCTCCAGCCCTGGATTCGGCGCCGATGGCTGTGGGTTTTTAATTGCAATGTAAGCATACCCATAAGGATCCTGATTACATTGTGAGGAAGGAGAAAGGTACACTTGTTCACATCCATCAGGAAGGTACTTACTTATTCAGTATCTTAAACCAGCAGTGTGTTCGTAGTGATACTTGCCTTTTACAACACAAACACAAAAGCCCTTGGAATGTTTTCCCCATAAATTTCAAGTGTTCCATTATTCTGTGATAACAAAGGATTGGAAAAGTTTATAAATAATAACGAACCCCTTGCTTGCTTTTTAAAAAAAAGATAATTGAATACAACACCGGAGCTTGAAAAATAGTATTAATTATTGAACTTTTATAGTGT
Source organism: Chelonia mydas (assembly GCF_015237465.2). Taxonomy (NCBI): domain Eukaryota; kingdom Metazoa; phylum Chordata; order Testudines; family Cheloniidae; genus Chelonia; species Chelonia mydas. Next base: position 30,185,706 of record NC_057856.1, read on the forward strand.
CCCCTTACTGTGAAAACATTTGGTGGAGTAACTGCAAATGATGTATTGAAAAATGTAAATAGCTTTTAATTCATTAAGTCAATAGACACGTGACTTTTTGAGAAAAAGAGAGCCTATCTCATGATCCTCTTTCATAATCTCATGTTTGCATACTTGCACTCTGAGGTAAAGATGTAGGGAGACCCAGGCTTTTAAAGTTATACCAAAGTTATACTCATTTGATACTGTGAACCATACTACCATCAGAAGATTAGAGCTCAGTATTCATTGGTCCTGTTTGTATAATACCCCCTCATGTGGTGACTAAATGCATCACATCCATTCTAAGATCCTTGTTTGTTTGTGTAATTATTGGCAAATGCAGTGCATAGCTATGGATCACAGAGATCTGTGTGACTCTTTTTGACCACTAAGACAACTAAAAATCATTATCTGGATTCTTTCATGTTGTATTTTTATGAAGAAAAAAAGCCAAACTAAATTACTTCTAATTATGTCTTTGAAAAGGAACTTTTTAATATGAATTCCAGAAAACTAGAAAGTCAAGTCTTAAATATTACAATGCGAGTCTCAAACTGAACTTTATACAATGGGCAAGGAAGCGTCTTCCATAATTGCTTTAGGCACTGCTTTTGAGAAGGGGGTTGGGAGGATGGTAGCTGGTATCTTAAAATGCTGAGAGGTGTGGAAGGGATGGTTAGGAGTAATAACTATATTAGGGAGGTTTCAGAGTAGCAGCCGTGTTAGTCTGTATCCGCAAAAAGAAAAGGAGTACTTGTGGCACCTTAAAGACTAACAAATTTATTTGAGCATAAGCTTTTGTGAGCTATAGCTTACTTCATCGGATGCATTCAGTGGAAAATACAGTGGGGAGATTTAAATACATAGAGAACATGAAACAATGGGTGTTACCATACACATTGTAAGGAGAGTGATCACTTAAGGTGAGCTATTACTGGGGGTGGGGGGGACACCTTTTGTAGTGATGATCAAGTGGGCCATTTCCAGCAGTTGACAAGAACACTTCAGTCTCTTCAGTCACTCGATTACAGACCTAAAAGTTGCAATTCTTCAACAAAAAAACTTCAAAAACAGACTCCAACGAGAGACTGCTGAATTGGAATTAATTTGCAAACTGGATACAATTAACTTAGGCTTGAGTAGAGACTGGGAGTGGATGGGTCATTACACAAAGTAAAACTATTTTCCCATGTTTATACCCCTCCCCCCCCATTCCTCAGATGGTCTTGTCAACTGCTGGAAATGGCCCACCTTGATTATCACTACAAAAGGCGCCCCCCACCCCCACCCCCCTTGCTGGTAATAGCTCACCTTAAGTGATCACTCTCCTTGCAGTGTGTATGGTAACACTCATTGTTTCATGTTCTCTATGTATGTAAATCTCCCCACTGTATTTTCCACTGCATGAATCCAATGAAGTGAGCTGTAGCTCACGAAAGCTTATGCTCAAATAAATTTGTTAGTCTCTAAGGTGCCACAAGTACTCCTTTTCTTTTTATATTAGGGAGGAAAATTTGCCAGGATTTTGGAAATATATATATTTAAACAAAAAAGTAGGGCAAATTTTGGGTCTGTTAACCTTGGTAGCATCCTAATAGCCTTCCCATTTAAACTCTTAAAACATTTGTTTTTCGGGGTAATTGGGTGAAATATAATGGTCTGTGTCAGACTAGATGGTGTAATGGTCTCTGTCATAAATATAAAGGGAAGAGTAAACCCCTTTAAAATCCCTCCTGGCCAGAGGAAAAATCCTCACACCTGTAAAGGGTTAAGAAGCTAAAGGTAACCTCGCTGGCACCTGACCAAAATGACCAATGAGGAGACAAGATACTTTCAAAAGCTGGGAGGAGGGAGAGAAACAAAGGGTCTGTGTCTGTCTGTATGCAGCTTTTGCTGGGGATGGAACAGGAATGGAGTCTTAAAACTTTTAGTAAGTAATCTAGCTAGGTATGTGTTAGATTATGATTTCTTTAAATGGCTGAGAAAAGAACTGTGCTGAATAGAATGACTTTTCCTGTCTGTGTGTCTTTTTTGTAACTTAAGGTTTTGACTAGAGGTATTCTCTATGTTTTGAATCTAATTACCCTGTAAGGTATCTACCATCCTGATTTTACAGAGGTGATTCCTTTACTTCTATTAAAAGTCTTCTTGTAAGAAAACTGAATGCTTTTTCATTGTTCTCAGATCCAAGGGTTTGGGTCTGTGGTCACCTATGCAAATTGGTGAGGATTTTTACCAAACCTTCCCCAGGAAGTTGGGTGCAAGGGTTGGGAGGATTTTGGGGGGAAAGATGTGTCCAAACTACGTTTCCCAGTAAACCCAGTTAAAGTTTGGTGGTGACAGTGGAAATCCAGGGTCAAAGGATAAAATTAATTTTGTACCTTGGGGAAGTTTTAACCTAAGCTGGTGAAAGTAAGCTTAGGAGGTTTTCATGCAGGTCCCCACATCTGTACCCTAGAGTTCAGAGTGGGGAAGGAACCTTGACAGTCTCGTTTAGCATTAAACTTTATGAATATATTGTACATGGTTTTCACAACATTCTGCTACTGCTGCTTGAACCTGAGGAGCTTGTACTTACCTATACTAATTCGACTTCTGGACCCTCCTGAAGTGAGAAACTGTGAAGGTTTTTTGTTGTGCATTAGTTTTGTAATAGTTTGAACTGCAATGAATAAGTAAAACTATGTCCCCTTGTTTATTTCCCCTCCTACTGTTCTTGTCAACTGCTGGATATGGCCCACCTTGATTATCACTACAAAAGGTTCCCCCCCCCCCCCCGGCTCTCCTGCTGGTAATAAGAAAAGGAGTATTTGTGGCACCTTAGAGACTAACCAATTTATTTGAGCATAAGCTTTTGTGTGAGCTGTAGCTCACGAAAGCTTATGCTCAAATAAATAGGTTAGTCTCTAAGGTGCCATAAGTACTCCTTTTCTTTTTGCGAATACAGACTAACACGGCTGTTACTCTGAAACCTGCTGGTAATAGCTCACCTTTCCTGATCACTCTTGTTACAGTCTGTATGGTAACACCCATTGTCTCATGTTCTCTGCGTATATAAAATCTCCCCACTGTATTTTCCACTGTATGCTTCTGATGAAGTGAGCTGTAGCTCACGAAAGCTTATGCTATAATAAATTTGTTAGTCTCTAAGGTGCCACAAGTCCTCCTTTTCTTTTTACAAGCTCTCCAGGGTTTGTGTGTGAATCTTTTTCATCATGTCACCTCTGGTTCAAGTGCTGAGGAAATACATGTTTGCTAACTTTGTTGATAGTAACTTCTTCCTTGTTTTACTTAGCATTTCCATGGGGCTTTTCTCTCTGTATTTTGTCAGATACTTCTCTAAAATTATAGCTTGCATAATCTTTTATCTAAATCAGCGCTAGCTTCTATCTATATAGTTAGAAAGGTATGGAACTTTGATTTGTTGATACATATAATATAAAAATTATTTTGATGTTGCTGGTTACTTTTGTCTTCATATTTCTTTGATTTTTATTAGAATATATTGCTCAAAGGGTGAATCTGAAGCAAAGTAATCTAATTTACAGGTCCTCTTCTTATCTGTAGTGTAAGAGGAGTAGTTTGTCTGTATTTAGAGTTTAATTTCAGCTTTGCATGTAACTTAATCATTGGCAAAACAGTTAATTGTAATCAGTGTAAGTTTTGTATCTGCCTATGAAATAATGAAAGTGATTCATGCAGCAAATTATTACTTTTTAAAGAAGATTTAGTTTGTTAGAACTTCCATACTAGAGAATTACAGCAATGGTCTGAGATCTACTGTTTTAATTTAGAAACTCCAGAGCAGAGTGTTTGTACCACTTTTGATTATCTGTATGGATCTCTAACCTCTGTTTTCTAGCATGACATCCTCTTGACATCCTCTTCTGAGCAAGGGTCAACTGTAAACGGCAGCAATTTACTGCAGTGAGAGTCACTTAGCTTGCAGAAAATTCGGTTTCTGATGAGATGTATATGTTGTATTGAGATGTATATGTTGTATTATAGGGATTCCTCCAAGTTGCTTTATTTCTGGTAATTTAGTGTGTACAGTGCATAAACTACAAGGATTGAGATATGCAACAAAGCAAAATGTTTCCTTACAACTCTTGTACAGAATACTCTGAACCCTTGTCATATTCTTTTGATGTCAGTATAGGTTTGTGATCCTTGCTGTAGAGCAACTTGTTGTTTTTGGGAAACAACTGTTACATACACAATCAGATCTTAAATACAGCCACTTTCTGCAGTTTTCTTCGCACTAAAACTCCCATCTGTATTCTAACATAGCATGTTTTTTTCTTCCTTTTCCTCTTGAATCTATCTTGCAATTGGTAAATACAGAACAAATTTATTATATTGGAACAAATTAAATAATTTTAGGATTAAGAAAATTTCTACTAAGGGGATAAGCGAAAAGGTCTAATTTTAGTGGTTTAGTTTCCCATCTGTATTTCATTAGCAACTTCCCCCGCCCCATTTTAAAGATTAAAAGAGCAGTTTGGATCAGTCTTGCAAAATCAGAACAATTTCCCAGCTCTGCCACAAAAATGCACTTATTTGTTCTTATGGTGGTAATGCAAAAACTGGTGATATTTTACTCACCCATCCAAAATCAAAGTGTCTCAAGCAAAGAAGTGAGTAGACGTTTGCAAGGCTGTCTAATACCATGCTCAGTGATCCCTCTACTCCACCTCTCTGAATAGTGGAGCATCAGTAACTCTTCCTGAAGAGGGCTTTGAAGGAAGTGTAAAGTAGAGCTGGGAATCCCCTCTTGTGCAGGCTCCTGTCTATTGGTTCCCCTCCCTACTTTAAAAAAGGGCATAAGACAGATATGTAGAAAATTGTTGGGAATTAATCGTTCCTGCTCTAGCTGTTCTCTGACTTAACTCAGCTTTAGTGAGGAGAAATGTGCTTACCATTTACTTTTGCATTTCTAGAACTACTGACTGAAAACGCTAATTAATAACTTCCAGTATCCAATCTTTTTTTCCTTTTTTGGTAGCGTTGGCTTGCTGATGCTGGCAGTGATCCAGTAGTATGCAAAAAGATACATTGTGGAATCTGAGTGCCCATTTTCTCACTCAAAGGAGCATTTTTTATATTAAAAGCATGGTCTTCTCTTACCTGCATCTCATACAGCACAGGGAAAATCAGGTCAGCTAGCAATCCAAACCACTACTGTGGCATGAATAGCATTGTATAACCTGAGCCTCTTAAACAGCAAGCTTTTAGGTTTTTTTTCCCCTTCAAAATGAAGTTTTTATTCTTGTGAGGAGAAATCCAAACTACTGTTACTAATTCTAGGCTAACACTTGTGCTGTGAGTTAACTATATCAGAAAAGTTCCAGCAGTTAGATGCTAATAACAAGTGATGAGTCATCTATCTGACTTCAGTAGCTCAGCTGCTGCTTAAAAGTAGCTACTATGTTGGTTAAAGGCACAGTGCTCCATATGTACTTCATATCCTATTAAGCAGATCTTGTAAATTATTCATGTTGCCTTTAATGTGTTTGGTCTACTTTTAAGTTCTGTTGGAGGAAGGGGAAGCCTCACTCTCAGAGAAAACAGAAACCAACAAAGATGGTGTTACAGTAACTATGTGCTTTGAAAGAATGGAGTATTATTACTGTCCGAGTTTGTTAAAGTCGCTTCGGTATCTGTGGGTGAGTGGATTCTTTAGTTTAATCATTTGGTGCTTAGTTTTGACAATTTAATTTCCAAAAACTTCCCCATCAAATATTAAGCTGTAGAGAACAGTTACTTTTCAGATAGACTGGAAAGTAACATTTCATGTTCTGGGGGAGATCTCTGTTTGTTTTATTTGAAAAGTTGGTTTCTTAATTGGAAATTAAAGGATAAAATAAGACATTATATGCATTAAATGCATTATATGCAGAATCATTACAATAAGAAATTTTAATGATTCTGCAAATGCTTTAGTAATAGAATTTACCTCTTGTTTGTCTAAGATTGAAACTATCAATGAACATAGTTTTGCTTATTGAATATTCATAAACATTCCTCCCTACTTACTCAAAAGCTATACCTAAACACCTAAAATATTGCTTTCAAAAGTATTTTTTCTAGCTGCCAAGCATGGCTACTGCCCAATATTTAAACATTATGGTATGGCCAGTGCTGCTGGGTGTAGAATTGCACTTGACCATTGTATTTTAACAGGTTTCTTCCCTATGAAGTCATTAAGGCCTAAATTCACTTTCTTTCTCCCATTAAACATCTATTCAATCAAATTTTAACGGGCTGTTTTTACTCTGGTATTCTACTTGCCTTAAATGGCTGCTTTTGCTCATTGAATCTAACTGTTAATTGTTTTACCCTTTTACAAGTTTGACAGTGTTTGAATAAAAGGAGTTAATTATTGAGATACGTCTGGGTTACTCAATTTCAAAGGAATGCAAATTATAACATAACATTGAGGCTTTTTTTAACTTATACCAATGTATTCTCAAACAGAATGGTACGTTTAATCAGAGAGCTAGTCCCTTAGAGCATCACCTTTCTCATTTATTTTTATAGATTGGTATACATGGCATTGTCTTTATTAACCTAATGATGTTCATAAAGATGCCGATTTGTTAAACGTCTGAATGTTTGTTGCTTATTGAGTTAAACTTTGTTTAGAAATTGGCAGCAGAGAATTTGCTTCCCTCATTTAAGGTTTAATTCAGCAATCCCTCTTATATATGCTGAGTAGTAGTTGCCCACATGAGTAGCTGAGTGGGGACTACCTTTTGTAAGGAAGTGCTTTGCAACTGAATAAAGAAGTAAGGATGGCAAAAGTGGCCTTTTCTGTGTGAAGCACTAATTGCAAGCTTGTTTCTGGTAGGCATTGCTACATAATACAGCATACAGACCTTCAAATATTTCTTTGGTTGTATAATTATAGATTCTTAAAAATCAAACGTTCTTTAAATTGCATACTGAAAAATGTTGGAAGACTATAATAGCCTTTTGTAAGTAGGTGGATATCCTTTATAGTTATCATTTCTGGCAAGTTCACGGATTGTGTGAATGGCTTTGCTTTTGCAAATGTGTGGTACGTGTCTCAAAATAGGCTAATAAATCTGATTTTTGGATAATCCAAAAATTGGGAGAGAGCTTTCATAATATGTAACTTTAGTTTGCAGTAAAACAGACCTCCATTATATTTTCAGGGGATGTCTGTGTTACCATAGATATGAATTACTACTACTGGTATGTGTTATAAAGACTGACTAAGCTGCTTTTTCGTTATAGGAGGTCCAATCCCATAAAACAAACTTAGTTCTGTCACCTACATCCCTAGATGTCTGTTCTCCACGCTGTTGATCTACCATGTATCTGTCTCTCTCCTATCCGTCTTTTCTTTCACGTCACCCTGTCTCTTCACCTGATTGGGAAACCATTTTATCCAATGGGCATGCTTAAGAAAATATCAGCTCAGCTTTATGGCAAATCCATGACTTAGCAACAGCCATGGTATACATATCCACAATGAGCCTCCCAAGGTGTGCAACTCATCCCTTCCCCCACTAAATTAGAAGAGAAGGCTTCTCATTCCCGTAGGAATATGTGTATATGTGTATGTATATGTTCATATATTTACTGGCCCGACTTTGTACATGTTCTGATATTTAGATCACTCTTCAAAATTAAGGTGTTCATTTGGGCTGCCTACCGAATTTGTGGATCATTCACCCTGTATTTGTGGCTGGTACAGTATAGAGCATATTGCCTCTGCTTAAACCTCAGTAACCTTGGATTCTCCTACAAGGGAGACAGTGTCTCTCCCTGTGCATAGCTGTTGCACTCGGGAGCAGAAGTCTTCATCTGGAGCTTTCTTGGTACATAAAAGGGAGTTGTTGGCAGAGTGTTCTCTGAGAGCCCCTTGACTTTGGAATTCATAGAATCATAGAATATCAGGGTTGGAAGAGACCTCAGGAGGTCATCTAGTCCAACCCCCTGCTCAAAGCAGGACCAATTCCCAACTAAATCATCCCAGCCAGGGCTTTGTCAAGCCCAACCTTAAAACCTCTAAGAAAGGAAATTCCACCACCTCCCTAGTTAACCCATTCCAGTGCTTCACCCCCCTCCTCGTGAAAAAGTTTTTCCTAATATCCAGTTCACTCTCTTGTCCCTGTCCCCAACTTGTACAGAATAGTACAGATTTGCTGACCTTCTGGGCACACTGCCTAGCCCATCTCCTTAAAAAGCTGGAGCGGGGGATTGTGGGAGAGAAGCTACTGTAAGACTCTTAAGGGTGGGGGAGATTTTATTTTGCGTTTTTTTTCCTTGCTGGCTTATTGTTTCCTCTGGTGTAGTTTTATTATTGTTAGCTGTACTTTTGATGGCAGGGTGACTGAAGGCTGAGATAGGAGACTCGCGTTTAAGTCTAATGTAAAATTATCAATATCCATATAGCAAGGCAGTATCATTGGCATTAGTAAGATAATAGTGCCAACAGAGGTAAGCTTCCCCTCACATAAATATGATTAAATGAAGCACTGTCATGCAAACTAAATTTTAGGAGCTGTTTAATGGCAGCTGACTTTAATTTAAAATCCCTCTTCCAACACTTAGCTAGTGATTTAAATGGTGGCATGGAAGGAAGTGCAATCCTTGTAAAACATCCAAGTCACTGCTAAAAATAAAAATAGCCTTTTGTTTAGAACTTCTAATTATTAAGCAAAACCGTTTTCTGATTAGAACACAAGAGAGCGCTGTTACGCTACAGTAACTAATGTCATTTCTGGCAGGGTTTCACTCATTGCCTATTTTAATTGGAGAATTTGCATAAGTAAAAAAAAACTTTTTGCTATAATTGGGAACAATATTAAGTATAATTTCCTGTACACTTTTTAATAACAGCAAATGTGAGAGTTTTGTGTAACTCAGAGTGACTGTATTTACATTAAAAAGAAAAGGAGGACTTGTGGCACCTCAGAGACTAACAAATTTATTAGAGCATAAGCTTTCATGATGAAAAGGAGGACTTGTGGCACCTTAGAGACTAACAAATTTATTAGAGCATAAGCTTTCGTGATGAAGTGAGCTTTAGCTCACGAAAGCTTATGCTCTAATAAATTTGTTAGTCTCTAAGGTGCCACAAGTCCTCCTTTTCTTTTTACGGATACAGACTAACACGGCTGCTACTCTGAAACTAGTTTTTACATTGAATAAGATAAATGTTTGTAAACTAGAAAGCTTAACAGAATGACCAAGAGGGGGCCAGAAAGTATATGTGTCCTTGGGTTTTTTTTTTTTTTTCTTTTTTCAATGTTATAGGATTGGAAAACAAAAATTAAGACCACACTTCTTATCCTGAAACAAATTTTTAAAAAATTAATTATTTAACCTGATTTCTATATTCAAAGTACAAAGGTAACTTAACTGTCTTCCTCAACTAAGACTTTGATCAAAACTTGTTTTGACTCTGTTTCTGCTTTCCCAGGCTGCTGTCTGTGCCATTAATGCTGGAAGACAGCCAAGTTCCCACTATTGTTTCTATTCTCTCAGCAGATTTGTGACTTGTTAATACAGCCAGTACATGTTTACTGTATGAAAGGAAATGGCATTTTAGAGAACTACTTGAGCATGGTGAAAGTAGTTCTTTGTATTAGACTTTCCTCAAAATATGACAAAAAAAGTCGTGCAAAGTTGCCATGAAAATGTACCTTCAGCCAGATCCTGGAACCTTGAGTGAAGTTTGCAAAAACAGGCTGGTTTATAAATAAATGAAACTGCACTTTTCATGAAGCATGGCAGAAGTTAATAAATGTAAGCTATATTCCTGTAGAGATGGTATAGCTTGCTTATAGAAAATTACAGTTCATAATAGGTAACCAATAAATATGGAAAAGACATCAATGCAGCTGCATCTGAAGTAGCACATGGTATCTGTTTCATAGTGCTTAACATGGCTGCCTTAGAGTTGAGGAAAGGAAATAAAACCTATTCAATTGAAAATGCTGGAAGAATTTCAGTAAGCAGAACAGCCTTCTAAACTGATATTGGGCCCAGACATCAGAGCAAACTATGTACTTATCCTAAAAGACATAAACTTTGATAATATTTTCAAAAGTGCCTATCTACCCCAGCTGGACTTTATTCCATATAATGAGTCTTTCTTTAAAATGTCTGGTTTCAGAGTAGCAGCCGTGTTAGTCTGTATTCGCAAAAAGAAAAGGAGTACTTGTGGCACCTTAGAGACTAACCAATTTATTTGAGCATGAGCTTTCGTGAGCTACAGCTCACTTCATTGGATGCATACTGTGGAATCCGATGAAGTGAGCTGTAGCTCACGAAAGCTCATGCTCAAATAAATTGGTTAGTCTCTAAGGTGCCACAAGTACTCCTTTTCTATTTAAAATGTCTGTAATTACAAAACTTTTCCCCAGCGATGGTGGGCATTCCCTGGGCAGAGGCCGTATACGTGTATGAGAGAGTGATACCAAATTCTTCAGCCAGTTGGTAATAAAAAGTCCCACTACTTGTCTTGATATCAAGGAAGGTTTAATGCTTCTTAAAGAATGCAGTTTAAAAGTTTGGTGGTTTTTTTGGCTGACTGGTTTTCAGTAATTTATGTCCAAACCATCACATAACATATCTTGTGCCAATAAAATGTGCAAGATTATCTTTTATCCTTCACTGCTTGAGGTTAAGCCATGATTGTGTCATAGAAATAAACGTGAATTGTCAATATTTCTTGAGGAAAACGGTAGGTAGGCTGTTTTCCAATACATTTGTTGTATGCACACTGGTACAGATTTGCAATATGATAAACAACTAGTATTTAAAGCTGGGCAATAAATTGTATGAAATTTCACATTGAAGCTGTACATCCTATTGCTCCATGGAAAACAATTATTTGAAATAGATGGGAGGATTATGCAGGTTGCATGAGTTGTATTGGCTTTTTTTGTTCATTATTCAAGCTATAACTCTATCTGTTCAAAGGCCTGTTTAATACTTTTACATATACATGTGTAGGCCAGGTCCTGGCCTCAACATCTGCTTATCTGTCTACAGTAAGGAATCCCCTTGGCATAGGGGAATTTCCGGTTGTTGTAGGGTGACTTCCAAATCACCTGCTCGCTACTTGTATTGACTGTTTCTGTGGTGAAATGCAGCAGTAGTTTAACAGTGCATACTAACACTACAAAACACTTCAGGTCAGGAAGTGATAACCTAGATACATCAAAACTACATGATGGAATTTTAGGGAGACAGAGTGTAATAGTCCAGACTGGAATTTTCCCTGGATGCCAGATTTAATATCCCTTCAATTGCAAAAAATTGTCAAGGGATTTTTAATGACTGTTACTACATGGGCCTGAATTAGCAAATAATACTTGACTCATATCAATCAACTTGAGAATATGCTACTGTAATTTGAATTCCTGTCCTCCTTTTGCTAATTGAGGTGATTTGACCTTGAGCCTCTATGTATAGCAAATCATTTTAGTATTTTCTACGTTGTCTCCTGTTGTAGTTTTAAACAGAAGTAATTTATACTGCTGTTTCGTCTTTTCATTCATCATTCGCCTTCCTTGAGATGGAGGAGGAAGAGAATTCTTTAATCTTAGTTCCACGTTCTGCCCTCCAAAAACATGCTCAGCCCCTGTTGTAATCCATGAGAATACTTTCATGTAGCTGAGGGCAGAATTTGGCCTTCAGCACTCCTTTGTATAGGTTCCTTATGCAAAACGCTCTTTCAATGCCTGTAAATCTTGTATTGTATTTCTTGTTGACGTGTGTTGATGTATATCAACCTGTGAGTTATTTATAATTTCCAGCGTAGTCTCTTTATGCTGAATCAAGATGAATTAATGCTGTGTGCATTTTCTGAATAATACAAAAGGGAGACCTTGAAAATGTTCAAATCTGTTTGTTTTTTCTCCTTGCAGCTTCCATCCCACCATTGTGGGGAGAGATTGGATTTACCAAAGCAAAGTACTAATATAAAAAACTCCTACCTACACAAACAGCAATAAAAACACTTGTAGATCTCTGTGAAAGTGTATTTCAAAATGTGTATCTAACGCTAGATCTCTTAAATATAAATGTTTCTGAAATTGTCCTCTGTTGCATTTACAGTTCTGACATTTAAAGGAAATAAGGCCCAAAGTACCTGTTCACTAGCCTTTCTTTTGGTAATTTGAAGTGGATGCCATGCAATGATCTCACCAAGCAGGGCAATAATAAAACTGGAGTGGAACTCCTTCTATGAAATTAGGATAACTCTAACTTAATGGAAATCTGAAAGCAAATGCAAACCCTGCTCTTACACAGACTCTCTATATGAGTTTGGGCAAGTTACTTAGTATCTCTGTGCCTCAGTTCCCATCTGTAACATCTGGGGATAATAGCACTTTCCAAACTTGCAGGATTTTGTAACAATAAATAAATATTGCGAGGAGCTCAGATACTATGGTGATGGAGGCTTTTATTCTGTCTTAACTGAAATATTGTCATTTCCTTCAGATAACAAATATATTGACTTAAGCTGTCCATGTATATGCAATTTACCTTGTTCTCCCTCCCCCTTTTTGATATTTGGATTTTCTTTTTTTTAAAGAATGCTTATTCTTAGAATGTCTAGTTCACCTTCTTGTCAGTTCAGATCATTCTTCCTTATTATATTTGATTATTATTACTATTTTATTTTAGATTATTATAAACAGTAATAAGTCACCAGGTCCAGATGTTATTCACCCAAGAGTTCTGAAGGAACTCAAATGTGAAATTTCAGGACTACTTATTGTAGTGTGTAACCTGTCATTTAAATCAGCTTCTGCCCCAAATGACTGGAAGATAGCTAATGTGACACCAATTTTAAAAAAGGGCTCCAGAGGTGACTCCGGCAATTACAGGATGGTAAGCCTGACTTCTATACCGGGCAAACTGGTTGAAACTATAGTAAAGAACAAAATTGTCAGACACATAGATGAATATAATTTGTTGGGGAATAGTCAACATGGTTTTTGTAAAGGGAAATCGTGCCTCACCAATCTACTAGAATTCTTTGAGGGGGTCAACAAGCATGTGGAGAATCCAATGGATATAGTGTATTTAGCTTTTCAGAAAGCCTTTGACAAGGTCCCTCACCAAAGACTCTTAAGCAAAGTAAGCAGTCATGGGATAAGAGGGAAGGTTCTCTCATGGATTGGTACTTGGTTAAAACATAGGAAATAAAGGGTAGGAATAAATGGTCAGTTTTCAAAATGGGGAGAGATGAATAGTGGTGTCCCCAAGGGGCCTGTACTGGGACCAGTACTGGTCAACATATTCATAAATGATTTGGAAAAAGGGGTAAACAGTGAGGTGGCAAAATGTGCAGATGATACAAAACTACTCAAGATAGTTAAGGTCCAGGCAGACTGCAAAGAGCTACAAAAGGATCTCTCAAAACTGGGTGACTGGGCAAGAAAATGGCAGATGAAATCCAATGTTGATAAATGCAAAGTCATGCACATTGGAAAACATAATCCCAATTATACATATAAAATGATGGGGTCTAAATTAGCTGTTACCACTCAAGAAAGAAATGTTGGAGTCATTGTGGATACTTCTCTGAAAACATCCACTCAATGTGCAGCAACAGTCAAAAAAGTGAACAGAATATTAGGAATCATTAAGGAAGGGATAGATAATAAGACAGAAAATCTCATATTGCCTCTATATAAATCCATGGTACGCCCACATCTTGAATACTGCGTGCAGATGTGGTCGCCCCATCTCAAAAAAGTTAAATTGGACTTGGAAAAGGTTCAGAAAAGGGCAACAAAAATGATTAGGGGTATGAAACAGCTTCCATATGAGGAGAGATTAATAACACTGGGACTTTTCATCTTGGAAAAGAGACTTCTAAGGGGGAATATGATAGAGGTCTATAAAATCATGACTGGTGTGGAGAAAGTAAATAAGGAAGTGTTATTTACTCCTTCTCATAACACATGAACTAGGGGCCACCAAATGAAATGAATAGGCAGCAGGTTTAAAACAAACCAAAGGAAGTATTTTTTCACACAACACACAGTCAACCTGTGGAACTCCTTGCCAGAGGATGTTGTGAAGGCCAAGACTATAACAGGGTTCAGAAAAGAACTAGATACATTCATGGAGGATAGGTCCATCAATGGCTATTAGCCAGGATGGGCAGGGATGGTGTCTCTAGCCTCTGTTTGCCAGAAGCTGGGAATGTGCGACAAGGGATGGATCACTTGATGATCACCTGTTCTGTTCATTTCCTCTGGGGCACCTGGCATTGGCTGCTGTCAGAAGACAGGATGCTAGGCTAGATGGACCTTTGGTCTGACCCAGTATGGCAATTCGTATGTTCTTATTATTACTATTGCATTGAAAATTTTGTGAGGTTCCCCAATATACAAATAAGGTACTTTGTGCCTGCCTCAGAGCTTACTTTTGAAATGAAGGCAGGATGTAACAAAGTGGCAACAAAACAGTAGAGTGTTTGAAGAGGGACAGATTGACGGTGATAAGATTATGTGGATCCTGAGCAAAGACTTAAGTATGGTATGGTCGAGCAGAAATTTGAAAAGCTAACTTTTTTTTTTAAGTGCAAGTAGAAATAAATAAATGCCATTCTCTCCTTTTTTATTTTCTCTCTACCAGTTTGTGGTTAGTTTTCTTTTGCACTTTTTTAAACATAGTGATTCGAGGAGAAGTGGGGCTTTTTTTCCTGTTCAAAAAGATCAAGAAATGTTTTGACAGATTCTTCAGGGGCATTGCTGAACACACACATCTTCTTTTGGTTGCTTGAGATTTGGCCAGTCTGAGAGATAATGTGTTATAATCTTAATCTGCAGTCTGGCTAGACTAATAAACCTGTATTTGGTTAGAGATCTTTACTGCAGTTTACAGATTTTGATGTAAATATATTTATCATATGGTCAAAAAAAATCAACATTTTTGCTGCAGACTTTACTGATGTTCCCCTGCCAGCTAAGGTGGAAGGGTAGTATTGAATGTTCATAAACATAATCATTCAAAGTACTATTGTATATTTTTAGCATGTCCTCAAGTTTACACACTCATACAGTGTTTACATGGAAGCAATTCAGTGTGCATAAAAAGGTGTAGGGTGTGTGTGGGTGCGCATGCATGCAAAGGGATGTTTTCCTGGACATTTTAAATAGTTTTACCTTTGGAAAAATATATTTTTCTTGAAATTCATATTATATCTATGGTACTGTGGCTCATTGACTCATAGACTTTAAGCAAGAAGGGACCACCATGATCATCGAATCTGATCTGCGCACTGCAGGCCACAGAACCTCAGCGTCCTACTCCTGTAATAGACCCATAACCTCTGATTGAGTTACTGAAGTCTTCAGATCATGATTTAAAGACTTCGAGTCACAGAGAAGCCACCAATTAAATGCTTTAGAGAAGAATCACTAATCTTACATTTTCTAAAACTTGGATTAACGCTTCTTACTCTTAAGATTAATTAAGATTTCAGTTTGTAAGAAAGGCAGTAAAACCAGGTAAAAATATCAATACTTTTATAAATCATTTTAAAAATCGGAGTGAAAAAGATGGCAAGTTTAATAGTAACATATGGCAAAAGTAATTCATTTCAGTAATATGGCAGTGCGCTCTCTCGTTGACCCTATGTCACAGGGTGTCTCTTCAGCTACCGAGTGAGCAGTGTTGCTTAGCCCATTTTCATGGTCTCCTAGTCACAAACATACACAGTCTGTTTATTTTACACCACCTGTACCTTTTAATCCTCAGTTTCCACACATGGTGGACATAGGACAGATATACAACAGAAGGAGCCTTTCAACCAGCTTTTTCCCTTCTCTGTTCACCCTCTAAGCTCCTCCCCTTGCTTCCTGTTTCTCCCAGTTATATATCCTCCCCATTACTAAGCCCATTAGCCCAACAATTGCCACCAGATGTCAGTAATTCCCCCCCACACACACACACCAGGGGTCCGGTGAAAAAAATAGTATGGGATTATGTAATTGAAGACTCTATGATCATGCATATGCACAAAGGGGCTGAATTGCGATTGCACAGGTAACCTTAACTGTGGCATTCCCTAACTTTTGAGTCCCCCCCCCCCCGCCCCCTCTGCTATCTTGCCCCATCACTAAGGTATTTAAGTATTTTGGGGACATTGGATATATGTACAGGGGAAGTGTAGACGTGTACCACACAATCAAGGCTTATGTCGAGAGCATGTTCCTGTGGATTGGAAGTTCTCAGTTAAGATGTGTGTTCTGTGTGATCACTGCACTCTGTGCAAAACATTTGTTCATTTATTGAAGGATGGTTTGTGTGCTTACTGTTTGTTTGTTTATGTGTATTACGGAAGCTCCCAAAAGCCCCAGACAAGTTCAAGACCCCTTTGTATATGGTCCCTGCCCTAAGAACTTAAAACAAATTTGAAACAAGATTGAGCAAGTGAGTGTAACGAACCATTGAAGGGAAGCTTGGAAGGAAGATTGCGAGGGGTAGTAAGGCCACTTGGTTGCATTGTTTGGCTGTTGCACATCTCTATAGTTCCAGATCACACTCCTGTTCATTCTCACTTGTATGTACATTCTTGGACAAAACAATGGTGGGTGAGCTGACCAAATATGAGATACAGTTGAAATATTTACAGTTAAAATAGTTTCTGACAATCCAAAGAAGCCTGGAGAATTCATAAAGAATGTTTGTTCTGAGTGCATTTTGTTAGACAAGTTTTGGACCAGTGGAAAAAATGCATAACTAAATTTGTCTGGACACCTTATCCTCTTATAAACAAACTTCAATACATTCATCTTAATAGCTAAATGAATACAGACAGTTAAGCAATAAGAATGCTTTACACTGACAACAAAACTTGTTAAACATTTTTGGCGAGCGTAGACAAGTTAAAGACTATTCAGCTTTGAAAGCAACAGGTGTTACTTCATTACAAATATATTCCTGTAATTAAAATGAGGAATGACATTTAATATTAACTTTTTTTCTGAGTCATGTCAACCACACTTCTGTTGGGATGTTCCATCTTATATTGACCAAGTCAGAGTAAACTTAGACTTCTAGTACATTCAGAATTTCTCTTATTTAACAAAACACCCCAATTTCCAATTCCCAATTCTGGGATTTAAATATCAGCTTTATAGCAATTGAAGTAGTTAACTTAAAATCCAGTGTGGCTTTCTTCAAAATTCTGTATTCTAGAATGTTCTCCTGACATAAGGTTTGTATTTAATTTCCTTGACTTGTGGTGGTGATTGGTTGTCTTTGTATTTTGTAGTTCACAAGTGTGCCAGAGATGCTTCAGAAAAACACTAAGACAAGTCTTGCCCTCAAAGATCTCATAATTTAAACAATGGATTTAACAGGCAAATGAGGTCACAACATACATCAGGAAGGGTGGTGGTTGCTGGATGGGGGTGGAGCAGAAGGCAGAGTTGCAGATCACAAAACACAGAGCAAAGTGTGTGACAGCCAGAGACAGAGTATTCTCAGTTGAGGTAATCCTGCTATGGAATGAACTTTCAGAGAAGATTAGATGAATCCAGAGTCTGACTGTCTTTGGGAAATGATACAAAACTTTCCTTTTTGATAATGCTTTTCCACCGTGACCCAAATGACATTCACATTATTAGCTTTCATTTTTTCATTAGCTTTTATTTGTTCTGCCAAAATAAACAAATCATACCTAGAGTTAAGATAGAAATATGTTTTCCAAAATTTCTCTATTTTTGACTAAGTAGCCTTCTTTTATAAATGTTTACTGAGACACACCCATGAGTGTTTTATCAAATAATACTTCATCTGACAACAGCTTCCCCTTAGAATATAACATGCACAGAAATGAAAGAAACTTGGTTGGAAAACTGTTTCAGAAGTTTTGAAAAGAAAGTAGAAAAATGCTCAGGCAACAGGTTTTTTAAAAGAAAAGTTTCACATCTGTTTACAGAAATTCAATATGTAACTAAACAAGAAGAAATCTTCTCTGATTTTTTTCCCAGCCTGTTGTCAAACATCTTTGATTTTGTTTGTGCCACCCCTTCAGTCAGGAGACCATATAACTGGTTGTGCTTTCAGACTAGGAAATACTTTACAACTAGGTGTTTTTGCTTCCTGTTCTCAGAGACTGAGTCTAAAAATTCTTAAGTGAATTTAGTGCTGGGATGAAGTGTTGAATTGCCAGCCATGGACACTGAAATAATGTAATATTGATGTACTTTGGCAACAGTTTGCTAATTATTGTTGGTGATGGTGGATTGTTTTGTGATGCGGACAACTTCCTGCTAAGCATTAGACTCAGATGATCCCATTTCATGTATGCTGACATGCATTTCTTTAGCAAATTGGGGCAGGGGGCAGGGTGGGAAGGGGAGGAGATGATTGCAGGGCCCATTGTCTGACCTTTGTTTTCTTGGCTAGCCCTTTGGGGGTGTGTAACTGTAGAGTTGCACTCGTAAAATAGGAAGATGGTGATGCACTCTGGCCGCACATCGTTGGATCATTTTATTTTTATTTTTTGGAAAAGTGGGGAAGGCAAGAAAGAGAAATGTAGAAGCTCTTCAAATGTAGAAGGAGTTCTGATTCTTGTGCATTCAAGGTCCTCATCAGTTTTAACATTTTAACTCTTAATATTCTTTACCGTTAATCCTATTGTGACTGATAGTGATTCTCATTGTGAGCTGTGGAGTGTTGCTGTTCTTTTCTTTCCTTAATTACTGTTGTCTTGCCACTCCTTGTTCCTTCTATTGTCCTCTGATAACCCTGAAAATATGCCTAATCACAGTGAGATATGGCAGCCAAACCTGGGTGGTGAGCACAGGAACACAGTCTGTATGTAAAGTCAACAGTGTCTTCCTTGCAATTGCTCCCTATAGTGAGGAGTTAGCTTGATGCTCTTCTATGCCTCTAGCAGGGAGCTCTTCCACCCCCCCCTCCCCCGGCTTTCTTTACACATAAATGGAACAGTCTCAACCCACATTAAGGAGACTTCTTTGGAACTCTGTCTTCTCCCAAAAGTAGCAATTTAGTGGCACTAGCGCAAAGGATAAAATCCTCCTTCCCCTTTCACTGTACTTGAGGAATTGTGTTGATTTTGGGCATTCTCCATTTCTGTACACCCTGGGAGCAAATGATACTTGGGATTCAAATGACCTTTCCCATATACAGGGCCAGCTTTACGGCTGGGTAACCACCCAGGGCACTATGGTCTCGACTCCACCTGCTTGCTGTTCCATCTGTTGAGCGGCCACCCAGTGCTTGGGGAGCAGTACTTAAGGGGTGCCAAAGAAAGTTCTCCCAGAGCGCCATTTTCACTAAGGCATGCCCTGTCCATGTACTATATTGTGCTACAGAATGATAGCTAGAAATGCCCAGTGATGGCTATGGCTAATGGCTCTAAAGTTTGGTTAATGACCGCTCCTGTCCTTATCCCATCTCCTGATGCTACTAACAAGGGTGCCTGGTCCGAGGTGGTATTTTGTATGGGGACAGGTATCTTGCCTAATCAGAACTGGACCACTTCAGATGAACACTTAACAGTCTTTTGGCCACTGATGTCCTGGTTTGGGTTTGAATTGATGGTTATGAAAAGAAATATTGTGTAAGCTATTACAAATCATGTGAGCCATCAGATCCCAAATTAGTGTTTCTCCACTACGATAATTCCATTATATAGGATTTTATTGCTATTACGGTACATTTTCCCTCAAGTGTTAGAGGAAAATGCATTCTGGTAATCTGGGTAAATATTTTAAAGTATTTGACTGTAAGCTACTGCTGTTTACATTTTTAAATATAAGCCATTTCCTGTACCTTCTGAAAAGCCATAACCTGTTGCCAACACACTCACTCCTCATCCACTGGTCACTTAGATGCTGGCTGTAGAATAGAATAATAAAAACAAACCACATGGGGGAGGAAAACCAAAGCCATCAGTGGAAACTGCTGCTCCCCTTTTGGAATTGAGTGCAAAAAATAAATAAATTGTAGGTGCAGTAAGTGCAGTGTATTCAGCCCCTGCCCCCCTCCCCCCCCATTTTAAGGACAGTAAACTGGATTTAAAATGTCCCAAATGGGCACCATTGAAAACTAAAACCACAAATCTAAAATCTTCAGTAGGAAACTAAACAGAAATCAGAAACAAGCATTCTGTTTAAACATTACCAGAGATAACCACTGTTCCAGTTTACACAAGAGATTCCATTGCAGGCAGGTGCTGAACATCGGCCTTGCACTCGAATTCTGACCTGAAAACACCACTGCTGTTCCACTCCTCAGCCTTTCTTGAGCAGGCATTGTCACTTGTTTTATGTGGAAATTGTAGACAAGGAGATAGATGATAATAATTGGATGTGTGTCCTATGTTGTTGTGTATATTTAGTGTTTGTTGCATTACAGAAAAGATCTCCTAGCTTTTGGCTGTGCTGAACTCTGTGGATTCCTTCTTGGGGTCTGAATGAGCAAGGTAGTGTAAACAACTGAAGATAGGACAAACACAGGGACCACGCTGATGATTAGTCTAGATAGGAGGATAAGTGAAACTGCTCTTGTTTTACGTCAGTATAATCTGGGACGCTGCAAAGGAGTCAGAATTCTGTTTGGACAAAGAAAATAGACAAATACAGAGTCCTGAAAGTGCAGGATCACAAACAGTATTTCCAGTATGTTTTAATTCCCTGGGCCTTCGTGTAGCTCTTGGGCTAACTTTAACAGCAAACAAGCTCGGTCTTGAAAATTTTAACAGAGCAGCTACTTGCAGAGAGAGTTGCTACATGGACAGGTGAAGGGAAAACTTTTGTTTATTCGGTCAGTGAGTCATATTAAAAAAAAAAAAATCATGAAAGCACATCAAACATTACATTGTTAGCCCTGGAGAGAACTTCCGTAATTCTCCAGAGCGCCTAGTTCCCCATGAATGACATGGGATTAGACCTAACATTTGGAGACATTTATATTACTGGCACCTATAGCCTGGTAAAACATGGTGTACTTACTTAGCTTGGCCAAAACAGCTTCCCCTAACCTAGAGGTTTCTGAGACTTCTTCTCAGTGGTCCTGATTTTTGTAGCCTATCAGGTTGAGGAAGAAACAGGGCATTAGAATTAGCAAGAGTGTAATAATTCTAAAGAAACTGAATAATACATCTGATGTAGAAGAAAAACCATCATATGTTAGCTACAGGCCCTCATTATCTTAACCTAATTTTGTTCAGATTTTTTTAAAAAGCAAATTAGGCCTTTTTGTGTGGACTGAAAAACAGAACTCTTGAACTATGTTTCTCCAGCAGTTCTTGCAGTTTTCCAGGTTTCACTGTTGTGAAAGGATATGTCACATGTGGGGCAAGCAGTAGTGGTCAGACAGGTATGAGGAATAACAAATAAAAATGAGTCTGTGAAAGGGAAAGGGGATGTATTCACAAATAGCAGACCATTTGAAAGTTTCTAAAATATCGGGAGTCTTATTTCATTTGTCAGAATACTGCAGCAATTTTTAATTCATATAACAACTTTAAAAAGAGTGACAAATATTAACATTATGGGATTTTATATGTTGTTGTTAAATCTAACCTGGGGCAACTGTCAACAGTATTGACAGTTCCTTTGTAAATGCTGAGTGCAAAGTATCTTTTAGACGTGGAAGAGCAGAGAGCCAAAAATAAGGGGCATCTCAAAATATCTGTTGACTTAGGGATTTGTTGCATATGTAACAAGCTGGCTATAGTGTGCGCCAAATGCAAAGTGAACCAGGAGCTGTGCTGCAAAGTTGGCACAGTGTTCTAATTGTTTTTAAATAGTCTGCAGTGTCAAAAGCAGCTGGTTAACCTAAGTACCATTACTAATTAAAGAGAACCAGAATCAGTGCGGAATGCAAGATCACTGCAGCCTTACAAGGGCAGATTTAGGTCTTTAACAGTTCCTGGAGCCAGAATGTAATGTAGTCAAAGAAACAATCAGAGCCAAGATGGAAGTGGTCTCTGCCAATATTTCAGCACAAAATTAAAGTTTGGAGACACGCTGATACCTTGGAAAATGCTTAAACTGTAGATAAATAATTAATAAATTAATTGTTTAGCCACTGCTGTTTACCTAATTTAGAGAGCTGATGGTGAAATTCTGGGTCATGACTGGGGAAACAGCAGGGGACTGGTTTTAGTTCTGGCTTTACCCTTACACATGCTACAAAAGCTGAGTATCTGAGTTTCACCAGCCACTGAGGTTTTATATTTTTGGTATGTTTCAAGGCATGCTGTGCTATACACAAGCCTATTCTAATCTGACCTTCCAACTTTCTGTGAACATTAATATAATTGCCCGTATCTGAAGGCGTGCAAGAACTGAGAGTTGAAAGCAGCTTTTGGAAAAATTTAATTTTAAATATCTAGAATTTTGTTTGCACTGTGGGCAGAAAAAGTGGGGATTGTTATTTCTTTGCACACAGTTGTATTTGTTAGTTGTAGGTGGAATAAATGTTAATAAAAGAAAAATGGGTATCCAACAATGTCTGAATAATATAGTCACTTGCTCTACTGTGCTAATTAGTCATACTGTACTATTTAGAAATGCATGTTCATGGAAAGTGTTTTCTGGAATTGCAGACCCTTGACAAATCCAGGGTGACTTCAGCATGAGATAATCACCTTGTGCAGTACTACTTGTTGTGTGGAATAATTCCTTACTTAGCTAAAGAGACTTCTGTACTGAAATGTTTGGAGCCTGGAAACTTGACATTCTCAGAGATTTATAGAGTGGCAAGCATTGTACTTCAGAGAAAAAGCTTTAGAGAGAGCTTGTGTAGATTGACCAAAGGGAAAGTAAACAAAGCATGCATGTAACCAAAACAATGTCTTTAATTGAATTGAGAAGCACATATAAGGAGTTGCTAGCACAACGTATTTTGGTAGGCCCTGAATCAGTAAAAACAAGTTAACATTTCTCTTCTGTGTTTGGAAGATCCCTTCAGTATCAACACACTTTTATGGTACGCCATTCTCATAATTAATTCCACATATTATTAGCTTTACTGTGAAGGTGTTTTCCATCTTCTCTTAAATTCTGTTTTTAATAATTGTGTGCTTCTTGCACATATGATGTATTTGCTTGGATCAGTGTTTTTCATAACTTAAAAACATAAATGGTTACCCCATGTCTCTTCCAATACGGAAAATCACAGCTTTCAAAATCCTCTTCATTTATATCTTTGAAGCTTTGTTGCATTTTGGTTGGCTGTTGTAGTGGAGTCCTTTCAAGATCAGTTACATCTTTTTGCTAACTGGAATGGGAGGGGAAAGCAATCCACGTAAGAAGGTAAACACTGCCAGGATCAGTCCTGTCGCTGGCAGTGGCAAGTGGCGGATGTTTCTGAGGAAGGCGTTATGCTTCCACTCCATATAGTGCAGTATGGGTTAAATGTCATTAGAATGCCCAAACCAGGGTCATATTTACTCAGATACTGAAATAGTAATAGCCTGCATTAGTCCTCGTTCATTATTTTTACTGGTAAAGATGAACTTGCTGGTGGGAAGGAGACTGAGACCATGAATTAAAGTCCACATCATGCATTTAATTTTAAATTTAAACACAAGCATAGAGTACACTCTGTGCTTCATCTGCTGCTTGAGATTGAATTCATTTCCCCCCTCATCTTTGAAGTAGCAATAAGATACTGCTTCTACTCTAGTTCTACAGACTAGTTCCACAGTTTGAGAGCACCACTCTATTAAAAGATTGCCGTTTCATTCTCACTATATGTGTTTGCTTATAGACAGGAATAGATTCTCTTGTACACCAACTATTTTTAACTAATAAACTAGTTAACATTCTCATATGTAATGATGATAGCATGAGTTACGGAGGTGTCCTGAAATAGATAAATATGACTCTGTTGTGTTCTGTGCATAAAACAGTGATGAAGATAATACATTTTTATATAAAACAGAGCAAAAGAGGTTCTCTAATTTCTGTTTCTAGAGAGAGAATTTTGTAAAATTTGTGCTACCATAATAAAGCAGTGGAAACACCTGATAGAGGAAATGTGTTGAGCTTTTTATGAGCTTGTAAAGTACTTTCAGTTAGTTACTAAGGTACAAGCACTAACATGGATGTCTCTTCCCCACCAGTGAGGATGTCCTCCTGAGAATGCCAAAGGAAATTAAAGTATATGACAAAGGGATAGTTAACAACATGTTTTAATTACTTGAGTGAGGTGATTCACTGCAATAATTTTAATTTACCCCTGTTTATTTCAGTTTGGTGTATCTTGATCTGTTTAAAGCTTATTTAATAGTAATTATACAGACCTAAACACTACCAGCTGTGCAGCTAAAAGACAAAATGAATTAGAGTCTTGGAAACAGTTACATATATGCTTTAAAGCAGGGGTTCACAACCTTTTTCATTCTGAGGGCCCCCCCCCCAACATGCTATAAAAACTCCAAGGCCCACCTGTGCCACAACAACTGGTTTTCTGCATATAAAAGCCAGGGTTGGCATTACAGGGTAGCAAGCAAGGCAGTTGCCTGGGTCCCCATTCCACAAGGGCCCCTGCGAAGCTAAGTTGCTCAGGCTTTGGCTTCAGCCCCGGGTGGCAGGGCTCAGGGCCCCAGGCTTCAGCTCCATGCAGTGGGGCTTCAGCTTTCTGCCATGGGCCCCGGTGAATCTAACACTGGCCATGCTTGGTGGACCCCCTGGAACCTGCCTGTGGCCCCTCCAGGGGCCCCCGGATCCTTGGTTAAAAACCACTGCTTTAAAGGACTTTTTATAGACAAGCTATAGAAACTTCAGTTGCTTGTTCTGGGACTACTTCCTTTCAACACTTAATTGTTTAAGACATTTTACTTAGTTTTGTTTCCATTAATTACATTCTGGTAATAATTAGTTTTTGCATATGTGGGAGTAGTACACTATTATGTCTAGTTATGTGTTCATGTGTGTGAAATTCCCCAGTGTGCAATGTGGGCTGCTGTGTCTCCCTCCAGGCTCTGCTCACACAGCCACTAGCATGTAAAATCACTCTGGGCTGAATAAAATGAATCCATCCATGAATTACATACAGGGCAACACCCGCATATCCCCAGTCCGAGTGTCGCTGCCCCAGAAATGTGCAATTTACACTGTTCAGTTCCCTCTTGGACAGTGTAAGCTCGTAGTCATGTCATTGCAACAATGGATAATGATTGTTTTAAAGAAAAAGCTATGTAAATATAGGAACGCTCTTTCTCTATAGGTTGAGTTGTCTTTCAAAACTCAGAAATAGTATTAGACCTCTATGATGAGAACATACTTAAACAAGTTTCAGAGTAACAGCCGTGTTAGTCTGTATTCGCAAAAAGAAAAGGAGTACTTTGTGGCACCTTAGAGACTAACCAATTTATTTGAGCATGAGCTTTCGTGAGCTACAGCTCACTTCATCCGATGAAGTGAGCTGTAGCTCACGAAAGCTCATGCTCAAATAAATTGGTTAGTCTCTAAGGTGCCACAAGTACTCCTATACTTAAACCTCCCAATATTTGCTGTGCTAAGGGATGGTCTCCATGATGTGGGGACTTACTTTTGCTAATACAATTTCATTTTGGTTGCAGCCTAAAAGTAATTAGTGTTTATGACCGGCTTTGGGAAGTCTGAGATGTAAAGTACTTTAGGTGCAATAACCATATGTAAGTTACTAATTATATCAGTATTACAGATCAGTAATAATTCTCAGTTTATACTAAGCAATGACCCTCAGACATAGAACTTTTCACTACTCTTGTGAAGCCTGTACACTTACAAATATAAACTAATGCCTTCAGGAGGAATTTAAGGAGATTAGTCACACAGTAATCATATCTTTATTACTCTTTAATGCAAACAGTTGTAGGAATAGCCTTGGCATCCACACAACCATGCAATTCTAGGCTCGATTAGGGTGGTTAAATGACCCAGAGTAGTGAAGTTTTGTCTCTAAAATACATGGTTTTAAAAAAAAATTAAAAGCAAGGCTGAAAGGGAAGAGACCAAGGAAAGCATAATAAAAAGAATGAAGAATCAGGTTTTCCTGGTAGACAGAAACACTTTATTTGTAAAAGGCACCAATCACATCGTGCTGATGCTGTCTTTATTTGCCTTTCATGCTTATGATCTAAAATTTAATATTAGGTCTTTTATCTAATATTAAAGTCATAATCTAAAACCTTAACTGATTCCTGGCAAGATACAACTATTGTATTACCTTATTGTATGCAAGAGAGAAGCATTGTTAATATGATATAGTTAGAATAATCCTTCAGACATTACTGGCCCTATTGTCTGTTGAGACTGAGCATATGAGGAAGACGGAAATCCACATGGCAACACCCACTTTTCCTTTTCTGAAATTTAAAATGAGCTCTAATTCTTAATGTGTTCTGAAGCTTGCTTTTACAAGTATTTTTTTCAATTGTTCTTAAAATGACTAAGATCATGTTAAGATTTTCAAAGATCTTATTTGTTAGTTAATGAACCTCTTTCGCAGAGTGATACTAGTTCAGAATATGGAAATGAAATAAAAATTCAACCCCCAAATAAGGCTGTATTATTAAGTCATGCTTCCTAGTTAACTAGGAGAGGCAGGTAAAAGAATGCTTTTTGTAGTACTGATTGTCACACAGTCATGCATAACTAAATTGAACTAGACAGGGTGGATTTGATTTAAATCATGATTTAAATCTGTGACAGGGTCAGGCCTGATGGCTACAGGAGAGTGATAGAAGGCAGATATATTAGCCCCAGGTTAACTAGGTCCCTTTTCCCTGGGTAAGGTAACAGGGAAGGTTCCAGAACAATCAGGAACCTTCTGGAGACAATTAAGACAGACAGGCTGATTAGAACACCTGCAGCCAATCAAGAAGCTGCTAGAATCAATTAAGACAGGCTAATCAGGGCACCTGCGTTTAAAAAGGAGCTCACTTCAATTTGTGGTGCATGTGTGAGGACCTGGGAGCAAGAGGCACTAGGACCTGAGAGTGAGAATGCGTACTGTTGGAGGACTGAGGTGTACAAGCATTATCAGACAGCAGGAGGAAGGTCACCATAAAGAAGGTGTTGGGCGGAGGCCATGGGGAAGTAGCCCAGGGAGTTGTAGCTGTCATACAGCTGTTCCAGGAAGCACTCTAGACAGCTGCATTCCACAGGGCCCTGGGCCGGAACCCGGAGTAGAGAGCGGGCCCGGGTTCCCCCCAAACCTCCCAACTCCTGGTCAGACAGAAGAGGAGTTGACCTGGACTGTGGGTTCACGAAAACGGCCAAACTGAGGGCTGCCATGAAGCTCCAAGGCGAGCAAAACTGCCAATAAGCGCAAGACCCACCAAGATAGAGGAGGAACTTTGTCACAAATCAAATTGATTTAAATCACTAGCCAGGAAGACTCTATTTAATCATGGTTTTCTACATAGAAGTGCATTCTTGTTGGTTGTTATAACCTTAATATATATTCTTCACAACTCAGAGATAGATGTAGGTTTCATTTTTAGAAGGTATACACTATACATTTTTAAACAGCGATTTATATTGAAAACTTTTCAGATTAGTTTTACAGCTATATCAGAAAATGAATGATTGTTTGGTTATTTCATTTACTAAAGGTAATTGAAGCAGATATTTCTGAAGTCATTGGGAGGTGAACGATCTCCAATTCAATAGGTTAATCATTAATATTTGGAGGATTTTCTTGCCATGCTGTATTAGGAGGAGAACATCACCAGACAGACATTTAAATTGTTTTATTTAACTAAAATAACAACATTAAGTATTCTGGATTTTTTTTTTAACAGAAAACCTATAATATTTTAACAAAAATCATATGTCCTTCACTTCTCACATTTATCTCCAGATTTCTTCTTGTCCGGATCTATTCTGCCCCCAACAATCTTCTATTCATAGAACCTTTTGAAACTTTGCACTTTTAGAGAGAGGTAAGGGATTGACTATGTGTACACAAATTTGCAGAGGGACAACAGAGTTGAGGTCTGTTATTTCTCACCTCTCTATATTATTTATTTAAAAACATTTTTGCTGTTAACAAGCATGTTACCTCTGGAGTGACAAATCCAGTTTGAGAACTGCAAAACTAAGCGTCTCTGATGGTATCTTCTAGACTGAGCACTGAGCCCCATTGGGTCGATAAAAAGATTAACCTAAATAATCTATACAGAAGCCCCTGGAACTGCATATGATTGGGTCCCTAATCCATGAACTATTGGAACTCATTTACAAAACTTTTCTTAAACATTACATGAATATATTGTCTCATACCATAGAATTAGAATTTATAATCTGTATTCCATGATGATATCTTCGAGTTATAATATATCTTAATTAAAACTATCTTTAGATATTTTTTTCTCAAAAAGCATTTTATCAAAAAAATCCAATTTAAACCAAAAAAATCTGATTTTTTTTTTAAATCATTGATTTTTATCCACTCTGGAACTAGAAGTGGCAAGTCATGTTTAAGGTTCCAGTGTGCTAAGTCTCTGTTTACCTATTTATTAAAGAACTTCACAAAAATAGTCAGAATTTTAAATAATGTTTAATATGATTTTAGTTATTCTCAGTCATACTCATTACAATTGATGATGTCACATATTTTTCTTTTTTTTTTTTACTGTAATAGTTGTGCGCTTGATTAACATTACAGAAATCTAAAATCCACAGAGTATCTTGCTCTAGAAGATTTTGCTATTCATTTGTTTTCCATGAAATATGTGGTGCAATCTTGGCCCTGTTGAAGTCAGTGTCAAAACTCTGACTTCACTAGGGCCCAGATTTCACTCTTGGTATTTGTTTAAGGATAGACATTCCTCTACCTACTGTTGATAATACCAACAGATTTTGGATGACATAAACTCGGGGTGTGTTGAAAATAGCTTTTATGTACAGATCCTCTGCTTTGTTATTAAACATATTAAAGTACGCTATCTAAGAACTTGATTTACTAAACACTTTAATGCCACAGAACTCTGCATAGGAATGTAAAAGCAACACGTGTGCAAATAAGTTACTTTTGCAGTTTTTGTGGCCACTGTGTGAAAATCAATGCATGTTCTGTATAGATTTACTAATTCAAACCTAAAATACTGCTATTGCCCTACAAGTAAATATTCCATACAAAATGCTTTACCTCACCCTTATTCTGACACCCCCCCAAACCCCCCGCAAAAAAAATATATAATAAAAGCATGAGGAAGGTAAAATAGTCACAGTAGGACCTAGAGTAAAGAGACAAGATATTCTTTCTCTTGTGTCCACCATTTTGTTGCTGCTCTGATGCATGTTTATTTGTGAAGCCCTGGTTAGTGTGGTCTCAGAGCTTCTGGTGTAAATTTTTTTTGTCTGATGTTTACATCTGTCACATACGCACATTGTATGCATTGTTGTTGTAGCCATGTTGGTCCCATGATGGTCCCATGATGTTAGAGAGACAAGTTCGATGAGGTAGTATCTGTTGTTGTACCAATTTCTGTTGGTGAGACAGGCAAATTTTCAAGCTTTCACAGAGCTCGTCTTTGGTCTAGGAAATGTACTCAGAATGTCAGAGCTAAATCCCAAGTAGCATAAGTAGTTAACACATACTTCAAGGGACCATTCAGTGAGAAGTGGCCCATTAACACCTGTCCAGTCATGGGGTGGGGGAAAGCTGGAGTATTGTGGGTTACAGATTGCTGCAATAAACTATAAATCCAGTGTCTTTATGCAGTCAGTTTTTAGTATCTAGCAGAATTATGAATTTAAGTTCCCAGGCTCATCTTTTGAAAGTGTTGTGCAGGTTTCCTTTGAGGATGAGGACTGAGAGGTCAGATATGGAGTGATCACTTTGTGAAAAGTGTTTACCCACCGGTGATAGGGTCTTTTCGTCTTTTATCACATTTCTTTTGAGAGCGCAGTAATTGCTTTTTTTCACCCACATAGTTGTTGGGGCATTTAGTTATCTTTTGGGCCTTGTCTACACTATGAAGTTTTGTCTGCAAAAGTTATGCCACTTTAATTAAAACCACTGTTGCATGTCCACACTAGCTTCTTGTGTCGCCCGGGTGCATCTACGCTAACAGCTCTTGGATCGACACAGAGAGCAGTGCACTGTGGTAGCTATTCCACTGTGCAACTGGCCAGAGAGTGCTTTGGGAAGGGTTTGCAATGCCTCATGGGACAGGAACAGCATCACATGACACAGGTTTCTCAATCCCATCCTTCCAGGGGCATCCAAGTAGATTGTCAGCTGCTTTTCACCCCACTGAAGGGGTGGGGGGAGAGGAGAGTGGTGTGTCTGGGGCGGGGAAGACAGCAGGCTGACTGATCTATTCTGAGGTGGAGGAGGGGGTCACCTTCCCACCCCCACATCAGCCCCTGGCTCTGCTCGGCACACTGGTCTCTCCTGAAGCAGCCCGCTCTGCCTGCCTGCTTATGGCTCTGTGATTCCCTCCGAGTTCTCCCACAGCCTCCTCATCTGTGGGGAGCAGCATCCCGAGCTGCTCTGGGAGCTCTCCGTGCTGAGGCTTGTCAAAGCAGCGCAGCAGTCCCGTCCCTGCAGCAGCAGTCTGCCTGCCGCTGTGCTCCAGTGCAGGGCAGAACAGGAGCCTTCCACATTAATGATTTGCTCTTTGTTCCCCCAACGGAGCCGCATGCTCAGCTGTCAGATACTTCCCGGAACTTTGAAAAGGGAGGGGCGCATGTCTGCAGGGCAGCAGAGATCAAACCAATGAGCAGAGCGGTCACAGCAGGCATTATGGGATACTGGGGGAAGCCAGTTCTGTCGACAGAACAAACAGCAGAGTCTGCACTGATGCTTTGTTGCTTTAACTTTGCCGCAAAAAGCTTTATGCCTCTTGTTGAGGTGGTTTTGTTTTGTCGATTAAACAGCAGTTTTGCCACCAAAAGTAGCGTTGTAGTGTGGACACCTCCCCTGTTTCGTCGGCAAAAGGCAATTTTTCCTGACAAAACTTTGTAGTGTGGACAAAGCCTTAGTTTAGTTGTTATTGGGCCATAAATGTATTGTGAAAATCCCTGTGACTGGACAGGTTTAAGACTAGAAACAGGTTGTCGTGGCTCAATCCAAGTGACATGATGAAATGCAGTCCCAATAATATGTATTTTGAAGAAGGAGAAATCCTATTTCCCCCCAATAAGTCACATTGGTTCCTTTTGTGGCATTGTGTTGTGCTTTGTTTGTTTGTTACACATTCTTCTTACCAAGGTCTAAATAGTATTTTTCTGTCATTGTGAAACAGCCCGCTGAAAGCTATGTCACGAAAATATACAGAAGCTGCTCATTTGTCAGTTATATATGCATTTCATAGTCTTCCTGGAAGAACTGCACCAGAGAGAGAGACATTAACTAAAATGTTAGCTTGTGGTAGAAACAAAAAACAAGGAAACTTTAAAGTGAACATCCATTCCTTGTCTCCATACTTGCACCTTTCCTTTTCATGGTGAATTACAGTTATGATCTTAACTTTGAAGCCCTTGGACATGTAGTTTGTTAGTTTGATAGAACCTTAGTATTCCTTATACATAGTTATTTCTGCTGTTCTTTTGAATTGATTATTCCAGAATTTCCATCTTGAGCAATGGACATTTGACTTTCATATGTTACATGCTGTCATTGCTGATTATGAAAATCTGACACAGTTAAACCATTACACAGACAAATTTGGGATATTTCACCTACATTTGGCATGGTCAGCAAAACTTGTCCCATGTACTGGTCTTCCAGTTTTTTTCTAGAAATAGAGTGGGAATTAGTATACACATGACACCCTACCTCAAACATCCGAAGGCTCTGCTGTCCTAAAACGTCACTCGATTTTTGTTTTGGTAGTTCTTGTTTTGTTTGAAAGTAGAATCTAGAATTTCCTGGAAATGCATTTTCTAACATCTTGGAATTGATGACCTTAAAATCCTATTATCAGTACTAGTGTATCTCCTTTGATGTCAGGATTTTTGAGAATCTTCAAAAGTATATATGGGAACGTCAAATGTGGAAACTTACTTTGTTTTTGTCTAAGAATAGAAACTTGTATAACAGTTAAAATAACTAAAACTAACCTTAAAACATTATTTCTCATCTAATTCATGTAGAAAACTATAGACGGATGAATAGATCTTTTGAAGCTTTTCTTTGATACTCTGGGTTAATCATTATCTGTTATGAATGTTTCACAATGTAAGAAAGGTCATTGAGTAAAAAGTAGTTTTTAAAATTTGTGAACAAAAATAGCGCATTGCAAATACTCTAGAGGTCTTAAGATTTATAGCGCCTGCATTTATAATGTTATTTCTGTTCACAGCTTTCTGCTGCTCGGCTGCTGCATTTTAATGTACGGTAGTGTCTCTGGCGGTTTGCTAAAATGTCCATTCACTGAAATGTTTCTATCGCAGTTCTAGGGAAGGGTTAAAATCAGTAAGTACACGTGACATATGCAAACTATGAATCATTCCAATAGATCTGTTCAACTCTCCTGCCTGCCCAGGCAGCAGGCAGATGCTGTTCCCTTGGTTGCCATGGCAATCCTGCCTGTACTATAATAAAGCCCAGCCCAGATCCTTCCTTAGGCAGACCTCTGCGGCTGTTTCACCTAGCTCATTGTTTTTCCTCTAGAGGAGGAGGAGAGAAAGGGAAGGAACTGACTGAACAGATTAGGATACCAAAGGCAGCAGCAGTTTTTCATCTGCTTATAGCCTCTCGAGCCTTATTCAGGGAGAATTCAGAGCATGGCAGGCTCTTGATTTGTAAGATTCAGATGGGCTTGCAGGCAGCTGTGCTAGCCAACAACATCCTCAAGAGTGTATTTCCTAGTGGTATAGAGAGAGGAGCGAAAGTGTGTAGCGACTTGTAATGGGGTGGAGAAAGTCTCTCTGCTGACTACTTGTGCAGCAGTTTATCATTCCCTGCTACATTCCTCCGTTCTGAAGCCCCCTTCCAAGAAGAGAGCTGATGTCATCCAGAAGATCTTTTGGCAGGCTCTGAGCAGCCGGCAAGTCCAGTCTTGAAGGCAGCAGACTTAACACAGTTCCCCTTCAGCTTCATTTTGCGTGACTATCTTGGGATTTGTGTGCCTCCGGAAATGAAAAGCTCCTAACATGGTTCTGAGGATTAAGTGTGACCTGTGAGAAGGGGATTCTGTGATCACGGATACCTGGCTTCGTAGTAAAAGACTTGGATTTATTGGTCAGAAGACCATATCACTTTGTCCAGTGAATGGATTGTATGAAAGCATCAGAAATCTGTGAAACATACTGTTGCCTGAAAGCCTGCCAGGCAAGAAGAATAAGATTCCTTCTAGAATTCTAATATTAAAAATATACATATTTCTTGGCTTTAAAAGGAACTGTGTTTTTTCGTGTTCTGCAATGAGAAAGTAAGAGAACAATTCTATGCTTGTAAATAGACAAACTGTTTTCAAGTAACTATTTTCAGAAGTTAAACCTTAATTTTCTTTTGTTTACATGGCTGATAAAAATTAAATTTATTTTGATGAGGTTCTTTGGTAATTGGAAATCTGATTTGTAAGTAAGAAGATATGCCTTTTTATTTCTTTATTTGAGAAATACCAACCTCCACCACATATACCTTCTGTTATTTAAAAATACTGACGTCAATGTTTTAGTCTAGTGCTATTTATTTACACTAGACTGTCAAATATTTTATAGACTGTTTTTCTGCAAAACAAACAGCGCTGTGAGGAGTATAGAGAATTAAAAAGAATAAATTGACATTGCATATTGATCCCCTCTTTTTTTTTTCCCCCCCCCCCTGGAACAATGGATTACCTTGGAGACAAACTGACAGTGGCACAAACTCACATGACCCAGTGGATGGGGACAGTGCGTAGATCCTTACAGGAGGCACTAAATTTAGTCACAACTGCAGTTGCTCATGAACGGACTAGCGGGGAGGGTGGAAGCAGAACTCCCTTCAAGCGAACCTCCTCCTTCAGGCATTTTGCATCCCGGAGCAGAGAATCATTTCGAAGGTTTTCAGTGCGGAGTCAGCAGAGGTTCTCCTCCCTGAGGAAGAGGCAAGCCAGTTCAGAGCCACCAGACCTTGTAAGCAATGCCCCCTTTTTAGTTCTCCAAAGGTAGATAACTTTTATGATAAAAATTAAGGAAGTTTTTCACGGCAGCATCTTGGCCAGGAACACTGATCTGTGTCATGTCAACTTTTCAGTTTAAAAATATTTTCCAAAACACTTGTAATGCTGCCTGTTTGTAAATGAGCTGGGCTCTTTCTGTAGTGTAAATAGAAATTTCCATTAACTCTCATTGGTCAAAGATAATTTATACAAGTTTTTGACAAAAAACTAACTTTGGTGTTCTCTTAAAACTAAGATAGGACAAAGATCTAGTCTGTAATTGGCAAAAGTTAGTCCGAAGCTGCTTTGTGTTTGGTATGCAGATGGGGAACACATTTGCCCAATGTAGCTTCTTACTTGATGTGTACATTTGTTCTTTTCATTTTTAATGACAGTGTTTTAGGTGAAATAATTAATGTAGACTGGTAAAAAGAATCAAGGTGCTATCACCTTGCAGCTAATAGTAAACCAATAATATTGGCCAATAAGGGACTAAAAGCTTGTTTGTTCTTACATAATAATTAATTTTTTAGTATTATGAAATACAGAATTTATGGCCCACGCTGGAATCTGCAGGGCATAATTTAATGAGAGCATGTGAGGATGATCTGGCTTGCTCTCCATACACTATGACTTTGGGTCATGTGGAACCATTTTTTGATTAAATGTCTTTTTCTTTTGTGGGGTTATCTTCAGAAAATGCACACTTTCTTGTTAAATAACTAGAAATACAAGGTGATAAGAGAAATGCACACTGCATAGGGAAGAGTTTTTTATGCATATGAGGGGGTAAGAATTCTCCAGGCCACATAAAAGGTCAGTTTGAGACACTCTGAAGTGGTATGGCGATTGGGGATCCTGCTCTTGTTCCTACCAACAGATTTCTGCCAGGCTTAGTTGACAAATCACCATAAAATGTTTGGGCAAAAGATAAACCTCTGTAATTCATAATCTGTATCTATGCATTGTAAAGCCACAAGGTTTCAGGTAGTTCCAACTGCTGTTTTCCTAGTGAACTAAAAGAAAAGGTAGAACACCCAGCTCATTCTAATGGTTAAATGAGCCAAGTCACTTTTAAACATATGTTTTATTGGGAAGGAATTTAATAAATGGCTACAAACATTTAAAGAATAGTTCAACAAATTGTAAAGCAGACTTCTGATTTAGGGCTTGCTTTTGCACCATTGAAAGAAGGGAGTTTTACCTTGATTTCAATGGGAGCAGGATCAAGCCCTTCATTTCTAGTGTCTAGATAAACCATGAATGGCCCTATCGTGTGAACTTGTCCAGAATTTTTTTTAGAAAGCAATATGCCTTCCTAAAGCCTAGAGGCATGGATAGAGGTGATGGGGGCTAATTAGGATTTGTTCATTGTGTGCTTTATGTAAAGCATGCATTCCTCAGAAAGGTGTGGCATCTGCACACACAAATCCTGCTAATATTTCATCAGCAATAAAACCTAAAAAACTTTATTGGTCTGACTTGTTATTCATTTACTGTTTGGCAGCTCAGCTAAAGAAACTGAAAAAGATGTGTTGTCAAAGAAGCACAAAAGCAGGAAAGAGGCAAGTTTAGTTGGAAACAAATGTAATGGGCGGGGGGGAAGCACTTCATGGGAAATTGTGACACTACACAATTAGAGTTGTCAAAATGAAAAACAATTTAAAATTATCATGCGAAAGTGATACAAATATATGGTTTCAGAAATAGAAAGGAATGGAGTCTGCCTCTTGCTTAACAGGTCATTTAGAAGTAACACAGCAAAACTTCCCACTGCTTACAGCATAGAAAATCTTCCTGAAAGGTAGGGTGGCCTTTGAACTTACTACTCATGCAGGTAGGCACCAGAGCCACTTTAGGTCTGAATCCTGCAAACATTTATGTATGTGTTTAACTTTAAGTATGTGAGTAGTTTAATTGAAATAATATCAATATTTTCAAAGTTAAGCATTTGCATGATTCAATTTAACCAAAATAGCCTAGGGATATAGGGACTTAGAATTACAAGCTTCGTTTTGATTGTTGTCAACCTAAAACAATTCTTAAAAAGAAAAGTCCCTACATAATGGAGTTTATATTCAGTATGATTCAGTATCTGGCTGTACTTTCACAGCAATTTTACCTTTCTGACTGGGGCTGAATATTGCTTGGGCATGCAGGAGTGAAATTAGGAAGGCCAAATCACACCTGGAGGTGCAGCTAGAAAGAGATGTTAAGAGTAACAAGAAGGTTGCTTCAGGTATGTTAGCAACAAGAAGAAAGTCAAGGAAAGTGTGGCCCCCTTACTGAATGAGGGACGCAACCTAATGACAGAGGATGTGGAAAAAGCTAATGTACTCAATGCTTTTTTTGCCTCTGTCTTCATGAACAAGGTCAGCTCCCAGACTGCTGCACTGGGCAGCACAGCATGGGGAGGAGGTGAGCAGCTCTCTGTGAAGAAAGAAGTAGTTCGGGACTATTTAGGAAAGCTGGACGAGCACAAGTCCATGGGGCCGGATGCTCTGTATCAGAGAGTGCTAAAGGAGTTGGCGGATGTGATTGCAGAGCCATTGGCCATTATCTTTGAAAACCCATGGCAATCGGGGGAGTCCCGGATGACTGGAAAAAGGCTAATGTAGTGCCCATCTTTAAAAAAGGGAAGGAGGAGGATCCTGGGAACTACAGGCCAGTCAGGCTCACCTCAGTCCCTGGAAAAATCATGGAGCAGGTCCTCCAGGAATCAATTTTGAAGCACTTAGAGGAGAGGAAAGTGATCAGGAACAGTCAGCATGGTTTCACCAAGGGCAAGTCATGCCTGACTAATCTAATTGCCTTCTATGATGAGATAACTGGCTCTGTGGATGAGGGAAAAGCAGTGGACATGTTGTTCCTTGACTTTAGCAAAGCTTTTGACGTGGTCTCCCACAGTACTCTTGCCAGTAAGTTAAAGAAGTATGGGCTGGATGAATGGCTGATAAGGTGGATAGAAAGCTGGCTAGATTGTCGGGCTCAACGGGTAGTGATCAATGGCTCCATGTCTAGTTGGCAGCCGGTATCAAGTGGAGTGCCCCAAGGGTCGGTCGTGGGGCTGGTTTTGTTCAATATCTTCCTTAATGATCTAGAGGATGGTGTGTATTGCACCCTCAGCAAGTTTGCAGATGACACTACACTGGGAGGAGAGATAGATATGCTGGAGGGTAGGGATAGGATACAGAGGGCCCTAGTCAAATGAGAGGATTGGGCCAAAGGAAATCTGAGGTTCAACAAGGACAAGTGCAGAGTCCTGCACTTAGGACGGAAGAATCCCAGTGGACGAGAAGCTGGATATGAGTCAACAGTGTGCCCTTGTTGCCAAGAAGATCAATGGCATTTTGGGATGTATAAGTAGGGGCATTGCCAGCAGATTGAGGGACGTGATCGTTTCCCTCTAGTTGACACTGGTGAGGCCTCATCTGGATTACTGTGTTCAGTTTTGGGCCCCACACTACAAGAAGGACGTGTTAAAATTGGAAAGCATCCAGTGGAGGGCAACAAAATTGATTAGGGGACTGGAACACATGACTTATGAGGAGAGGCTAAGGGAACTGGGATTGTTTAGTCTGCAGAAGAGAAGAATGAGGGGGGATTTGATCGCTGCTTTCAACTACCTGAAAGGGGGTTCCAAAGAGGATGGCTCTAGACTGTTCTCAGTGGTAGCGGATGACAGAACGAGGAGTAATGGTCTCAAGTTGCAGTGGGGGAGGTTTAGGTTGGATATTAGGAAAAACTTTTTCACTAGGAGGGTGGTGAAACACTGGAATGCGTTACCTAGGGAGGTGGTGGAATCTCCTTCCTTAGAAGTTTTTAAGGTCGGGCTTGACAAAGCCCTGACTGGGATGATTTAGTTGGGGATTGGTCCTGCTTTGAGCAGGGGGTTGGACTAGATGACCTCCTGAGGTCCCTTCCAATCCTGATATTTTATGATTCTATGAAATTGGAATTTGTTTTAGTAACTCCATGAAATCACTTATAAATTTTTATTAAATACCAATGTAGTTAAAACTGTGTGTAATCCATCATAAATGGATTAGTTGTTAATCATTTTTACAATGGTTGTGTAAGTTTACTGTTGATATTTTTTGTGGTGTACTTTCAAATGACAATGAAGATAAGCTTTTGCTTACTAGTTTGGGAGCTAGCTGTCCACAGACTGGCACCCAATTCTTTCTAGGTGGAGTTGAATTCTTGTGTTCTATTGCAGTATAACGCTGATCGAATGCTCAGTGTTGTACAAGACACCAAGGAACTTGCAAAAGTGAAGGTGAACTACATAGCTGAAATTACAGTTTATCTAAGAATACCAATGCCCCCAAAAGTAGTTTGCGTGAAGTGGAAGACAGTGCAGTAATAATTTTTATCTTAAAAAAAAAAAAAAAAAAAATGTATCCACTCCTTCCCTTTGTGCCAATCCCTTCCATGAAAATCTCTGGACCTTCCTCACAGAATACCTATTAAAATATATTACAGTGCATTAGGAGATGACAGGCTGATCTGTGAAATGATCACGTGTGTGTTTTCTTGCTATGTGAGTTGCCTCATGGTACCATTTTGAAGAATTTTAATAATTTTTCAGGTGCATCATACTTAAAGGATTAGACTGGATGCTGCTTTTCCATAGTTTTATTTTTCCATATTTGCTAATTATTTTGTACTGAAATCAGTGATTTCTCTTTTATCTCCTGTGGAACCCTGCAGACATGTTTTCATGCAGAGTTTGTAACTCAATTTCCATGGCCACAGACTGATGTAACAAACACTGCATGATGGGTCAGGTCCTCCCCAGCCACCAGGAAGCTTCACAATGCTCTAATGATTTAATTTAGGCTTACTTGTCTCTTAAAAGATTTTCTAGCTTAGGGCAATCCACAGGTGACGCAGTCTCAGTATTTCCTATACTTCCCCCTTCATGCAGCTAGAGCACACATGTATCATTGCAGTAGTGCTAAATTGCACTAGAGGTCTAACCTAGCACAGAGATGTCCCAGAATCAGGGAGTGGAAAGGTGACTTAAAATAACCTTCACCTCCTTGGACCACACGCTTCAGTTCTTGGCTTCAGCTGAGGATCAGGGGCAGTAACTTCTGTCTGGATCTTGCAGAAGCAGATATTGGGCTATGAGGGAGAATAACTAGAGAAACAGCTCAGGGAATAGACACACCATGATAGATCAACAAAATTGTTTTTGGTGTAAATGTTAAATTCTTCTATTGTGAAATCTCCTTTCCTCTCTTTGGTGCTTTTCTTTTCTGGTCCTTCCCTTTTCTTTGTTTACATCTCTTCAAAATTTCAGATTTAGTAATTTTGGCAGTACTAACTTCCTGACATGAGTCAAAATCTTGACATTCTTTGCTGTCTGTAGCTGCCCGGTGAAGAGGTTCTACTACAGATTTCTCAGGAAGGAAGTCTGGAAGGAAATGCCTAATTCAAAATCTAGTTTTTTAGTTTACATGAGGGTACAAGACCTTAAACAGAGCACATTGTGAGTCCAATTTTCACTTTACAGCAATCGCTTCTAATCTCAAAATATTATCATTTCAAACCTTTATTTCTAAAATAAAAACCAGTGGAATAGATGGCCTTGTGTGAGACCACTATTGGATAGCATGAACTTGAATCAACAGAATCTATATATAGATTTATTTATTTATTTTATTTGTTTTGTATTTTTTTGTGTGTGAACTGTTGTTTGTGCCAGGTCAGTCAAGTGATATAAGGACCCCAAATATGTTTTTAATTTATTATTTATATTACCATAGGTGCCCCAGGCATGGACCCCAGGACCCCATTGGGTTAGACACTGTTCAATCACAGAACAAAAAGATGGCCCCTAAATTCCAATCTAAGAATCCTTAAATCTCTGTACATTTGTCATACCAAAGAGCCAGTTTATACTAAGCTATAAACAATGCAAACGGCAATGCAAGATTATGATTGTAAATGTACAGTTTTGGCTTTATTCAGCAGAAAGCATTTCTAAGATGTTTGAGAGACTTTTTTCCTGTACTACTTTTACTATTCCACATTTAATTTGTCCGCTAAGAGTTTACATTATCCTGTGATTTGCCATGGTTTCATCCAAAGCCAAAACTATATTGGCTATACCATATTTTCTACCTCCATTATTCCTTTCCCATAAAACCTGCTGCTTCTGCTACATCTGTAATTTGGTCTCTGGTTATAACAAAAGCAGCAGTCACAGGTGTATTGTTTCCTTTCTTTCCAAGCCTCTCCTGCTTTTGGGGGAACACACTGGGTTGCCCCATTCTTAAAAATCTTGGAGGAAATACTGACGATGTTCCTGGGCCTAAACTATGTTGCTTATGAAGTGTTCCTGGAAATGTCAAAAGACACATCCCCTTTTGGGGGGATAAACAAAGCTGAGCTCCCAAAATGCAGTGTAAACAAGTAGTATCTTGATTGGATCTCTCTTCTTGAAGAACTGCATTGTCTTAATTTTCTGTGAGATAATTTTCAAACAAAAAACAGAAGCTGCAAAACTTGGCTATAGTCACTTGGATCTCAAATCATTGTTTTGTTAATTAAGTGGTTTTTATCTGTAGACATAAAATTACCCACAAGTTAGCAATAATCAGCTAGTTAATTTCCTACAAGCATCATGATAATAAAACGACAACATTTTGTGCGTGTAAGTAAAATTTTATGTATATATGTTTTGTTGGCTTGGCTGCAGATCCTCTCAAAAGTGAATAGAATTGCACTTCAGTGGCTACCTTTCCTCCCTGAGAGGTTCTGAAGATAGGTGTTGGTCTTACCTGCTCCACTGGCTCTCTCATATAGTGTGCCATCTTCTCGCTCAATGGGTACGTGAAGTCAAAAGGGGAGACTGAAGGTGATTTAGATTCCATTGAGAGATGTGGTGTTACTCAGTTCTTAATTTTTTTTAACATCCATACATTGCAGTTTCTCTGCTTTTCCCAGTACTTGGCTCAAAGTGAGACTCAAATGACAGCAAGTTTGGCTGCTGCTATGTGTGTACTAATGTGTGGAAAACATCTTGAGGTTGTTGCAAGGATTATACTCACTCAGGTTAACAGTCTACAGATGCTTGTTCAACACCAGCTGCTCTTAGATTTGTAGACTGTTGTGGAGACTAAGAAGCACTTTAGTTAACTGTGTCCCTCTAAGCAGTCCCTGGGTGCATTTCAAGATATTTGTGGTCTGTGTGGTTTGTATCTAGACAATCTTTACAGAGCCTGATCAGTATCCCTACGTGCCACCTCAGAATCTGATTTACTCTTGGGCTTGAGCCAGCAGTTCTTACACATGGGGGTCAGGGTATACTTCTTGGAAGTGACACTTCTCTGGAATTTGCTCTTCTCCTTGGTATGTCTAAGACAGATTTTGTTGACCCTTCAGAACCCTATATAAAGCGCATCTTTTTACCTCTGCCTCCTGCCTTAGGAAAGGATAATGGTGGGAGATATTAAGATGTTTTGGAAGAAGTTCAGTTTATTTGACAGTGGCCTATATGTTTTGTTAAATGTGTACATGTTACCTTAGCTTTAGTTATATTTGAGCTGTCTCTCTTTTGTCCCTTCATGTAGTTCTTCTGTTCTGCTCCTTTGATTGTTCCTTTTTACTCAAAGTTGATGTGGTCACATGGCAACTTTTTTGTTTGGCTTTAATGCTAATGAAGTTCAGGACAGTCCTGGAAATGGAAGCCTTTCATTCATACACACAAATAGGGTTCAGAGTAGCAGCCGTGTTAGTCTGTATTCGCAAAAAGAAAAGGAGTACTTGTGGCATCCTAGAGACTAATCAGTTTATTTGAGCATAAGCTTTTGTGAGCTACAGCTCACTTCATCGGATGTGAAGTGAGCTGTAGCTCACGAAAGCTTATGCTCAAATAAATTTGTTAGTCTCTAAGGTGCCACAAGTACTCCTTTTCTTTTTACAAATAGGGTTGTTTCAAGACTTCCCCAAACACCCATTGCTAATTAATCTCAACCCTGCCTTCCAAGGACTGCCAGTAAGGATTAATGTGGCTCAGTTTCTGTCATCTGAGAATGTCTACGTGGAGATCTGTTACGTACTAGGAACTAGGTTGAGGCCAAAAATAATTTTCACATATACCAGTGAACATTCATAGATTTTTAAGGCCAGAAGGGACCAGTGTGATCATCTCGTCTGACCTCCTGTGTAACATAAGCCATGAAACTTCTCCAAAATAATTCCTAGAGCAGATCTTGTACAAAAACATCCGATCTTGAAATTAAAAATTGTGAGTGATGGCGAATCCACACTTTGGATAGTATCTGGTTTCATTTGTTACTGATCTGAGCAGGATTTGTATGAGTGACTTAAAAGTAAAGGCTCATACTGCAATACAAAACTCATGAGCAATCCAGTCACCCTGTGATACATTTTGTTAAAAAATGGGTGCTAGATATGTGAACATGTATATGCTCTTGAATGAATGGTCATATTCTGGCCATGGATGGTCATTGGGCCAAGAGAAAACTGACATCTGTTATGTTCTTCAGTTGGATTTTTTTTTTTTCAGGAAGCCCTTTAGTTACAAAATGGATACCATTATACTTCTATTTGTTGTTCCCCTACTCTTCTCATGTATTATAAAACTCCATGGATTTTTAACTTCTGAGTTGTATTCCAGTTAACCTTTTCAAAATGTAGTGCTTCCAGTTGTTTTTTCCCCCTGATTTATAATTGAAGTACTCCAGGCAACACAGATGCAGATGAGGCCTGAATGCTCACCATGAGCACCTGGATTTAGTATATTAATTTTATAATACTTTTTATATGGAGGTACCGTGGAAAAACTAGGTCTTAGAGCAAACACTTCTGAAGAGTTATTTTTGGTTGGGGTTATTTCATGAAAATGTAGTTAAGAAAATAATAGATTTTAAAAATAAAACAGAGGTAAGTATGGAGCCAAGGTGTGTGTAACTAGAAGTATTTCTAGGCTACTAACTTCATAAGATGCAACTGTGGCCCGTGTCGTCTTCTGGTTACTGCAGTATCTTTCCTAGCTACGTACTCCCCCAAACTTTTTAAGATTGATGCATTAGAAGTAAATGTATTTATCAAATGTTAAATACATTATTTGCCAAATCTTGATAGAATATGTGTTTAGAGACACTTCATACATTTGTTTACAATGTGAAAAAGCCTGTTACACCACAAAGTGCTTAAATTTTATATAATTAACAGGTTGATTTATACATTTGTGAAAATGGGAAGCTCAACTAACTATTAAAAACATTCCCAAAATATTGCTGAGTGGGAGCGGCTGAGTTACAGATGTTTGCTGTAGTGGTGCAGTTTAAGTTGATTCTATTTACATAAGTATTTATCATGGCCATAAAGCCACCCTTTAGTCAAACATGGGCTCCTTCTGAAACCTCAGAGTGGCAAAGAGAACATTTGTATGTATTCTCTTTGGCTGAGAAGAATTAAATGCCTAACTAATTTTTCTTATTTTTTATTAGTAGTTCAAGACATGCTAAACTTGTAAGATGCATGTGTGACAGGATCCCCGGGGTGCAGCCTGGGACCGTGGGACAGCTGTGCCCCCTTAACTCTTCAGCCTGGGCTGTCTCTCTGTGCTTTGCTAGTGACAAGCAGCAAGCCCCTCCAGGTGCTGTTAGCACTCAGCACAACCACATGTGGAGCCCCACCCCCAGCTAGATTGCATGAATGCTTCCAGAGTCACTCACGAATCACACAGAGAAAGGCACCAGCCGAATCCCCCCAGCTTTCAGCACTGTACCTCAGGAATATACCATCTTGCACTGCTCAATTTATTAATTGGTTCACCACTTCATCAATGGAAAGTGGATATACACCAGCCTTTGCAAACCTGAGCAAGCACCTTTACCAAACACTTCAGCAAACTTACTGGTAAAGGGATAAACAGTTAAACAAATTTATTGACTACAAAAGATAGATTTCAAATGATTATAAGTGAGCAATATCTAGATTAAGCAGTTTTTCTCACTTTACTGGATATTGCAGTTCATAGTACACAGATTTCACCCTTGAAACCTGAGCCTGTCTCCTCTGTTAGTCGTAAGTCTTCTCAGTTTCCTTGTTGCTTGCAGCATAGGTGGGGACAGGAGAAAGGTGAAGCATGGGCCACGTGTCCTGTTTTATACCCTTAGTCCATGTGCTTGGAGAATACAAATCCAGGTATGTCTGGTGGGCATTGCTGAGTCCCCAGGCAAGACTGAGCAATTCCCCTGGTGTGGTCTCAAGCAGGTGAGTCATTGAATTGTAGCTCCCTTGCTGGACAGTGACTGTTGATAGTTGCTTGACACCCCGCCCAGGCATTGGTGACTTTCCTTGCTGTTGTCTCTGGGGAGCTAAAAACTGGCTGATTCCCCAACGTACAGCATGTTTTAGTGACAACCATACAACACAATCTCGTAACTTCACATGCACTGAAGATATACATATTTAGATAGAACAGTGACTTTCAGCTGATCATAACCTTTTCCCTGATACCTCAGATGGCATGCTTTATATGCAATATCACAATTATATACAGATGAGGAAATGGGGGTTACAAGATGCTTCCCCAAAGTTTAGTATGTCACAGCATGTATCTGACCTCATGCAGTGGAATATGAAATGAAAAGGGAAACTTCAGACCACTGCATACTAGAAAAAGATTCAAATTGTGTATTTTAAGTCTGGCCCAGAAGTGACACAGGTGTACTGGGCATGCTCCCAGCCCTGGAAAAGTCCCTCATTGTGTCCCAGCTCCCGCTGATTAGCACATGGTGATAA
Source organism: Chelonia mydas (assembly GCF_015237465.2). Classification (NCBI taxonomy): domain Eukaryota; kingdom Metazoa; phylum Chordata; order Testudines; family Cheloniidae; genus Chelonia; species Chelonia mydas. Next base: position 30,230,596 of record NC_057856.1, read on the forward strand.
TGGAGGCAGTAAGAAGAGAGGTGAAAATTTCAACCTCCATGTCTGGCTCAGCCAATGGAAGTTTATGCTTCCCTCTCCCCCACTTGAAAAAAAAAGTTGTAAGTGGAGCACCATCTCCTCTTTCTGTATAAAGTCTGTCTGGCACCATGGTGATCCTGGTGCTGAGCTAGTGGATAGGTAGGAATATCACTGTTATGGCAGCAACCCTAGGGAAGATGCATGACATAGGTCTCAGCAGTGCACTGTGATGCCAGTGATGTGCACTGTGGAGTTTGGAGCATGTATGAAACATGCATGCTCTATTCCCTTTGAGTAGGCAATACTCATTAAATACACGGTTTGTTTTTAAAGGGACATTAGCCCAGTGTTCTGTACTGGGTGATTAAAACGAGGTACATCAACTTGCTATGATTTAACTCAAGGGAGAACTGAATTATTTGGACACTTTTATGTCCTCTACAGTGAAACTCTGTTTCATTTGCTGATTTAGCTTTTTTGAGGGGGAAAGATGCGAACGGTCTAATAAATAAAAACAAATTATCCTAAATTATTTATTCTGCGTATAATTACTTTATTACAGAATTATTGCTCATCTATAGTAAATGTATCTACTTAGAATATTGTATTTAATGAATTTTTATATACCAATAATATATTCACCCAAAGAACAGTAATGAATCATTCTTGAGTTTAAAATATTTTCTTTCACTTTTGTCAATGATGGCAACTTAATCTCTAAATTTGCAGAGAAACGTTGCAAAGCAAAGAGTATTGCACTGCTGTAGAAAGTGTACTTTTTAGAATGAGTCAGTTGTGTGTCTTTTCAATGAAAATAAATGGACCTTTACAATGACAAAGTAAATTTTGTTGAGTTTAATTAATGGGTGCACAAGAGCCAATACACAAGCAGTTCATGGTTTTTCATTCTTAATAACGTCTTTCTTCTGTTTATCAGGCCATGAACATAGCTGGCAGTGTAAAGTAGGACCAAAAGAAAAGGAGTACCCAGGATTTCTTTTTACAGTCTTTCTAGTGCTGTTGATGGGAAGAATCAATTGGAAGACGTTTGATTGTTTTTTTTGAGAGCAAGCAAGCCTAGGATAGTGGCAAATAGACTTAGTAATTTTAGTAGGTTCTCATTACAACATAAACATCTAATGACACTCGAACAAGGAAATGTCTTTAGACTCACTTATCTAGCACTTATTTCTCTCATATTTTGGAGAAAAGCAGACAATTATATACAGTTAGCTGCAACACTTAAGCAAGGTGCATTAAATAGAAACATTAGTTGAAATATGTTTTATTCTGACTGCAGTAATATTTTTGTACTGAAAATCTTTTTCTTCTTAGTTTCATTGAATATTTGTGCATATTTCATCTGCTTATATCCTCTGCATTACTTTTGAAATTTCTTCTATTTCGTCAACTTCGTGTACTTTTAGAATTTCTTTCAAGATGTTGGATTTTTATGTGTGTGTAATTCTGAAAGGAAGAACATACAGTTTATGGAGTCTAAGTATTTGCTAATTAGTGTCAGGAACTTTCACTTATCACACACTTGTCAAACTTAATCCTGTTTTAAGAATAAAGAGATGTCTGTCAGGAAAAAAGTGTGGTCACTTAGTGTGTCTAGCTTTGTATTTGAATCTTTAAGGGAAAATACCATAACTTGAAGGTGTTGCTCCCAAACATATGGATCTTTAATGCAAGTAAACATATTTCCTTCCTAACGTAACAGTATAAAATAAGCCTGCTTAATCCAGTTAAGAGAGTGAGGGGAGTCTTCTCTCCTCTTTATGCCAGCTCCCATTAGTGTTAATGAGAGCCGCACGTGGACACTGCAGGGAGAACAGACCTCTGAGTCTTTTGTGAAGGAATAATACAGTGCTATTTTGTTTGAGTTCTTTGAGATGGACACTGTGGTGCCCGCCCAATGCCACACAGCTCTAATCCTGCTGGGCTTGTGTTTTACCTTCACATATGTATTTCTCTCATCTTCTACCCAATAATGAGAGTTTGGAACTTCTGGGAGGCTCTTACTGTAACTTCTAGGGTAAATTCTTTGGGTAAGTGATAGGGGTTTTTTTCAATTGAGGAGTGCTCACCTTTGGAATTCATTCCCTTTTAGAGTTTGGTATAATACTAGTGCATTAATAATACTATCACTTGTATTGTGGTAGCACATAAAGGCCCCAACTGGGGATCAGAGCCTATTGTGCTAGGCATTACACAAATTGAGTGACCCATTTTTGTTTTTTTCCTAGTTTTTTTGTAATTAATGTGCTTCAACTTTGTAAATAAGTTGAGTTGTAACGACAGTAGTGGCTACAGAAATCAATAAAATCTTATTAAAAAAATAGTCTTCCTGCAAAACTGCCCAGTAATTGCAATCTGCCTTCCACTGCTGATGGTTCTCTGCCCTATGTCTGTCTGAACTAGTCACTTCAGTTTATTGGCAAAGTCTGCTTGCTAGTGATGTCTTTGTGGTGTTTGTGTACAAGAATTGACATCCAGCTCCTAAACTGCGTACAGTGGAAGTGCTGGCTCCATTCTTTAAAATATTAAAAGCTGATCACTCAAAATATAATGCAGCCAACTTCATCCTTACTGAAAAGGGCCAGATTCTGCCACTCTACTCATGTTGAGGCTTGCCTTACTCTGTGACTTTGACAGGGCTTCTTACTATCTAAGCTACCAGTCAACATGAGTAAAAGTGACAGAATCTGTTGCAAAGAATGTATCTTTGCACTAGCACTTACATACTAAAAATTGTTTTTATCATTCCATTCAGAACTTCCTTTAATGTTTCTTCTTATTATTATTATGTGGCATCTCCATTAGTGGAGGTTTGCAACCATGGTGGCCCATTCTGTACAACCCTCTGCTAATCTTTGTGGATGAACAATCCTTTTGATCCACCCAGGATATCACGTTGTCCATCCAGTGTCTTCTTTTTCTGCCTCATGTTCTGCCATCAACTTTCCTTTCCAGTGCCCATAAACTGGCATCAACGACTGAAACTCTTAAAATGTGCCCTCCAAGCTGAATCTTTCATTTCCTAAGATTTCTAACTAGCATTTGCTAAGTTCCAGTCATCACCAATACATTTCATTAGTTATGTAGTCTATCCATGATATTTTCAGAATTATTCTATAACACTGTAATTTGAGGGACTGTAGTTTCTTTATTATCAATTTGTTTGAATGTCCATGTTTCACAGCTGTAATTTAACAGAGACCAAATATATGTTTTTAAAAGTCAAAATTTAACCTTCAGATTTATGTCCCTTCTCATCAAGTGTTTATTCTTCCACTTGCTGTATGGCTGTGGTATTTGTTGGAATTTTGTATGTTTTCCTAGTATCCTTGCATAGGACCATAGCTTTTATCTTGTCCGTATTTTTTGCCATATTCATATATAATTTCCACTAACTTCATCAGGCCTTCTGAATTAGCCAGCAGCACTGTGTCCGCTGCATAGCAAATGTTGTTACCCATTTTCCATTCATCTTTAATGTTTAAAACTAGTAAAACATTAATGTTTTGAAATGCAGGTGAGCTCATGGCCTCTTCAGAGAATGAACAAATGTACCAAATTAGTAAAGCTACATATAGTGCATAAATTTAATCTAAACTCCATGCAACGGCCACCCTAAAAATATCCAATGTAGACTTCTTGAAATTGTAAGAGAGAATGCTGCCTAGAAGATCAGACTAATGCACACGAGCCACATTTTGGGAAAGTTAAGTAACAGAATATGAGTTATTTAGAAAGAATATAACTGTTGATAAAACAAACTCAATTCTATACTGAAGCAGTTACCAAAGTTTGCTCTTGCTTTGTGTGTTCAGCCTTTTATTTATGGTGCCTTAAGAAATCTCAGTAATTCTGTGCTATTTAAAGTGATAGCTACCCCAGGGATAGCTACTTACTCCCATTGCAAAGAGTTGTGCTAAATTGTAGAGGAACGTTCTTCAGAAGTATTGAAGATGCAGTTAATAGGGGATGATACATTTGTCTTAGTTTGTGTTGTTTAAATAAGAATAAGATCCCCCCCTCCCCAATGTACATGCTGTGTCTATATTTAATAAAGATGTTTACTGCACTAGGGTGAAAAGGAAAACTGATTTCTAGCACTGGACTATTAATTTCTCTCATGTGTCAAACATTTCCTACTGTTCCCAATACTCTGCTCTATTTTCCTATCCATAATTGATTTGGGGATGTATTCTAATACTATGCTCCTTTGGTTTAGTCAGGTTGTTTTGTTTGTTTATTTATTTATTTATTTAAAGAATTGGTTTCTATTTCCTCATCACTGTCAGTATCACACTCTACTTCTGTCTCCAGCGCTGCACTAAAATCACTCGATTTTTCTGTTAAATTACAGGGAATTTTCTCTGCAGGTCTGAGCAACTCCTTTTTCAAGGTATGCCTGTTGAAGATAGTCGATATGAAGCCTTTGAAAGGTATACTGCTGTGGAAAGGTTTATAATATAAGCAAATTAATAAAAAAAAAAGTTGACTGCACATGCATATAAGCATAATTGCAAAGGTTTTAATTGGGTCCCATTCCACTGAGTTAACTAGATTCTTGATTAAACCTGAGTTGCCATGGATTCATTTGGCCAGATCCTCTGCTGTAGCCAAGATAAGCTTGGCACAGTAGCCAGCTCCCTGATTCTCTTCTTGGCCCTGATGCAGGTTAGAGCAGCAGACTCCCAAGGAGCTCTCTGACAGCTGTGCTTATTCCAGACCTGGGAGGAACATGGCATAGAAAAAACAGGGCTACACAGACTAGGGATTCCCCAGCACATGGGAATGCTCAGCAAAGGAAGTGCAGGTTGTTTCCATTCTGTCCATTGTAAAAGGAGTGGGTGGTGGTGGGTGGAGTGAGAAATCTGCCTCCCTGTTCCTAAAAGGTTCAACAGTGCTGAGCACCTTGCAGGATCAAGCCCAAATTAGAAAGGCAGTGTGTTCTAGTGGAGAAAGCACAGAACTGGGAATCAGAAAATCTGGATTCTTTGATAGCCCTGCTATTAACTGTTGTTTGAACGTGGGCAAATCACTTCACTTCTCCATCTCTCGTCTCTGTTTGGATTGTAAGCTCTTTGGGGCAGGACTGTCTCTCCCTTATGTATTTACACTAAGTGGGGCATTGGTCGCAGCTGGGGCCTCTAGGCACTGCTTTAATACAAATAAATAATACAAGGAAGTTTAGGGCTGTGGCACAGCCCTAAACTTCAGTTAAGGTATAAATATTCCTACCTTGGCAACACAGTATTTATAGGTTCCCTTGTACACAGTGATTTCAATGGGACTTGACTTTGTGTAACAGTAACAAGTAGAAAGTTAAATCAAAGCAAAAAACTGGAACTACATTTGATTGCACCTTTCAGTATTGATAAGAGCCAGTACACTGTGCCGGACTGGACCGGCTTCCCCAGGCTGGCGCTTTAAAGGGCCCTGGGCTCCATGCAGTGGCCGGAACCCCGGGCCCTTTAAAGCACCGCCTGAGTCCTGTTGCTGGAGCCCTTGGGGTAGCGGTGGCAGGGCTCCAGCCGCACTTTAAAGGGCCCTGGGCTCCAGCCGCTGCGGGGAGCCCCAGGCCCCATTAAAGCACCCCTGGGGTTCCCTGCAGTGGCTGGAGCCCCCAGGCCCTTTAAAGCACCCCCCGAGCCCCGCCTCTGGAGCCCTGGGGTAGCAGCAGCAGGGCTCCAGCCGCTGTGAGGAGCGCTGCGGCTTTTAAAGCATCCCCCCCAAACTCCCGGGGCTCCCCACAGCAGCCAGAGCTCCCGGGCCCTTTAAAGCACCACCGGAGCACCGGGGTAGCGGCGGCAGGGCTACGGCGGTGATTTTAAGGGTCCGGAGCTCCGCTGCCAGAGCCTGGGGCCCTTTAAATCGCCCCTGAGCTCCCAGCTGGGAGCCTTGGGGCCTTTAAATCTTGATTTAAAGGGCCTGGGTATTTAAAGGCTATGCCTCTTCCGGTTGAGGCCACGCCCCCTGCACAGGACTCCGGAGTACTGGTAAGTCCTTTAAGTTACTTTCACCCCTGGCTACAGCGTATGTCCATTGTCTAGCTTTTGCATCTTGGCCGTTTCCTCTGAATTCAGTTAATTGGTTGGCAGACCCCAGAAGGTTTTGCTAAGTAGTCAGACTTCTCTATCCGACCAAGCTTCTTTCTGATCAACTCTGGGTCATCCAATGGCTGCATGTCATCTCTTCAGGAGGCAGCCTTCTCTCTCCTTCTTTATAACCTGTTCTACCTTCCCTCCCTCCTCCCCGCTTCTTCTCAGAAGAGGGGATCTAGCAACCCCAGGGGCCCATTGTTTTTAGTAATTTAAAGTTTCAGTAACACTGAGATCACTTCTTCCTGACTGAAATATTTCAGATTGTGTTTTGGGGTTGGGGGAAGGTTTAGGGTTCTTTACATAGGTCAGCTAGTCCCAACTCTCAATATTTCATTTTACAATCATGTCTTTCTGACCAAGTGGTGGAGACAAAAACTGTGACACTGTGGTCATTTTGTCTGTAAATATATGTGACAAGGTTCCTCCTCTACCTCGGTGGGTCCTGCACTTATTGGTGGATTTGCTTGCCTCAGAGATTCACAGCAGCCCTCAGTTTGGCCATTCTTGCTAGTGGCTCAAACCTGCCGTCCACTCAGCTAACCTCATCACTGGCCAGCGTGGGGGAAACAGAGAACAATCCCCGCAGTCTCTATGTCCCACCTAGTGGGTCGGGGACAGGGCAGATCCCTTTCCAATTTAGACCTTCCCTTCTGGTGTTTCTCACAGACCAGGTCAACTCCTCCTGTGTTCGATAAGGAGTTGGGAGGATGGGGGGGACCCGGGTCCACCCGCTACACCGGGTTCCAGCCCAGGGCCCTGTGGATAGCAGCTGTCTGCAATGTTCCCTGTATCAGCTGTGTGACAGCTACAACTCCCTGGGCTACTTCCCCATGGCCTTCCCCCCAGCACCTTCTTTATCCTCACTGCAGGATCTTCCTCCGGAAGCCTGATCACACTTGAACTCTTCACTCGTCCCGCAGCACGCTTTCTCACTCCCTGTTCCTGGCGTGCCCCCCTACTAACTGATGGGAGGTCCTTTTTAAACTAGGTGTCTTGATTGGCCTGCCTGCCATAATTGAATCTAGAAAGTTCTTAATTGGCTCCAGGTGTCTTGATTAGCTTGCCTGCCTTAATTGGTTCTAGCAGGTTCCTGATTGCTCTAAGGCAGCCCCTGCTCTGGTCACTCAAGGAACAGAAAACTGTTCATCCAGTGGCCAATATATTTGCCTTCTACCAGACTCCTGTACCTCACTGGTCTGGGTCTGTCACATATAGGACCACTGTACTTTGATTTTACTATGCCTTCTTTGTGAAAAAATATTAGAATTCAGGTTCACACCTGAATCTGTGCTATAACTCAGCACAGTATGTCTTGAAAAGACTGAGATGCTAAACCAGTTACCCCTAAAAATAACTTCCATGGTTTAGAAAGGAAATGTTGGCAGATCTTTAACACTAGCGACTCTACTGGTTATCATATGCCAGTGGGCGGAGAGAAAAAATGTGTATGGCTCTGACAGTCTTTTGGTTGCATAGCAACAATGGAACTGTAGTGGTTAATATTATAATTTGTCAGAATACTTTACACCATGGGACTTGGCGGATATTCAGATGCATGTGGAAAAATTAACTGTTTACAGTTTTAGGGGTACTTAAATATAATAGTATATCTCTTTAGGGTTTGCAGTAGTTCTCCACAGATATTTAAAAATAAATAAAACCATAAATCTTTGTATTCTAAGACAGAGGCCTGGGAAATTTTAATAAGCCAATATTTTCACATGTTCATATCCCGAATGTGCTCCTGAAATGGCAGTTCCCATTTACCACTTTAAAACTGCTAGTTCTCTGAAGTTTAACTACCTCTCAGCAGGGGACTGAGTTGGGTGGAAAATTTTACAGTATTAAACCAATCTGTGTTTATTTCAGTCTGTTTCAGTGGTGGTGGTGGTGAGGGTCTGCAAACAGGTCTTTACGTTGTTATAGGGGTGTGATTTAAATTGTTTTTGTCATTAGTCTTAGTGTTGCAGTTTTGTTTAATATTACATTATTGTACCAGCCTACTAAATCTGTAATCGGTGTCAGATTTTAATCATACCTAATGTTTTGTCTTCAGTCAACCTCCTCTTGAAGATGAATAATGTGTTGTAGGAATGAAAAGGACACTGCAGTTTTTTAAATATAGTTTCCCGATTGATTTGTTTTTCCTGGTTTGTAAAATGCTTATAGGACTTAAAAAGTTACTGTGCAAATAGAAGAGGTCAGCCTGGCCGGAAAAATGCTGACTCTTCCTGAGTAGCTAGTGCTGGGGGAGCCGATATGGAAGCCTTTTAACCTTTGTCATCAGTGAGGTCAGCAAGACTATGCACAGTTCTAGGAATTATTTATCTGTTGCTGCAGTGTTGGGGGTGTGGTGGAGAGTGTGGATGTGCGCGCGCGCAGGGTGTGAGGGGAGCTTGCATACAAGTGGGATGTTGCCCTACACCAGCCACTATTTTTCAAATTAAATTTTAACACTGGATTGATGGATTTTCTTGCCAGATCTCTAGGAAACAATAGGAATGGTGGTGTTAAATTATGATAAATTCCTTGTGCACAGTACTTGCCCATCAAATAGTGAGTATATTTAAGAATCCTAGATTTTCTGATTCCTTGAAGGTTTGACCTTCAGCCTGCTGCATATATCTTTAGTGTGTATGTACAAAATTATCTGATTTCAATGCCTAATATGGATAGTAAGGCCCTTCTCTTTTACACAGCTGTATTCTTGTCATTTCAACTAATAGTTTTGCTACTGATCCAAAAATACAATTACATTTCAGTACTAATAACTCATTGGCCCACTCTGTGTCCCCCTCTTTCCCGTCCTCCTATCAACTCCAGAGGTAAATTAACAAAAAGAGATTCAAGCCTTAATGGACCACCATGGAAAATTCATGGGTGTTCGTGTACATAGGGTGGCCCGCAAAAGTGTGTGCTAGAATGTTTAAAAACTCTGGACTTTTCAAGAGATGGTAAAGGGAAATGAACTCTGCTCCCACGGAACACCTGTGTTACTGTTCTGGGATTCTCAAGGATCCTGCAATACCTACTTTTGTATGGCTAATGAAACGTCTTCCTGAACACACATTGAACAAGACAGATTCAACTATGCACTCAACTGATGTAAGATTGTGGTGGAGTTTGCCTTTGGAAAAATGAAAGTAAGGTGACCATTCATTGACTAATGTGACAAGTATCATATCTGTCTGCTGCATTTTGCATAAGAAAGTTAAGAGGAAGCTTTCCGTGAACGGTGGCATATGCGAGCTGTGCACAACCAAACAGACGTTGCTTGTTATCAGATACATACATGAAAATGGTTTGTTCAGGAAGAAGCAGCACAGCTTTTGTCAAGGGAAATCGTGCCTCACCAATCTATTAGAGGGGGTCAACAAGCATGTGGACAAGGGGGATCCAGTGGATATAGTGTACTGCAATTTTTCAGAAAGCCTTTGACAAGGTCCTTCACCAAAGGCTCTTAAGCAAAGTAAGCTGTCATGGGATAAGAGGGAAGGTCCTCTCATGGATTGGTAGCTGGTTAAAAGATAGGAAACAAAGGGTAGGAATAAAAGGTCAGTTTTCAGAATAGAGAGATGAATAGTGGTGTCCCCCAGGGGTCTGTACTGGGACCAGTCCTGTTCAACATATTCCTAAATGATCTGGAAAAACGGGTAAACAGTGAGATGGCAAAATTTGTAGATGATACAAAACTACTCAAGATGGTTAAGTCCAAAGCGTGAAGAGTTACAAAGGGATCTCACAAAACTGGGTGGCCGGGCAACAATGTGACTGATGTAATTCAGTGTTGATAAATGCAAAGTAATGCACATTGGAAAACATCATCCCCACTATAGTTCTCTGAAAGCATCCACTCAATGTGCAGCAGCAGTCAAAAAAGCAAACAAATGTGGGGAACCATTAAGAAAGGGATAGATAATAAGACAGAAAATATCATAATGCCTCTATATAAATCCATGATACATCCACATCTTGAATACTGCTTGCAGATATATTGGAATTGGAAAAGGTACAGAAAAGGGCAACAAAAATGATTGGGGTATGGAACAGCTTCCATATGAGGAGAGATTAATAAGACTGAGACTTTTCAGCTTGGAAAAGAGACTTCTAAGGGGGAATATGATACAGGTCTATAAAATCATGACTGGTGTGGAGAAAGTAAATAAGGAAGTGTTATTTACTCCTTCAGATAACACAAGAACTAGGGGTCATCCAATGAAATTAAGAGGCAGCAGGTTTAAAACAAACAAAAAGACAGTATTTCACACAATGCACAGTCAACCTGTGAAACTCTTTGGCAGAAGATGTTGTGAAGGCAAAGACTATAACAAGGTTCAAAAAAGAACTGGATAAATTCATGGAGGATAGGTCCATTAATGGCTATTAGCCAGGATGGACAGGGATAGTGTCCTTAGCCTCTGTTTGCCAGAAGCTGAGAATGAGTGAGTGGGGATGGATCACTTGATGATCACCTGTTCTGTTCATTCCCTCTGAAGCACCTGGTATTGGCCACTGTCGGAAGACAGGATACTGGGCTAGATGGACCATTCGTCTGACCCAGTGTGGCCGATCTTGTGCTATGTTTTTAAGTGGTGTGCTGCACAAATTAGAGGTGTTGTACATGCACACTTTGAACTGTTGGTGGGGTACTGAATCTGAGGCAGTAAAGGGAATGATACTGTAATTTTCAGTTTGTCACTGAATGTTGTGATGCTGGGTTTTTTATGTATTAAAATATCCTTTAGTAATTATACAGTTATCTTTGTATGGTGAGTAAGTTTATGGGGGACTGAATTATTGTGGTATTAGGCTTTTCAGAAGATGCATTTGTACTCTGGATAGTTTTACAGTGCCCTAACGCTCGTGGAGAGGGAGTTTATGCTGGATAGGATCTCTGATGTGCAGAATATACAAAGTCTTTGTTTTCAAGAATAAATGTTACACATACAAAGATAGCAGCAGAGGTGGTCATGGTTTGTGTTTTCCCATTCCGTCTGCCCTTTGAGGCGTGTACATAAATTTCGTGTGACGCCAGAAAGTAGAACATTGAATACTAAGGAAAAGTATGTACATAAATAACGCTGGTAAAATGATTGTATGCAGTGTTGTTGTAGTGTTGGTCCTAGGATATTAGAGAGATGAGGTGAGTGAGAACCAAATTCTGTTGGTGAGAGAGACAAGCTTCTGAGCTCACACAGAGCTCTTCTTCGGGTCACTGGTAAAATGATGATACGTAAATATCCTTTGAGAGTACAATAAATATACGCTGTTGCATCTAGTTTGATATTATACTTGGCAGAACTTTTTCATTTGGGCCAGGATTTCTGTTCTGGGATTAATTTTTCTTCCAGATCTGAACCTCAGTTGCACTACTGTAGTTGTGTGTTGGAGAGACAGCCAGCTCTCCATTTTCACTGTAACTTTTCAGATGGACAAAGAATGTATATGCGTCCTACATTATAAAATGAATTCCTTTGGTTTATGCTTTATGCTAATAGCCTGATTTAAGGGTGGAGAATCCACTCTAATGAAACTTGTCACTAAATAGTAGATTTACTTCTCCATTTAGAATCTTGGGTTCTTGAACAGTGCTTTAATATATTATAGGATACTTTCCCACTTTCTCCATCTCTTCGACGTTTTGCAGGCCTGTAAATCAAAGGGGTCAAATGTGCAATTGGTGCACCACTTCTGATTTGTAAATAAGACACATCATGTTGCCTGCACTAAATCAGGATTTTCCAGCCTTTTACAGTACCACCAGCAGCATTACATAGTGCACGTGGTTCTTCTGAACAGAATGCTTGGCCAGAGTATGCAACAGCTAGCTTCTGATTTCTGGGTACATTAAAAAGGCTTTCCAAGGACTTATTGAGATTTCATTCTACAACTCCAGTAATAAGAAGGCAGACTGAGTTGCTCCTCTCTTGACTGATGACAAAGAGCCCATTCTGTATATATATTTAATTGCTCCCATTAATTTTATGCTAGCAGCTTTTTGTTTTTAATTTTTACTGGTATTGCATGCTGTGGGTGTCATGTTGGCTGTTTGTTGTGTCTCAGTCCCTTCTGCAATCAGATATTTTTGCCGCTAACTGTGCAGATTCTGACTCATGAGATCTATCTCAATCAGTATTTCATTTATGCCATGTCCTTATTCTACATCAGTGCAACAAGGTGTTTTAGATATTCTGTGCTTGTTTATAATGCTGTCTCTTTTTCCTTCAGATAGTGTCTGCTTTAGTGGCTATAGAAGAAAATTTCTTTCTGTTCCAGATTGGCAGGATATACAGTCTGTACATCACTTTCAGGGATTGAAAATTACAATGATGATGAATCCTGGACTAGTGCCAAAAACAAGATTTCTAGATGGAAGTAATAAGAGGCCCAGTATTATTATAAGGTCTGATATATTGAGAAACATCAGAATTAGAAACAAATGAAAGTCTTCTTTTTAGCATCTTGCTTTATTTCACTTGAATTTTGAAATGATTTTCATGATTACTGTCATATAAACCAAAGCTTGGAGAATTCCATAATCTAAAAGCTGTGTGAAGCATTTTGTGAAACTCCACTGGTTAGATGGAGACCGTTAAAATCATATGGAGAAAAAAAGACTATTACTTAGGTGTTTCATTGGAGAGACTTTTCTTGCCCAGCAAACTTTTAAAGGCACTGATTTTGGACTGTCAGTCAGAAAATCCTTAATCCTTGTTCATTTCTCTTATGCATGGAAGAGAAGTTAGACTCTTCTATTGTGGTTTTCTTTTAAATTTCAGTTTTCTCTCCATCATGAGCACTATGTGTAGGGAATGACTACACCTGCGGTCTCTCTACATGTGTTATCTGCAGCCCTTTAGTTTTCCTTTCTGAAATGTAGACCGGGATTCTTTAGTACTGGGATTATAGGAAGGAAGGTGGACCTTAGCTTTGGTGTTTCAATTCATCAGGTTGATAAATCCTAACATACTCTTCAGCAAGGAGCTTTCTGAAGGTGGTTTCTAATGTCAGTAGATACACTGCAGCTGCAAAAGTTGTAAGCCGGGGGAGGGTGTTCTGAGTGTCACAGGAAGCCCTTTTGGTCAGTAGTTATACACAAAAAGAAATATAATGGTTATTTCTCTCATTTGGAGCAAGCATTTATATTATATCCCATATTGGGAGGAGATTTACACACCTTTTGGCAGGGGATAAGAAAGTGAGAGATACTTTCAGTTAGGCTTATCAGGAATAGAGGATGAAAAGAGGGCTTACTGCCTTTATTAGTCTGTAACTGCTACAAACGTGCAGTATTCATGTATTCTATGATTCTATAGAGTACATGAATACTGCATGTTTGTAGCAGTTACAGAGTTGGAAGGGAGCTCAGGAGGACATCTAGTATCCAACCACCTGCTCAAAGCAGGACCAATCCCCAACTAAATCATCCCAGCCAGGGCTTTGTCAAGCCTGACCTTAAAAACTTCTAAGGAAGGAGATTCCACCACCTCCCAAGGTAACGCATTCCAATGTTTCACCACCCTCCTAGTGAAAAAGTTTTTCCTAATATCCAACCTAAACCTCCCCCACTGCAACTTGAGACCATTACTCCTCGTTCTGTCATCCGCTACCACTGAGAACAGTCTAGAGCCATCCTCTTTGGAACCCCCTTTCAGGTAGTTGAAAGCAGCGATCAAATCCCCCCTCATTCTTCTCTTCCGTAGACTAAACAATCCCAGTTCCCTCAGCCTCTCCTTATAAGTCATGTGTTCCAGTCCCCTAATCATTTTTGTTGCCCTCCGCTGGATGCTTTCCAATTTTTCCACATCCTTCTTGTAGTGTGGGGCCCAAAACTGAACACAGTACTCCAGATGAGGCCTCACCAATGTCGAATAGAGGGGAATGATCACGTCCCTCGATCTGCTGGCAGTGCCCCTACGTATACATCCCAAAATGCCATTGGCCTTCTTGGCAACAAGGGCACACTGTTGACTCATATCCAGCTTCTCGTCCACTGTAACCCCTAGGTCCTTTTCTGCAGAACTGCTGCCTAGCTGTTCGGTCCCTAGTTTGTAGCTGTGCATGGGATTCTTCCGTCCTAAGTGCCGGACTCTGCACTTGTCCTTGTTGAACCTCATCAGATTTCTTTTGGCCCAATCCTCTCATTTGTCTAGGTCCCTCTGTATCCTATCCCTACCCTCCAGCATATCTACCACTCCTCCCAGTTTAGTGTCATCTGCAAACTTGCTGAGGGTGCAATCCACACCATCCTCTAGATCATTAATGAAGATATTGAACAAAACTGGCCCCAGGACCGACCCTTGGGGCACTCCACTTGATACCGGCTGCCAACTAGACATGGAGCCATTGATCACTACCCGTTGAGCCCAACAATCTAGCCAGCTTTCTATCCACCTTATCGTCCATTCATCCAGCCCATACTTCTTTAACTTACTGGCAAGAATACTGTGGGAGACCGTGTCAAAAGCCTTGCTAAAGTCAAGGAACATATAGACTATTTACATTCTCTTTCTCCCCATGCATGATGTAAGGCAGCTTGCTTGTGAGTAGGAGAGCTTTTCCAGTATGCCTTCCTTTTGCATTGTGGGTATAGTCTAAGCATTACTTATGCAATAGTTAACGGTTGTTTGGTTTATTGATATGTCTTGTATGGTTCTTTCCCCAAAAAAGATTATTTATGCAGAAAGTTATAATGCTGAAATATGTATGTTTGATATATTAGAATACTGTGTGATTTGATGCCTTAAGATGTCAGAGGTGAAAGTTTGCATTCTAGCATAGTTAATAATTTGTAACCAATTTATTTTCTCTACTCTGTCTCTTTAAAATGTTCAGTGAGTGACCTGAGGTTCTTTCTGTAGCTCATATTCTTGGTCCACAATAATAAGTAATTCCAAGAAAAGTGTTAGTCAAGAAAAATACATAATTAAGTATATAGTCTATTCATTTTATATAGTATTCATGCCTGAGGGCCTCTGAGCAATTAATTGAAATGTATGCATCTGTAGTTTTAAGAGAATTAATATGATTTCTGGCTAGTATTAGAATGATTATTATTAAAGTCAGCAGATGCTATACAGAGTGGAAGTTGAGAGAACATAGTGTTTAACTTAACTCCACACTGGTAGCTGAGAATAATGGCATTTTCTCCTATATTTATAATAAGGAGAGATCTTTCATAACTGTTGGCAAATATTGAATTTTTAATGTCTTCTTGTATGTGTCATTTATTGTCTGTAAACAAAACTGGGTGAAGTCAGAAAAATCAAACAGAAACAAATGTTGGGATTCTGAAAGGTCCCTAAGGACTCCAATGTCCAACTCTGAGTGGAGGCCTAACTACCTCAGTCTCCCTTGGCAAATCTGAGGCAAAGTTGGATCTTTCAAGGGAGATGGATGACAGTGATAAAGATTGTGTGCATGGTAAAATAGTCATCTAGTAAATTACTTTCTCTCAGTATTTTGGTACTTCGTGCTTCCAGACCTGCTTAGAATCTGCATGTGCTAGAGACTCATAAAAATGAATTATAATTACACTGAGTTTTATCAAACATCAAAAATTGAAGTTTATTGGTTTTTGTTTATCCATGTTAGTTTTCAGAGCATTATAATATTCTGTGTACCCTCCTCTATATATGAACTCTGTTTGCTTTTTTTTTAGGGAAATGTCTTTATTTGTAATCTTTTCTGTCAGGAATTTACTGAACAGTAATTGACACACGTGGTTTCAATGGGGATGACTCATGAGTCAGCGTTCACCAAATAAGGGCTCCGCAATCTGGCCCTAAACCTGTGTATAATGTGTAACTTTATTCTGAGATGTTAAAGTCAATTTGAATTCTTACCATTTTCCTATAGAAAAGGTGTAGAAATGTTTCAGGATTTAGCTACTGTAGGACCCTTTACTATTACATAGCTTGAATACAGTATTAGAAATCCACTACCATTTCACTTATTTATACCATCAAATTCTCAGAACTTAAGTGGATGTTATACAAAAAAAAAAAAACTCAACAAAACCATTACAATTTTTTTCCATGTAATCTATGTTAAAACCAAGCATTATCTTCTATGTTATCATGGGAAAGTCTATAAAACTGCAGGAACATGAAAGAGCAGTTAAAATTTAAGCCAAACTGGTGAATGTGTCTGTCAGTCAGTGTTCGAGTTAGAAACCTAGTAAGAATTACTGAACCTTTAGCAGGGCAACATATTTAGTCGACAGACCTTATAATATGTTGCCATTTAAATGTTTAGTTGTCTTTAACTGTTCTGAACAAATATCTTCTGCTTTCAACAACTTTTCTCAGAAGTACCTCGTTAATATTAGGTATACTTACTTGCTATTCCCTTTCTCCTTTGCAGTTTCCCATTTTGTTTCCTGAGCTTCTCAATGTATGCCATTCTGTTAAGGGCACACAGGAGCCTAGAAGAAGCTTGAAATATGAGAGCAGTAAGGGAAGAAAAAACACATGCAATATAATTCACCCAAGTATATAGAGAATTACTCCTGAGGGTGTTCTGCACCAAAAAGATTAAAAATTCTGAGCACAGTATTTTAAATTCTGCAAAATCCTGCAAGTTTTATTTGTCAATAAGTAAATGCAGAGGCCTCAGCACAGCAGTGGGGAGCGCAGGCCACTGGCAGCACAAATGTGGGAGATCACCTTTCAGCACCCCCGGCCCCGGGAAATGGACTCAGTGGTGAGGCTGCACTTGACCCTGACACAGCACAAGGCCTGGGACTGGCCGAGAAACACCCTGGGGCCCTGCCCTTCTGCGCCAGGTGCACCAGTTGTAGGGCAAGCAGCCTCAACTAGGCAGGATCCAAGTGTGAAGGGGCTTAGTGTGGGGGGAGGGCGGCGGGGATCCAGGTGTGGGTTGAGAGGATTCTGTGTGGGACAGTGTGGGTGCGGGCAGCTCAGTGGGGGGGGATCTATTTGTGGGGGGAATTTGGATGCACAGAGGCTTGTTGGGGGGGGGGGGGGTTCCAGGTGCAGGAGCAATAGGACTATGCAAGGGCTTCCAGGTGAAGGTGGTTGGGGCTCAGTGGGAGGGGTCTGGGTGTGGGGGTCTCAGCGGGGGAATATAGAGGCTGGGGGAGTGGGGTTTGTTGGGATGGGGGTCTGGATGCAACTAGTTGGGGGTCAGTGGTGTGGGGGTCTGGATGTGGGGACTCGGGGGTGTTCAGGGGGTGGGGGTTTGAGTGCAGGGAGCTCAGTGGGGGGTGGTCTTCGTGCAGGAGTGGGCAGTCTGGAGGCAGGGGGTCTGGGTGCAGGGGGCTCCAGATGCAGGTTGAGGTTGTGGGGTAGGGTTCGGGTATGGAGTGCTAGGGGGGTTCTGGGTGTATGGGGTGAGGTTTGGCAGGAGTGTCTGGGTATGGGAGGTCCAGATGCTTGGGGCTGGGGGAGATGGAGGAGCAACTCCCCGTACAGTGACCCCTCCACCCGCAGCTGAGGAGTGATGGGGGCAGGAATCAGGGTAGGATACTGAGCTTCCTATAGCTGAGGGAGGTTTCTGGGAGTGGGTCTGACACAGCCCCAGCCACTCCTTGCGGGGAAAGAGGGAAGTCCCATACTCTCCTGCCTCCGGCCCAGCCGGGACTAGCAGCTGATCTTGGCTCAGGGTAGGAGCCACTGGCTGGAGTGTCCCCAGCCCCACAGTGCTTTACCTTTCTGTCAGCTGCTCCGGGTTCCTGAAACGATGTACCTGTGCTACTAGGGAGTGGTGTGTGATTGTTCTTGCAGCTTTCCTTTGCTTCTCTGTCAGAAAGTCATTTTTCTGTGGGGAAGCAAAGAAATATGTGGGGTACGTGAATTCTGCACATGCTCAGTGGCGCAGATTTCCCCCAGGAGTAAAGAACGTACCATTTAGCCTTACTGAATGGAAAACAACACTATCTGCTTCATCACAAATAGGCTCCAACTTACCGGTGTTTAGCTGACCATTTTCTGTGATACTTTTCTGGCTGTACGTGGGTGCATTTTGAAATCAACTTATATCAACTATATATTCTTGAAAAAGGTTAGGGTCCTGTAAAATGAAAAATCACTCAGTCATGTAGTTCAAAAAAGTGCTTATTTGACACATGCTTAATATTTGTAAGTTAATGCACACACTAGAAATACAATGCTTTCTAGACTTGTCTCTTTAACTGAGAACTGCTTGCTAAAAAAGGAAAATATTAGAGTACCTCAGGGGTTCTGAGTATTGATTCACAAATAAGTTTGCCAGAAAGAAATTATAGGCATGTGAAAGAAATGGCATATATAGAATGGTTTTGTTCATTTCTCCAGCCCTAACACTTTCTCTCTATTTGCTGTGGAAACTTTATTATCAAAGATTATTTTTGTTTTTCTGTCAGGGAGGTTTGTTTAGAGTATTGTGATGCAAAAGATCTCCTCCTACTGAATCCCATGACATTTTTACTACTGGGCTATCACGTAAATATCCGTGGAACTACATGGTGTGCTGGTAAGATTGCCATATACTGTAGTTATAGCTCCATTGTGCTTGCTCTTAATACAACTGCAACGATCCTCATGAACTCTACATAGTCTTGTGCAGAAAATGGTGCAAGGTGATCGACAGTCACTGTGCACTGATTACATAAGTGTTTGTTTTATTTTAACATGCAATATGAGAACATGATTAGATTTATATAGCAAACACCGAGCAGAAAAACAACTGAGCTAGCAGAAGTGGGGAGAAAAGTAAGAAGAGTACTTTGTACTTGTAAACTCCTTTTGAAAGAACTACCATAAAGGTGGTGATATCATTTTACAGCTGGTCAAATGCAGGAAAAGGGAGGAGAATTGACTTGCCCAAGGTTACAGAGCTAGTGAGTGGTGGCAGAGAACAGAACCCAGAAGTCTTATTTCAGCCCCCAAGAACGTGAAGCTACAAAGATGATATTATAGTAACTGAAACACATGGTTAGCCAGGTTAAGAGGAAATACCCTGGGCTTGTTTGAAATTGCTGTATAAGTGTCTGACATAGGACAGGAGAAGAACATTCCATATTACTAAATTTGAAAAATTAATACATTCTTCATGACTGTAGACTTACCCACAGTGTGGGCTGAAGGTGTAACAACTCATGACCTTAATCTACTGCATACAGCAAGGAAAGTAATTGCTATCATAATGTTGTTGGATAGGCTGTGGAAACACTTGAACAAAGTGGAGCAGGAAGTTGTTCGGTTTCGTACTACCTGTGTGCTGAGCTGTGTGTGTTTACTGGAGACTAAAAACAGACATTTCACTCGGTATCTAGGAATGGTGCACTGAAATAGTTGAAAATTTAGAGCAACTGTACAACCTTTTTCAAACTCCTATCACGAGGTAAAAGTGATTGTATCTTCATATTACTTTGTTCAGCATTATCGCAGACCACTTCACAGGTCACAGTTTATGAAATTGAGACACTGATGCATGTGAGCATGAAGTCCTAAGGACCTGGGCTATGCAGGTCTTGCTGCTGTTCTTGCGATGATGTTGATATTAATGTAAACAGATGTGGCTGGCTGAAGTAAAGCTCTGAAGCTGGCTCAGCAATGACCGCCCCCCCCCACCCCCCCCTAAGGTTAGATGGGAGTGACAGAGAGTTTGTTGTGACTAGGAATAAAGAAAAGGCAAACTATTTGCCTGTGGAAGTCTAGGAAGAGATTGATGGCTTTGGTGGAAAGTGTCTGACAAATTATGGAAACCTTGTTTGGTAGGAGTTATGGGATATTAGAATGTGGTATGACACTAGTTTGTAGATGCTGCGGCTTTATGGCGAGAGAGCTGATTGTTAACATGTCTGAGTGATTTGGGGGTGTTCTGTGCAAGGGCAGCAGCTGTAGGGAAACCAACTTCAATATGGAAGTAGAGAGAGTGGTTATTGTGCAGCCTCATATTTGTGGAGCGAAAACAGTCCTATGTAATATGTAGGTGGGGGATTCTCCTCAGCAGAGGAAAAACAGACCAATATAGAACCAAATCCATGCTCCCTCCACAAAATAGAAAATAGCAGACAGCAGGTGAATGCTTGGGTGAAGAAACAGAAGATTAGAAGATGAAGTACGACAGTGGCATTTATCTGAAGAAATCTGAATGCTGTGGAGTGGAGATTCCTAAACTGAAGGCCATGGAACATTTGCTGGTAGTCTTTAGAGAGCCAGCTGGTCACATGCTGCTCGCTCTCCCCTTCTTATTTCTGGCTGCTAAATTGTGTGCAGATAGATCAAAGTATGTAGGAATTTTTTGTAGCAGGGGAATTAAGCAACCTCAATCAGCAGGCTCATGAGAGGAGGGGAAGTGTCCGTAATGCAGTGTAAGGTGAGGCTCACATTCTGGGAAAAGTATGGGAAGCCCTGTCCTAATGTCCGGTGAATCGTTCTCTCAAGAGTTTAATAACGGGTTGGAACTAAGAGCTGGGGACAGTGCTGACCTGCTCTGAACTAGCTGCCGTCGGGTTTTTGATTAGAATTGTTAACAGCTGGGTTTTTTAAATAAATAAGACCTACATAAATAAGATACATTCCTCTGGGTGTCCCATTTTGTCTAGTCTCATCTCTGTCTGGTTCTTTGATCTAAATTCCCAGGGGGGAGAGTTTTTTTTATTTGTCTTATACAGTACTAAGCACACTGTCAGTGCCAAGCAAATAACAAATAACTTACTGTCCTCTGTTTAGTGCAGCTGCTCTCCATTTCCCTGCCCGTTTTGCATTTTAGCAGTTTGTATATTCTGTGGAAGGAGAAAGATAGCTAAGTCGAGCATGAAATAGTATGCTTCCCACTCAGCAACTCACTTTTGCTTAGCTTGTCCATTGTTTCCCCCATACTGATATCTTCCATTCTGTGTGTTATGACCTGACTCCATACCCCACCCTTCTTTGGGACATGGGGCTTACCCACACGAAATGCTGAAATCGGTGTCTGAGACTCCCCATCCCCACCAGTCACTTATACACGTGCCACTAGAGCTCTCCAGGCTTCTGCTTTAACCCCTTTAAAGACAATGTAGCAGGACCGCAAACAGCACAGGCTTAACAAAGGAATTTTTTTAGCCACAGAAACTTTATTCTTAAAGCACTGAGAGTTACAGATCTATGAAAATAAAAGTATTGAGATGTACCCTCCCCTTGCACACTTGGATGACCCTCTGCAGATTTTTAACACCAAACTGCTTGCCCATGGAAGGATAGCGATCTGGAGTTACAAGGCTCCAGAAAGTGATTGTCACCCATCTCTCAGTTGTCCAAGCAGCTCCCGTTTGTGTCTGCACTGCAAAACGGGGGTGAGCTTGGCACACTACTCCAGGAATGTGCCTTTCCACATCTGAATGTTCTGCAGTCACCGCTGGTGATCCCTGATTTGCATCATGATCTGGTCCCGCCATTTGCTGCTTTTTTTTCGTCGACCCAGAATCACCACTCAGCTGTGCACAGCTAGTCAGTAAACACATGAAGAAGCTGCTCAGTTTCATTCACAGTCTGTATCATCCCCCAGCCTCTGTATTCCCAGTGCATGACTGGCCACCGTGGTGGTAGTTGTGGCTCTGCAAACACGCAGGAGTCAGATGCCTTGTCCTCAAAATAGACCAGAGAGCTCCACTGATCTGTGTGGCATCCATGTCTTTTGGGATCAGATGGCAGAGAGAGTAAAACTAGTGCAGAAAGAGTAGGCTATGGGATGGAGCAGAGAGAATTGAGAGAGTCTGGGGTCAAATTCTCACAATCCCTCACAAGAGTGGTTGTATCCCGCAGTACACTGCAGAAATTTCCCACAAGGTTGTGAGACAGCTGATGGTTCTGGTGTACACTGGCGCAACACATCTTGTGTTGATACAGCCTGGTGCTGTGAGGACATACAGCACTAGCAAAGGCAGCCAAATGTGGACACGCTCTGCCAAAGTAGCTGTGTTGGCAGCAATATACCAGCAGAACTTTTGCTGGTAAAATTTTCCAGTATAGACAAGTCCTAACAGGCAGAAAATCATACAGGTATCCTCCTCAAGGATTATATACTGAAGCAAATGGCATGAAACTGAACACTACCCTAGATAGAAAATGTGGTTGTTTGTTGGTCGTTTGGGATAATGAGTGCAAGAAGGAGCCAACATGTCTGTACATGATACGTAATTTCTGGCTTCAGTGGATGACTCAGTGCCACTGGGAAACAGAAGGCACCAGAGTGCTTTACTTTGGAGTAGGATGTTATAGCTGTGATTTTACATCTGTCTGCTGCAAATTCAGGATATCAGCAACATCAGATATGACCCATTTCTCTTCCCCCTCCCCCCAAAAGAGGATTGATTCCTTCATATTTGTCACTTATATCTATTAGTAATACAACCTGCTAGCTTCACTAGACAGTTATTTGAAAATGAAAGGTGAGAGATACAATGCAGAAAGCCAAGGTTATTCAGTTATGTCTATTACTACCCTTTGAGTTCATTCCATTGTAGCTATGCTTTAATCTGATTTGCTTTTTATCAAACACCTTCTAATATCTGGTGTTATGCAACTACTACTACTGGGGAAGTGTTCCACCCTTAAATCTGTTGGGGGAATTCTCAGCTGCCTAGATTATATCCCCATTATGTCGCTCGGGTGGTGCAAAGGGACAAAGCTGGAGCTGAGAATCTAGCCTAGTGTATTTATCAAACGCACAGTTTGCTGAATAATGAGGAGTTGTGACTGCCATATGACTGAACAAATGATAGGCACAGTTGAGGTTAAGATTCTGATTCCCGCCTCCACCTTGGAGAAAATGTTTGTTTGTGTTTGCTTGTTTTTACCATCCAAGAAAAAGAGATGGGAGGCAGTGAAGTAGGAAGCTTCAGTTATGAATGTGTCTGCTTTTTCCATCCCAAATATTGTTTTATTACCTTGGGGTTTTTTTTGTTTTGTTTTGTTTTTTTTACAGCATTACCAAATACATAGTCCTAGCAAATTGAGGAAATGTAAAAACAAAGCAAATATTTAAATGTGCTAAATCAGTGTTGTGACTTCAGCTGAAAAATAACCAGGATATCTGGTAGTTTTATACAAATGTTTATAGGAACTCAGAGAAGTGCTTACATTCATTTTCAGTAAGACTTTTTTTACGCTCCTTCTGCTTTCCATAAAACACCATTCAGAGTACCTCACAAAACTAACTTTAAGGTGGGTACCTGCAGCAAGCCAATCAAATGTTAAAAGAATCCTTTGGTGTCATTTAGTATCCAGAATAACATTCAGTTTATACTGTATAGCTTATATAGTCTTGGGCAAGTTACTTCACCTCCCTGTGCCTTAGTTTTCCACATCCAAAAATGGGGATAATTATACTTTTTTATAAAGCGCTTTGAGAACTATGGATGAAAAATGTTTTATAAGAGATTATTATTTATTATTTACTACAAGCACAAACTGTTAAAATACATTATTAAGGTTGCAAAGTCAGGCTCTCAGGAGTTAGGAAATGCCAGAGTTAAGGTTGCCCGTGCAACCATAATTCAGCCCTCTTGTGTGCATGCATTGTGCTTTATGATAGTCTTTAATTGCATGATCACATACTATTTTTCCTGCCTTATTCAGTGCACTGGATGGACGGTGCTTGCTTAATGAGCAGCTAGTCAATATTCTGATTGTTCAATGTGTGACCCTAGGTCTTAGTTACTGCGCGCTATTCAAACCCTGTTCAGAACACAGAATTATTCATTTCCTCACGGGCTTTGCTATGAGGCTCAGCACTAGAATATCTGAATGCTTCCCCAAACACTGATGAATTTGTTTTCACAACATTCCTGAGACAGACACACAGCATGAAAAACTGCAGCCTGAAGGGTTAAAGTTTGGCAAACTTATAAGGAACTGAAAACAGAGCCATATAAAGGGAATTTTCAGGCAACCTTAATAATGGGTGGGGCCGCCAGCCCTGCCTGTTGTTATATTGCATTCATTACATAGCACAGCTTCCAAGGATGTCCATGAGAATCTTCTGCCACAAAAAGGGCACAAACCAATTTCTGTGCACGGCTCTGAGTGTATGGCTCACACGCAAGTGCATCTTGGGATGTGTTGATTTTTACAGTTTTTATTACGGCCATTGGCTAGTTCTGTATTGATTTCTGTAATGCAAACATGAGACGTGTGGACGTTATTCTTTTAATGAGAGTGATCCAAAGGCTCACAGTTGGGTTTGCATTTCTACTGCTGCTTTTCTCTTCATGGCAACTGTGTTCTTGACTGTTCTGCAAACAGTTATAAAACTCCTTTCCCCTCTTGTCTAATTACTTATACATAGTACATTTTAAAATTTTCTGCGGGGACAGTTGACTACGCTACAACTCCTATAGAAGTGAACCAGTGTGCCATTCATCTTCGTAAAAGTTTTGTCCTATAAAACTGTTTTCCCTGCCTTTGTCAATGCACTGTACTATTTTTATATTGGTATTTGCTGAGCATGCTCAAAAAGTAATCCGCATGCTTATTGGTTTTTTGTTCAGCAGCTAATTGTCCAAGTGACAGAATTCAATTGTCTGGGTATTGATAGTGGCAGGGAGAGCCTTTCACTTCTACTTGCTGGTTCAAATCCTACACAGACTTTTGGTAACTGACAATCATAACCATCATCTGGCTTTTGGTTGGCCCGTGTGAAATGAGTTAGGTGGCCTTAATCCAGCTCCTACCGGAGAAGTGTCCACAACGCCACCGCCACCCCCAGAACACTCAGTGTTAGGTGCTGATTGGCAACTTTGGCAGTCCCTTGAGAGAGGTCAAGTACTAAATGGTCACGGAGACTGAATTATCCTTCTACTCCTAAGATAGCCCCTCCACATCGCCTGGTGTCATCTCAGTGAAGCGATGGCAAGAAACTGTTCCTGCTGCTCGCTGTGCTCACAGTTCTGTGGCTAGATAGAGCTTGGGGCTCCAGAGCTGTCACTCGACACCTTTCACTGACTTGGTAGTATGCTGCTGAATAATTTCTCACTCTAAGGAGCATCCATATCACTTTCCTCCTAAGGCACCTGCTCCCCTCCCTCACTTTAACAAGACAAAACACTCATCTATGCTTTAGGGCACTTTCTGCACTGATGGAGGGAGAAACAAGATGAGTCTCTAAGTCTCTTGTTTCTAATTTCTGTGATCAAGTGTTGTAGGAACAATAAATGACACACATGACTAAGAAACGGTATTCTCACTACTTTTATGGCTTCAAATTGAGAATTAACCACATGTGACATTCTCTTCCAGTGCACTTGGAGGTTAGACATAATGTCACAATGCAGATGTAAATGTCAGTGTGTAATGACTTCTGACACTGTGAGTTGGTGCAGAAATGAGAAGAAGAAAAAGTGGTTGAAATGACTTGTTGAGGATCACTTGGAAATGTCATTTTACATCAGACTCTATTGCTATGTTTCACACAGTTACAAATGACACTTCAAAAGAAAATGACAGTTTGTTTTTAATGACATATGGAACTAGAGTATAAAGGCTGAAGAAAACTCACTGCTGTGTGATGCTGTGTACTGTTCATTTTCTCTCCCTCAGAGGATTGTTAGCTTTAAATGTTCTTGTGGGTTTATAACAAAAAAGTTAAACGTTAATAAAATAGCAATCCAATGTTTAAAAGGAACACTGGCAAGTAAATTAGACTCCAAATATAACCTATTTAAATAGTTATGATCATATGGAGCGAAGGCTATGGATTCAGAATATATTCCAAAAAATGTAGTCTGTAAAAACAATAGGTTCTATTGGGGACTTGCACTGCAAGCTTTCTGCTTCCTTCTTTGACTTTGTGCAGCAGTTAATTAACAAACATCAGTTTCTAAGCTATGCACATTCCTACTGACCCAATCATGATGCTACTGCACAAACAAGGAGGTGGATCAAATGGAGCTCCATCAAATGATTCTGCAGCATTGTAAACAAAAGTGAGGAAGTAGTGAGCAAGAGAGGAATGTTTGCCAAACAGGTGCAATTGTCTGGCAAGATAATTTTATTTCGAGGAGCTTCCATAATACTTCCATACTGCCAAAATACTCCTATAGAAGAAGCTAGAAGTGAGGATAAACTACACAATTTCTGTTATTCCCTCAGTAGAGTTATGTGTGTTTACATGATGCCCTCCAAAAATTACTTGGTAACTATTGTTAAATAGAAGAGGGATTAACTGTAGCCATCTGTCTTTAAGTTAATGAAAAAAAATAATCATTTCCTGCTTCAGGCCCTAATGATTTGCCCATGAAAATAAAGCATCTCTTTTATAAAGACCCTACTAGCCTTTGTGTGTTTATAGATTGAAGACATTTTACTAGTTAAACTGTGTTTCTGTGCATAAGTTTACTCTTGTTCAGCTTTAGACTTACGGATTTGAAAGCTATTGCCATAAATTAACTCAGTAAATTGTTTAACCAAACTGTTAAAGGAATCATGTTAAACTTCTATTATATTGTGTTGCAGGATCAACTGAGGCAGTGCTTTGCCAGACAACCCCCAGAGGCCAAGGATACAGACACACTTGTGCAAGAGGCTGACAGTCAATATGGTACCTGGAGTGAGCAGCGCCACAGTGGGGACAGGTAGGACTGAGGAAGCCTGACCGTGTTGTCCCCAGTGGTTTGGCTGGGTATTGCATGTTGTATTTTCCTTTTTGATATGTTTTCTCTAGCTTGCAATGCAGTAGATTGTTTGAGGATATGCCTCAAGTAGCCATACCTGTGCTAGCTCTGATTGGCACACTAAAGATGAGATGGCACACTAAAAATAAAAGTATAGCCACAGTAGGAAAGACTAACCATCTGAGTGCCTACCCATGGTCTCACATGGGATCGTACTTGGTGGCTGGTCCATCCTGCTGTTCATGCCACTGCAGATATGCTTCTGCTTTTAGAAGTGATTGAGCTAGCATGGGAATATCTACTTGAGCTGGAAATTACACTTTGTAGCTCCAGTGTAGACATTTCCTGAGAGATTTTGAGGAATCCAATTACTTTTTTTCCTTAAAATGTGAACAGTCACTGTAAAAATAACATTATGAAGTTCCGTGTTTGTGTCTGAATGTATCTATCAAATGTGCTTGGTTTATAAGTGGGAAAACCTCTTTTTAAAAACTATCACAGCAAGCTGCAGCTGGGGTCAGAAATATGAGCTGTGTTCCTTCTGGCTCATGCAGGATCACCAGTTATATAATTAATGAATAGTAAAGATCCCGCCACTGGAACTCAATTAACAATTCTGTTCGAGTATGAGCCAGAATAGAATCTAGTTTACACTCTTTGGTGACTGCAGAAGGAAAAAGTAAAAATATGGCCTCATTTAGTAGAGGCTGTTATGATTGAATTCATGTAGGGAGCGGGTCTGTTGAACAATATAGTGCCATTTTTATGTACTTGCTTTTCAGACCAAAACCAGACTTCAGTGTTGCAAATTAGATGAGTGAGGACCTACTTGTGTGGTGCTCGTGCTTCTGTCACAGATTTTGGGGAGATTTCGTGTACCATGAAATATATCCATAGATTTCATAGTGTTTAATGCCAGAAGGGGAATCATTATATCATATAGTCTGACCTCCTGTATGTCACAGGCCATTAAACTTTGCCCAGATATGCCTATAACTGAGCCCAGTTACAAACATTTTGGTCCTCAGGAGACCAAACTGTTGTGTGCCACACACACAGGACAGGAAAGGTTGAGATGCCCCAATGCCCATGGGCCCTGCAGTGGCAGGGAATTGATTAATGAGATATGTAACACCTCCAGTTTGACCAGCAGCAAATTCCTTCCCACCTGCAAAGATGATACACAAACTGGGGGAGTGATAAATACTGAAGAGGACAGATCACTGCTTCAGAGCAAACTGGATCACTTGGTAAACTGGGCACAAGCAAACAATATTGGTTTTAATATGGCTAAATGTAAATGTATATATGATAGGCCATACTGTGTGATGGAGGACTCTACCCAAGGAGACAGTGATACTTAAAAAGATCAGGAGCTAATCAGTTGAAATGAACTCCCAACGTGACTCTGGCCGAAAGAACGAATGCGATCTGGGATGTATAAGCCGGGGAATCTCAAGTAGTAGAGAAGTTATTTTACTTCTATATTTGAATCTGGTATGACTGCTGCTGGAATATTGTGTCCAGTTCTGGCGTCCACAATTCAAGATGGACGTTGATAAATTGGGCAGGGTTCAGAGAAGAGCCACAAGAATGATTAAAGAATTAGAAAACCTGTCTTACAGTGATAGATTCAAAGAGCTCAATCTATTTAGCTTAACAAAGAGATGGTTAAGTAGTGACTTGATCATAGTCTATAAGTGTCTGTAAGGGGAACAAATGTTTAATAATGAGCTCTTTAATCTAGCAGAGAAAGACTTAACACAATCCAATGGCTGGAAGTTGCACCTATACAAATTCAGACTGGAAATAAGGCGCAAATTTTTATACCAGTGAGAGTAATTAACCATTGGTACAATTTACTAAGAATTGTGGTGGATTCTCCATCACTGACCATTTTAAAATGAAGATTGGATGTTTTTTTTTTAAAAGATCTGCTCTAGAAATTATTTTGCGGGAGGTCTCTGGCCTGTGTTATACAGGAGGTCAGACTAGATTATCACAGTGGTCCCTTCTGGCCTTGGAATCTATAAAACTATGAAATTTGGTGATTAGTTTGAACTTGAACATGGGAGCAAGAATCTAAGAAAGTGGATTCTGTATCCTACCTCAGAGCACTGGACTACCCCATCTGGTGTCCCATCTCCATATGTGACCTATCTCTGATACTTCAGAGGAAAACGAAATAACCAAACCCTAAAATACGTATGGCTAATTGTGCATTGGGAGGATAGCTGGGGGAAATCTTTCTGACTTGGAAGGCAATGGGCTAAAGACCTGATGCATGATATCTGATTATCTTTGTCTTAAGGCAGAGCTTCAAGTGGTATGAGCATATTGTGGGCAGTGTATGCACTCCTGTTCTCTCCCGGCCCATGAAAGAAGAGAATGAACAGGGGGATTCACAGGTTCCAAGGCCAGAGGGAACTGCCACAACTGCTCAGTCTGAGCCCACACACACAAAAGCTGTAGAAAATCTCCCAGATGCTGGATTAAAACAGCTTTTTAGAAAGACATCTGATTTCACTTTACAGACTCCAAGTGATAGTGAGTCCACTGGTCAGTTGGACTGATGTTTAATTACCCTCACTGTTAGGAAATTGCAATCTTATTTTGAGGTTGAATTTAACTTCCAAGCATTGTACCTTGTTATGCCTTGTCAGCAAGATTGAAAAGCCCTGCCACTACCAGATATCTTATCCATGTTTAAGTACTTATACACAGCGGTTGTTACCTCGTCAATAAACTGAATAAATTGAGCTCACATAAGGATTGCTTTCCAGTCCCTGGATTTTGTCTGTGGTCCTC
This sequence comes from Chelonia mydas, assembly GCF_015237465.2. Lineage (NCBI taxonomy): Eukaryota > Metazoa > Chordata > Testudines > Cheloniidae > Chelonia > Chelonia mydas. The sequence goes on from NC_057856.1 coordinate 30,260,137, forward strand.
CTTTTAACTCTCCAGCATTTCCACATCCTTCTTGAACGGGACACAGTATTCTAGAAGTGTTCTTACTAATGCTATGTACGGAGGCAAGATCACTTTGCTACATGCATTTGATATTGTCCTTTTGATACCTCCGAGGTTCACGTTAACCCTTTTGCCGTGGTATTGCACTGTGCTGCGGCAATGATCTGTGATGACCCTAAGTCCTTCTCTGAGTCACTGCTTTGCAAAATAAACTCTCATCTTTTAGGTATAACCTGCATTCTTGGTTCCAGGTGTATTATCCTGCAATTGGTTTTAGCAAAACACATTTATTTAGATAGTGACCATTTAACATAGGGTGACCAGACATCCTGTTTTAAAAGGGACAGTCTCATATTTAAGCTCTCCTGCAGGTGTCCCGACTTTTTCTTAAAAACAGGCAAATTGTCCCGTATTTTCTGTCTCCCCCGCATCAGTACTGGCTGCTGGCCGCATCCCTGCTCGCCAGCTGCCTGCTCAACAGCGGTGAGTGGGGAGGGTCCAGTGGCCGATGATGGGGGTGGGTGTGCAAGGCTGGTGGCAGGGCAAAGCTGCAGCATGCAGGGCCGGCCACTCGCCCTGCTGGTCCATCAGCACAGCCCCTGCTGTGTGCTGGTTCTTAGCCAGCAGGACCCCATCCCCCAAGTCCCATTCCTGGCTGGCACTGGCTGGGCTTTGCGAGTTGCGGTGGCTGGTGAGTGCAGGGAGGCGGCAGGCAGCAGCCAGTTATGTGTCGTCTCTGCTGCCCACCCCTCGACCCTTTACGTGCTCCCCTTCCTACTGTCCTCTCCCTGCTTTGCCCTTTCACCCCTTCCCCCCCCAGCGGGCCGAGTCCCACTCCTAGCACTGTGCAGAGAGCAAGCCCCTGGTCAGAGCGCTCAGCTCACCAACAGCCTGGCTGGCAGCTCCTTCCTTCCCCCTCTGGCTGGGCCAGCACCCTGAGAAAGCCCAAGATCCTCTGGCCTGGGGCACTGGCCAGGAGGAGCCGAGCCCTGCATGTGCCAAAGCCCCGCACGACGCTGGCACGGGAAAGCCTCTTCACCCCTCAGCTAAACTCTGGAATGGCGCGGGGGGGGGAGCAATTTCCAGCCTGTTTGCGTCCTGACCCTCAGGCTCCACAGCAGCCCCGCCGCGCATGAGCTTAGCTCCCTCTTCACCCTCCAGCCCCCTGCCCTAGGTCCTGCCTCCAGGGAGCTCAGGGCTGCTCCGTCCTCTAGGCACCCTCACCTGCTCAGCCACTGTGGTGGGGTTTGCTGAAGCCCCTGCAGTCAGGTTCCCTGGGTCTGGTGCACAGTGCATCCTAAGGGCTTAACCCCTTCCTGTCCGTGCTGCAGCTGGGGCGCAGGAGGCAGCTGGGTTATGTCAGTGGCCTGCAGCAGCCTGAAGGGACAAGCTGCTTCCAGCCACAGAGGAGTGTGGGGGGGGTGTGAACCCTGGCAGAAATCTGGGGAGGGGTACATGTGACCCTGTGTGCCCCCTGTGTTGCCTCGGGAAGACACAGTGCCAGGTACCAGGAGAGGCGGGTCCGTCCCAGGGGCCCAGCCAGGCACGGAGGGCAGAGAGTGCTGGGCAGGGAGGGTTGGGTCAGTCGTTCACCCCCTCCCCCCTGCCCAGGTGAGAGAGGGGTACAGGAATGTGTGTCACCTCTCCCCATGTGAACCCATGTGAACCCTACAGCCTTAAAGATAAGAAGGTAAATTAAAAGAATCCAACTACGCAGTATTTCTTTTTAACGGGGGCTCAGTCAACTCGATATTAATTTGAATGTTTGTCCGGCATCGTTCTGATTGGTTGCCGTTGGACTTGCTTGAATATGAGTAATTTTACCAGGTGTCCCGTAGTCAGCATAGGGAAATATGGTCGACCTAATTTAACAAGACGATTCAAATTACTCTAACACAAGGCATTTGCATAGTAGCTGTTTTACTTGCCTTCTTTGATATAAATACTGGTATCTATCCATACCAATTAATGATATCTAAATAAACATTCTGCAGAATAAGGTGGTGATAGCTTATAACAGCCCTTTAAATCCCAAACACTCTACAGTGGTAAATGCAGTGTGTCCATTAATTGATGCTTTCAAACACTCTGTTCCAGTCAAAGTGGTGGTGTTATGCTGTATTAAGGTGTACCCAACCTTGGCTTATCTTGAATTTAAGTACCATAGTATGGTTATAACTGAGGTGCCCAGCAGCAAAGTGGGTGAGTTATCAAAGTCAACTTTTCATTTTTAAAGCCAGGGCTCCATGGAGTGAAAATTGTAAACTTGCTCACTCCCCTAATTGTGTTTAGGTATTGTCGTGGTCTCAGATCAGTCTGTCAGTTTTTGTGCAATATCTTAAATGCTAAACACAATGTAGAAATGACAGCTTTAACTCTGAGTCTTACTGCAGTTCTAACGTCACTTGTGTTCAGAATATGTTTTGCATCTGGGAGATGGTGCAATATAAATATTTTATGCTTGCTAAGGCTGGGTAGTTTTATGGTTGAGAAGGCCTGATGGGCTGACAAAATGATATGACAACATCTAAATCTCTCCAGTAAGTTAAACTTTAATTAAGTATTTTGCAGCTGCCTTCTCTGTGAAATCAGTTTCCAACAACAAAGGCGTCTTCCTTTCAAATTCAAAAGCAAGACCATTTGAACATTTATTTCAAAGCTGGATTGTGGCTGTGGTTAACCCATGATAGAAAAGGAGGCCACCTTAAAAATGCTAATTTATTTAGGCATTGAATTGTCAAGCGTTGAATGCTGGGGTGTTTTCCTCTGCAACAAATGTTGAGATCACCCGTAAAGGAGAGCAGGAAATGCCTTGATAAGATCCTAAGCACTTGGCTGCCCTCCCTGCTCTCCTGTAGGGTGATTCCATCATTCATTGCAGGGGGAATGCTGATGCCCGAACTCAGGACTCAGCAGGTAAATGGAGGAGTTGATTTTTCAATTACTGGATTTGCGTAGAAGATATAAAGCTACCTGTATATTCTGTTCATGATTTAGATCTTCTTAGTATGCAGTGGAGCTAGAGGGGAGGTATGTGGTGGGGAGGGAATGGTGGAAACTTTTGCTGTTTATCTTTTAATAGAAACATACAGGACTATGGAGCCTGAGAGTTAAAAATACTCTAACCATACATATGTAATAAAGAAATGAGGTTTCCTAGTCTTGTGGTGGCAATCTGCTTCACACTTAATAAAAAAGCTTGTGTATCTTAAATATGAACCTTCTCTGCTCTCAAGGGGAACGTGTTTCAGCTTTAAACCATTAGCTTGCCTCACATTGTTCACTGTTTTCTCTCAAACCACGCTCAACTAGCTGATTTGGGCCTTGGCCTGTTTACAGCCATCTTTGCATGTTTAATTCCATATTGTCTGTGTTCCTGATCGAGACCTGCTCTCTTAGGGCTTGTTCTGTCAATTTTTCTTGGTTGTGTTTTAGTTTGAATGTACTTTGCACGCACTTCCAAATGTTCAGGCTGTATTTGTATAAACCCTAACTTTACACCTTACTTCGTGTTGAAAAAACATATTGAGCTAACTTGCTCTTCTCTGTTTGGGATTGAATAGCTTTATTTATTTCTTGGCCAGATCCCTGCCCTGCTATGCCTCTTTTAGACAGCTCCTTCGGCAGATAGGGAAAGAATGTCCAGGGGGAATTGTCATGCAGGGGCAGACAATGCTGCTGGGAGCAGGAAGATTGGCCTGAGGGCTCTGCACTCCAGCAATCCTGAGCTGCAAAGTAGCCCTTTGATGGCTGTGGGCAAGGTGGTGTAAACCAAAGCAACCTCCAAAGCTGCTCCAGTGTACGCTGGAGACTGGCCTCTGGAGTGGCCCAGGGGATGGGAAACACAAAGAGCAAAGGCCATCTGTGTGCATCCCCCACCCTGGTGCCTCTGTGCTGCACCTCCTTCTGTGCTTGGATACCCAGTGCTGCTGCAAGGAGCACTGAGTGTCAAAAGTGATTCCCGAGGAGAAAAAGATGCTTAAAACATAGCCATTGTGAGACTGAGGGGTGGAGAACTATGGAGTGCTTGTTAAATGGCATCAGATTTTATTGGGTTGTATGTAACTGTTGTATTCGTTCATGGAACGGGATGAAGAATGGCGCTAGAAGGCTTACCCAGTTTCCTCCTCATAGTTAGAAGGTCTCTGTGTCTGAGGGCTGGGTTTTTTAAATGTGACTCCTAACCTAGCCTTAAGGTGTTATGGGAAATGTAGTTCAGTAACTTGCTGGGTGTTTTGTTGCAGGCTTGTTTACTTTTTATGGTTGAGTACGTTTTTAAGGCTTGAGGGTTTAAGAACAGGTGTTGTACAAAAGCATGGTGATGAGCTACCTGAGTAGTTGCATTGTATATCAATCATTTAACTGTAGAGAGCAGTTATAGTTATTTGGGGTGCGGAATTATGGCCAGGGCAGGGGCTGTATTCCATGGCACAATGGCACCAAATTCTGCTGCAAGAAACCTAAATTCCTCAGCCGTTAACTTACTCTCACCCAGTGACATATCATATCTTTCATTCCCAGGCCTGACCTCAAATATATACTGACACCTATGAGAGGCAGTTTAAAATACTCATTTGTGTTCAAACAATGATTATTTTTGAGAATGGGGTTTCTAGTATGTTCTCCAGGCAGCCTGGGCCATGGCTACCACAATGTTGTCTAGGTGGTCCAGCTTGGAACTTCTTGGGCAGCTCATCTCCCCGGACCTCAACTGCAGTGCTAATTCTCGAGGCAGACCAGCTTGACAGCTTACACTTCCGGCTCCCCCCACATCCTGTCTGCTGCAGCCGCCTGGCTTAAAGAAACCGTGCAGGAAGCATGCACAGTAATCTGATGACCCCCTCCTGGTTGGGAAAGTTGGAGAGCAAGAGGCTGCTGCTTCAGGTTGATCCTGGCAAAAGGCAGACAGAAAATAAAATGTTGGATGCCTGGCAGCAGCAACGTGGTGAATTCTGAGTCAGTAATGCTGGCATGTTTGGTATCTCAAGGAAAAGGTCGTTTTTGTGGCCAGTGAATAACAACACAAGAGTGGCCACACTGGGCTAGACGGACCATTGGTCTGACCCACTAGCCTGTCTTCCAACAGTGACCAGTGCCAGATGCTTCAGAGGGAATGAACAGAACAGGTAGTCGTCAAGTGATCCATCCCAGCTTCTGACAAACAGAGGCTAGGGACACTGCAGAGCATGGTTTTGCATCCCTGCCCATGGAGTCCATAGGTATGTCTACGCTGCAATATAACACGCACAGCTTGCCCATGTCAGCTAACTAAGGCTTGTGGAGCTTGGGTTGCGGGGCTATGAAAATTACAGTGTCAATGTTCTGGCTTGGACCTGCAATTTTATAGCCAGCCCATCCGCGCCCCCAGCCCAAGTCAGCAGACATAGGCCAGCTGTGGGTGTTTCATTGCAGTCTAGACATACCCCATGGGGCCCTGATTCAGATGAACAAGACAGCTCTGTAAGAGCCATTGTTTTAGTCCTTTTCAGGAGTGTCTCGGGGATATCCCTGCATTGATTTATGTTCTGTTGCTGGTTTCAAGGTTATCTCCCCAAATTTAAGGACTAGGAATATAATTTTTTTTAATGACAGTGAAGATTCTGAAGCACAATTCTGAGGCAAGAGGGGAATTCCAAGGCAAAATCAGTAATTGTGAAATTGCAGATTGTTTATGGGTACCTTTCACTGAGAGAGAAACTAGAGATCCTCTCCCAGTGGAGCTAGGCACTGCTGGAGCTAGCGCAAGAGTCTCATTTGTAATGCAGTTTAGCAGATAGTTCATTAAAGTGGGTACTGATGGTTCAGTTATTCAGATTTTCTCTTTTTAAATAAAGAGAAATTTTTGTATAAACCTTCTCAAGTTCTTCAGTGAGCTATCCCAATCTTTCTTTGCAGGTCTTTAAAAATGATATGAGTCTTCAGAGAGGCAAATTCAGTCTCTTCTATGAGAGAGAGACATATTAGTTACATAATGGAATTGTAATAATCTGATTTTATAGCAGGTGACATTTTGACATTTTAGCCATTTCCTTGGACTACTGGAAAGTTTTAGAAAAGAAACTGAATGTAATCCAATATCAGTAAGCTACAATGGACATGAATTTGCCTTTTATATCCTGTAACTGAAATCTTTAAGTGGAAATTATTTTGCATCATATGTGGCTATTTATTTGCAGTGTGTAGATACAGAGAGTTGACTCTGACTCTTTAGTATATTACAAAGGTATTCAGGTTAAAACAGGATGTCCCCTATATTATACTTCCAGACTCTGGTATTGCACAGTCTCTTGCACTGAGTAAAGCAGCATATTCTTTACAGCAATTTAGGGCTGCCTTGCTAGGACCGTTTACATGAACAATGAAAATAAAATATTGTATTTCATTGTTTACATTTGTATGGTACCTGTTGTGTTTGTTTGGGTGCACTTTGTGTGACAATGTTGGGTTTACTTTTTAGAAGATCGGACAATCTTTGTGAAAGGCATATACAGTATTGAGCACTGATATGGTATTTTAATAATTGTGTGATATACAGAATATGCAAGCATAACAGGTTTTTAGCCCAAAGAAGTTGCAATCTATTCTAAATGATACTGTAGACCAGATGCACTGGAGACTTCAAGGGGCTGGACTGAGGGGATGGCTTATATTTTAATTTCTGATTTGGCTCCTTTACTTAATGTGGTGTTGGGGTGGAAAAAAATCTACTCTGCATAATATATTCTCGTGCTCCGGTTATCTTTGTCATTTTCGTTTGATTAGCTGTGTCACAGTACACCTCTACCCGAATATAACGTGACCCGATATAACACGAATTTGGATATAACACGGTAAAGCAGCACTCTGTGGGGGGGCTGCATGCTCCAGCCTAAGCTTTGATCAAAGCAAGTTCGATATAACGCGGTTTCACCTATAATGCGGTAAGATTTTTTTGGCTCCCAAGGACAGCGTTATATTAGGGTAGAGATGTAATGATGTTGTAATTGTGCAGGAACTCCAAAAGGGAATGTATTCAAAAGTTTGTGATGAGGAAGCCACTAATTAGTTTAAATCAAATGAAAGCAACTGTGTTTTCTAATACTGTTGACACAAAACATTTTCACTTTTCAAGGCTGCCCACACCTACATCACTTTCAGTCCAAAGGTGTGGTCTGGGAGAACTTTTCCAGAGACTTACAAATCAGAAAATAGTTTTAAATGTGTAGCTTAAATTCCACCAAAGGTGCTATGTCCCAAAATTCTCTTAGCACATTTCTGCATTCTTTCACACTCCGAATGAATCTAGAAGGCTTAAAGTTGCAGATACCAACCATCTTTCCCAATAAAGAATACTAGACAAGGTTCCCTCTGGAGCTCATTAGCACCACTTCTTAATTGGCTGGGAGCAGGGCCACTGTTGAGGGAAGCAAGAGACGTTTCTTCTGCTTATCTGCTGGAAACGCTACCTCTGCAGTGCTACCAGTCCCTGCCAATCTGGAAATTAACACATTTGCTGTTGCTTGATTTTTTTCCCTTTTTACTCTCTCTATCTACACACTGCAAATAAATAGCCACATATGATGCAAAATAATTTCCACTTAAAGATTTCAGTTACAGGATATAAAAGGCAAATTCATGCCCATTGTAGCTTACTGATATTGGATTACATTCAGTTTCTTTTCTAAAACTGTTTTTCCCAACCGTACATTCTTGAATGTTTTCCTTTCAAGATTGTTATCACTGTCAATCACACCAAGCTGCTCTTCAAAAATGTGCACATATATATATTTAACACACATGAGCACACAGTTTAAGATTTTTGTTTCTTAAAATAGCTTAGCTAGAAACTTCTCAAAAGCAGGTATTTAATTATAAAGGACGCTTAGCAGAAATGAGTCTGAGCCATGAGTGCTTCATTTAAAAAAATAAAAATAAAACCACATCAGCTTTGCCATGCCATGAAACTTCCACTTAATTCCACTTCTCTCCTCCCCCCATCAAATGCTGCTCCAACCCTGCGTCCCACAATGGTTATGCAAGATAACTGACCAGTATAAGTCTTTGTCTGGATGTAGAGTGATTCCTTTGATAACTAAGTTTGGGGTTGGAGTGGGGGGAGGTTTTCCAGGCCTGAATGACTGCTGCTAATGATCACCTACAGGTCTTCAAAACCTTGGTATTTGTTTTATTAAAGTGTGTCTTTTTTAAAAAGATCTGCCTTTAAAGACCTTCCTATTCCAATTCTAGGTTCTGATGCCATCTGCTGCTCAACATGAGTAGCTTCATATCATTTGTTTTAAATTAATTGCTCTTTGGGGTGTAGCAAGGTGTGTGACTCACTGAAATGGCCCCAGAATAAAGAAGAGAGATTTTTCTTTATTAGAATGATTGGAGAGGAAAAATGCTCCTAATGTTAAACTGGAGTGAGAACCATTTGAAAACCCAGTGGCAGCAAAGTAAATCGAAACTCTGTAACTAGCACGGTATTCCACAGCATGTGATGGTAGCACATTGCCACAGTGAATCATAGAATCGGAGGACTGGAAGGGACCTCAAGAGGTCATCTACTCTAGTCCCCTGCACTCATGGTAGGACTAAGCATTATCTAGACCAGGGGAGGGCAAACTACAGCCCGCAGATCCTGCCCATCCGGGCTTTCAATCTGGCCTGCAGGATTGCCAGCCCCGTGGCGCAGTGGGGCTAGAGTGGGCTCCCTGTCTGCCCTGGCCCTGCGCCACTCCTGGAAGCAGCCAGCACCACGTCCCTGCGGCCCCAGGGATGGGGGCAGAGGGCTCCGTGTGCTGCCCTGGTCTACAGGCATCGCCCCCTGCAGCTCCCATTGGCCAGGAATGGGGAACCGCAGCCAACGGGAGCTTTGGGTGTGGACCCCACAGATGAGGGCCGCATGCAGCGGAGCCGACTACCCCACCCCACCCCCAGGAGCGACTTCCCGACATGCTGGCCACTTCCAGGAGTGGCACGGGGCCAGGGCATTAGCCCCCGCTGTGTGCTGCTGCCACCCTAGAGCCGCTTGAGGTAAGTAGTGCCAGGCCGGAGCTCTCACCCCGCACCCCAGCCTCCTGCCCTGAGCCCCCTACTGCACCCCTTCTGCACCACAACTGCCCGCCCTGAGCCCCCTTCTGCACCCCAACCCTTTGTCCTGAGCCCCTTCCTGCACACCGCACGCCCTCCCACACCCCCTACTCCCTCCCCCACACCAACCCCCTGCCCCAGCCCTACATTCATGGCCCTGCACACAATTTCTCCACCCAGATGTGGCCTTCTGGCCAAAAAGTTTGCCCACCCCTGATCTAGACCATCCCTGACAGGTGTTTGTTTAACCTGCTCTTAAAAATCTCCAGTGATGGAGATTCCACAACCTCCCTTGCAATTTATTCCAGTGCTTAACCACCCTGACAGTTAGGAAGTTTTTCCTAATGTCCAACCTAAACTGCCCTTGCTGCAATTTAAGCCCAGTGCTTCTTGTCCTATCATCAGAGGTTAAGGAGAACAATTTTTCTTCCTTCTCCTTGTTACAATCTTTTATGTACTTGAAAACTGTTATCATGTCCCCTCTCAGTCTTCTCTTCCACAGATTAAACAAACCCAGTTTTTTCAATCTTCCCTCGTAGGTCACGTTCTCTAGACCTTTAATCATTTTTGTTGCACTTCTCTGGACTTCCTCCAATTTGTCCACATCTTTTCTGAAATGTGACGCCCAGAACTGGACACAATACTCCAGCTGAGGCCTAATCACTGCAGAGTAGAGCAGAAGAATTACTTCTTGTGTCTTGTTTACAACACTCCTGCTAATACATCCCAGAATTATGTTTGCTTTTTTTGCAACAGTGTTACACTCTTGATTCATATTTAGCTTGTGGTCCACTATGACCCCCAGATCCCTTTCCGCAGTACTCCTTGATGTCTGTGGCCCTTCCTCTCTGGCACAGACCTTACATTAGTGATCCACACCTTTTTAATCTTGAGGCTAGTTGTTTGTGTGCTGTATTTAGGGGCTAATCTTTAAAAGAACCCAGAATCTTGAGCTAGAGCAGAATATGTCAGCACATATCTTGAGTGGGGCGAACTGTGATAAGTATATTTAATACTGGCATGCTGTGCCCTGCCCTGCTTATCTGCTACTCCCAGGTGTAGTTCAAATTATTTCTTACAACTGCTAAATTCCACAATAGTTTAGGATTTATTTAATCTAGTGATCCCCTCTGTCTCACCACAGCAACTATGGTTCATCAGGCCAATTTTGGTTTCATTTTCTTGAGTGTTTAAACTCTTGATGTGTACTGATCGAGGGATCAACCCTTCAGTATTTCTCTGATCGAACCTTAAGTAACAAATATAATTGCAGATAGGAAAGACAAAATATAAATCATCATGCTGTTTAAGCTTAATGCCTCCCAATCACAGGATAGCATCTTCCCACCTGCCCTGACATGGGAGTGTCATGGAAGTGCTGACCTTTGGTCAGGCCAGTGACTTAAGCAGCTTGGGCCTTGGGGGAAATAGAGGGTAGGTGGGAGGGGGCAGTGGGGTGAGAAGAGGGGGTGGGGGGAATTTGTGATGTGCAGGGCCACAGCGGCCAGAGAAAGAGGTGACTTTCCCCAGCTCCAGGGCCGTGGCTGCTGGGGAGAGATGGCCCTCCTTCCCAGCCCCAGCTCTGTGGCTGCTGTGGCAGGGGAGAGGGGGAGAGACCCCCCTTCTTCCCAGCTTGAGGGCTGCTGCAGCGAGGAAGAGAGGGCACATCCATCGCAATAGCGCTTTTATCCAAAACATTTTACAATAGTTAGTTAATGGTACAAACAACATTTGGAACGATGATTAAGTGGTCTGCTGAGACCCTCAGCAATTTTCAAGTGGTCCGCAGGAAAAAATTTTTTGAGAACCGCTGATTTAGAGGATAGGTTTACACAGCACCAAAAAAAAAAAAAAAAGGTGTTCTTAACTGGGAGTAGCCTACCTCCATTAGCTGGCTCAGGTTAAAATAGCAGACAAGACATGGCAACTTGCCTTGTAACTCTGATTAGCAGCTCAAGTGTAACAGGGCAGCCTGGAGTTGAACCCAAGTTAAAGTTGTTGTGTCTTTACTGCTATTTTAAGTTAATGCACATTTTTGTGCATAGACCAGTGATTCTCAACCTTTCTAGACTAGTATACCCCTTTCAGGAGTCAGATTGTCGTTGCATACCCCAAGTTTCACCTCACTTAAAAGCTACTTGCTTACAAAATCAGACATACAAATGTAAAAGTGTCACAGCACCCTATCACTGAAAAATTGCTTACTTTCTTAGTTTGTACTGACTTTGCTCATGCTTTTTATGTAGGCAGTTGAAAAACTAAGCAAACATCTAGATGAGTTGATGTGCCCCCTGGAAGACCTCTGGGTACCCCTGGTGTAGGTGAATCCTAAGTGAAGCCATTGGTGGTGAAAAAGTTATTACAGTGAAAATGATTCACCCCTCTCTGCTGGCCTGTAGTGTCTCCAAATGATACATTTCTTGCCTCTAGATGTGGTTTCAGCTTTCACTCTGAACGATGAAGGGCCACATCCTGTCTGTCATCTGTGGCAGTGCAAAGACCTGGACTGGTGCTGCTCCTTTGCAGAAAGCATGGCTGGATTTGGAGGTCCACAACCACTGTATACTGTGAAGCTTTGCAAATTTTGATTACAGTGCAGCAGTCCAGGGAGTTGTGGGGCTGAGGTGGGACCAGGGCCGATGGATCTGTGGTTTATGGATCCGTCTGCCATTCTCCTCCTCCGCCATGGGGACTGGTACAAATTTGCAGCTGCAGTTGTGGCCACAGTAGTTGCTCTGGGGCTTATGGAAGAGGCCTCCTCACTTCAGCCTCAATCCATTATCCCTATGACTCAAGCCGCACACTAGTTCTAGGACTATATAGTCTGTCCCTCTCATGGATGGCTGCATACATGTTCCTGAACACGCGATACATCATGATTGCATTCTGAGTATGCATGGTATAAAATATACTTGCACATATGTTCACTCATGTATCCTTCTGCCTCAGAGTTCATTCTCTTGTGTTGCAGCTTTGTGCCCGAGTCTCCTTCCTCAGAAAGCAATGTTGTTTCAACAAGGAAGCAGCCACCAAATAGCCGGCTGTCTTCTCTCTCTTCTCAAACGGAACCTGCCTCCATGATCGATCAGCACCATTCCTTAAAAGACCAAAGGAGCACAAGTTTGGACCGTTCCAGCACTGATATGGATTCAACTGATGGTATTGAGGGACCCCTTCCAGCAGATACCTACCCTGAGGAGAAAAGCATTGACTTCTCCTTCATTGATGTAAGTCTCCATAAAGGGAAAGAGTTGTTCATTTTTAAGTACGTTACCTATATTGTTAGCAAAATGCTATGCCATGTCTTCTCCCAACTTTATGTTCAACCTTGTGCTATGCTTCTTTATCCATTAAGGCTTCTTTATTGACTTCTTGTGTGAAAAGTTCAAGATAAATTGCAATGAAAGTTCTTGTGACTGCCCTTCCTATTAAGTCTGTGTGAATTCTATTAAGAGTCCAAAGGGACAATGGTTTGCACTTCAGTTGGTCATTTTTCAGTCTGCTCCTAGGAGACGTGCTGTGTAAAAGAGTTTAATGGCTCTAGGAAATGGAAGCCATACATTTCTGAGACAACATAGTTAAGTGATACAAATTGCTAGTGCTCACCATGCTGTGAGAAATGCAGATTAAGCTACAGATATTGGATTTGAATACTACTTTTCTAATTGACAATGGGACTGTCTTTCTGCAGTCTTTTAAAAATCATATTCCTAAAATGATTTTAGTTTAAAGAGGATCTTTTGAGAAATTGAGAATCCTGAATTACACAGGAATGTTGGTAATATAGTGCCTAGTGATGCAGACTGTACTCTGCTTTAGTGCTATACGAGAGCATACCTAGAGATAATGTGGATTTCTCCTTTCAGATACAGTCTCTGTGAATTAAGAATTTATCTTGAATAAGAGTTACTCATCTTTTATTATATGTCATCTAGTGGCAGATACTGTAGAAAGCTTCCTATGAATTGTTAATTTATTTGAGCATGAGCTTTCGTGAGCTACAGCTCACTTCATCGGATGCATACTGTGGAAATCGCAGAAGACATTATATACACAGACACCATGAAACAATACCTCCTCCCACCCCACTCTCCTGCTGGTAATAGCTTATCTAAAGTGATCATCAAGTTGTGCTGGAAATGGCCCAACTTGATGATCACTTTAGATAAGCTATTACCAGCAGGAGAGTGGGGTGGGAGGAGGTATTGTTTCATGGTGTCTGTGTATATAATGTCTTCTGCGATTTCCACAGTATGCATCCGATGAAGTGAGCTGTAGCTCACGAAAGCTCATGCTCAAATAAATTGGTTAGTCTCTAAGGTGCCACAAGTCCTCCTTTTCTTTTTGCGAATACAGACTAACACGGCTGTTACTCTGAAACCTATGAATTGTTACGTTCTCTATACACACACACACACACACACCTCTCTCTTGTTTTGTAGTACAACTGTACAGTTTTGGGGAAGGTGGAATGTAGAGTGTTGGCAGAAGCCGCTACAATGCATCTATTTACGTATTAGTGTGGCTGTCCTAAATAGCAGTAGTGTAGCTAAACGGCAGACTGCACTGTAAAATGTCTGAAGGAGGATAACACTTTCTCTTCCTGTAACTAAGGATAATTGTCCAGATCCTGGGCAGTGCAGCACAGCGGTTTCACACCTTACTGCCAGGGGATTCTGGGTGTAGGATACCTTGCAGTGGGCTCAACTATAGGACCATAGATCCCATCCTCCCAGCAGCTGCAAGTGCCATTTCAAAACAGTGATGACTTTAAGCAGAACTGTTGAAGTCTAGAAGGCCCCTGTGCTGTCTGGGTGAATGGCTAGTTTCTGAACTGAGAACTTTTAAAATATTTATTTTAAAATAGAAGTTTTCACAGGGGAGGATGGAGGGCCCAGGGCCTCTGGGAAAAGACTCAGTCATAATCATCAATGAATTATATCACTAAATATAACTGCAGCGGCCTTTGCTCTACTGTAATCCATTCAGTTTTCCTTTGTGTATGGAGATGGCATTGTTTTAAATAACTGATTATCTCCTTTTTACCAAAGGCCATGGTATTTAACTTTCAGTCTTTTTGTTGCTGGCAAACAGCTTGACATTTCTGAGGATGGGGACCAATCAGAGCTGGGAAAATATAGCAGAGGGAGAGAGAGAGTTGCATAATCACTTTACAGTTTTGCAAATCCCTGCCTTCTGATTGGCTGATGGCCATTGTTACCTAGTAAGAGCACACAGATTATCATAGTTTGGTTATTGAAAAATAACTCTGCAGTGATTATACAGATCAGACATCCAGAACCAAGCAGAGTTCAGGGAACTGTCCAAATGGGAAAGCACTGTAGTTCCATATCGGTTATTGTACAGTATCTTAGCACTCTGAGTAAATTCGATTTAATTGGAGTTTAAAATAACAGTGATAATAATTAAAACAAAAGTAGTCCTAATTAAGCTGAAATATGGTTATGCTTAAAAATAAGACCTGAAGTAGTTATGGAATGAACTGCTCTATTTTCAGACTAATTGAAATTGCCACATTTGAGGGTAACCTTTTTCTCTTTAAAAGCAAACTTCTATACTGGATTCCAGTGTCCTGAAAACCCGTGTGCAGCTCAGCAAAAGGATTCGCCACCGGCCACCTAGCTCCCATTCGCTCAGGAGAAGCAGACAGATAGAATCTGAAAACAAACTCTCTGTGATGCAGGAGACTGACAGCACTTGGATGTTTAAAGACTCCACAGGTATCCCTCTCAGTCCTGTGAAATAATTAGTCATGGTGCTGCGGGGTTGGAGATATATTATGTCCTCCATAGAATCTTCTCTCTCCTTTGAGCTAATGTCCCTGTGGGTACTCAGCTTTAGTTGTGTGTGCACCTTCAGAGATTTTTGTCAGCAGTGTGTGCAGGTCCACGTGTCTTTGTGCTTCAGCCTGAGGATATACAGTGCGGGGTGGACTCCAGTTCCTTCTCAACCACCTGTGACTAGAGGTGTCCACTAACTTAGCATACCTACCTTGTTTTTTTCCTTGTTGTTCCTATTATTTTATTAATGTTAGTCACTTATTTTAGTTTGTTGTTTTACATTTTCTTTCCCCACCAAAAGTTCTGTGGTTTAGCGGGTCCCCCCTTTTGTTCCATGGTCAGGGCCTCTTGCCCTTGGCCCCTGTTCATTTGCGGCCTTTCTTCCTTGGGTGTGCCCAAAACCCTGGGCTTCAAACCCTGACAGACCTGACACAGGTCCTTTCCCCTCAACAATGGGCATTCCAGCTGTCATGGAGAGTCTCAAATCCTGTCAAAGTGCAAGTCTGCTTTAGCTTCAAGAGCAGATCCGGGAACCTGAGAGAGGCTGAAGTTGCTCCTTATTGAGCATTCACTTTGAGACCCACCACCACTTCAGAGTCCAAATCTTCCCCTGCACCTTTCCACCCTCTCACCCATACACTGGGGTCAGCCTCTTAGGCCGGTCCAGTGATTTCTTCAGCTTCAATGAGCAGGGATGAAGGGACACATTTGAAGACTTCAAAATCTACTAAAGAGAAAATACCTTGATCCCCGGATGGGAGAAATTGGCCCAGAGACCAGGAAATAGGGAGACCTTGCCTCAGAGTATGGGTAATGCCGAGGCTTGTAGTTCCTCTGGTACCAAGAGGTTGGTACCTCCAAAAAAGGCTTCTAGCACACTGTGTACCAAGAAGTCTCTCAGCAAACAAGTGGTAGCCTCATTGGAGCCCTCCAAGCAGAGGGAGGGACTCTTTGAAGAAAGCATCTTTGACCTCTTCCTTGAGCCATGGCCATAAAGGGCGTAGGACCATACCATCCATACCCTCTCCAGTACCACTCGACGGATCTCAACCTGAGGATCAGTGTCTAAGAGCTCTGATACTGGTTGGATTTCTTTCTCAAGAGGCTCTCCAAGTGTCAGTAGAACCCAAATTCCCTCTCCTGAGGAGTACCAAGAAGGATTTTTGCCAGTACTGATGTACCCTCTGGTACTGGCATACCCTCCAGTACTGCTTAGCTCCTCCGCTGAATACAAGGGATGACACTTCCTCAGACTCAGACATTTCCCTACAGGATTCTACCACCTTTCCTGTGCTATGTCCTAAGGATGAGACCACAGGAACCAGTTGACGTCTGACCCGTCAGCCTTGGCAATAGCAACCTGGAGGTCCCTCTCCCTTTCCTTATGCCCTGCCACTTTGGGCTTTCTGGAACCCTTGGATCCTGTCTGGTGATCAGTTCTATAGAGTGTCACCACTGAGACCCCAGAACCCTCTTCCCAAGGAAGATCCTTTAGAAGAACAAGAGCTAAGGGCAGAGGAGAAGGCACTACCATCTAATAAATCCTCTTCCTTACGAGACAAGGCAATTATGTTCCCTCCCCCATCCTACGTGGGTGACTTCAAAGACTTCCAAGAATGGATGAAGAGGGTGGCTGAGGCTTTAACAATCCCTTGGAGGAGATACAAGAACCGCAGCACTCCTGGTGCATGTTGTACATACCTCTCCTCAAGGTGAGGTAGCCTTGCCTATTAATGATGCCCTATAGCCTCCAGCCCGTACACTATGGCAAACAATAGCTACTGCCTTGCCTCCATGCAAGCAGGCTGACAAGAAGCACTATGTACCAGCCAAGGGGTCAGAGTGCCTTTTCTCCCATCTCATCCCAAACTCTCTGGTAATCAATGCCATTAATGAGAGAAGCAGGCAACGTTGGTCTAGATCAGAGGAGGGCAAACTACGTCCCGTCAAGGCTTTCAATCTGGCCCGTGGGATTGCCAGCCCCATGGTGCACGGCGCTAAGGCAGACTCCCTGCCTGCCCTGGCCTTGCACCACGTCCCTGTGGCCCCTGGGGGAGCGAGGAGCAGATGGCTCCACGTGCTGCCCTCGCCTGAAAGCACCGCCCCCTGCAGCTCCCATTGGCCGGGAACGGGGAACTGCGGCCAATGGGAGCTTCAGGGGCGGTACCCGCAGGTGAGGGCAACGCGCGGCGGAGCTGCCTGCCGCACCCCCAGGAGCCCCTGCCGGACATGCTGGCCATCCTGGAGCTGCTTGGGGTAAGCAGCACTGGGCTGGAGCCCGCACCCCAAACCCTTCCTGCACCCCACACTCCAACCCTGTGCCCTGAGCCCCCTGCCACACCCCGCAGCCCTCCTGTGCCCCAACCCCTTGCCCTGAGCCCCCTCCTGCATACCGCAGACCCTTCTGCGCCCCACATTCCCTCCTACACCCCAGCCCCCTGCCGCACCCCTCCTACAGCCCAGCCTCTTGCCTTGAGCCCCTTCCTGCATACTGCACACACTCCCTCCCACATCCCAACCCCCTGCCAAGCCCTACATTCATGGCCCTGCATACAATTTCCCCACCCAGATGCGGCCCTTGGGCCAAAAACTTTACCCTTGCCAGTCTAGATCAACACCTTACAACAATGATCTTAAGCTCCTGCACCTTTTTGGCCACAAAAGCTACTCTTTGGTTGCCCTGGGTAGCCAGCTATCATGCCTTGATGGCAAAGTGCAACGGTATGAACTATAGCAAATGTTCTCACTTTTGCCACAAGAGCAGAAGGACCAGTTTCAAGCCCTCATCACCAAAGGCGATTGTCAAAGCGTGTTTACGGTCTTCTCTCAATCAGCTGACACAGCCTCCGGTTCTATGGTAACCACCATAGTTATGCATCAACCTTATAGCTGCAGTCCTCTGGACTCCCCAGGGAAGTACAGAATACAGTGGAGGATCTTAAGGCTCAATGGATGGGAGAAAAGAGTGTACGATCAAACTAGCCCCTTTTGCTGTTTTCTGTTTCAGGGACATGAAGAGCAAGTTTTCCCAGCTATTGCATGGTTGAGTGTGCCGACTGCTCTGTTCTCATGTTGCTAGTAACTAGCTGCACTTGCGTGCATGATTAGTGATCTGACTCAAAATGCAGTGTTCATTTTAAGACATCAAATCAGAAATGTTAATATTACAAAGCTACAGCTGTTTTTGGTTCAAGCTGTGACCTCTGATGATCATTGTGCAAAGCCAAAATGTAGTAATTTCCAAGTAAGAGGCCAGTGAATGTGAGTGAACTGAGCTATTGTAAACTTAACTGTAA
The DNA here is from genome assembly GCF_015237465.2 of Chelonia mydas. Lineage (NCBI taxonomy): Eukaryota > Metazoa > Chordata > Testudines > Cheloniidae > Chelonia > Chelonia mydas. The sequence goes on from NC_057856.1 coordinate 30,278,327, forward strand.
CATACACACGTGTGCTTTGATGCTTTAATGTATAAACGGAACAATTCAGAAGCAATAGCTGAATTAATTTAAGTATGCAATTCTGCCCTTTTACAGCCCTAATAAACAGAGTCTCTCTACCATTAGGTATTTACAATGTGCCCAACGCCATGGTATGAGTGCTTAATCATGTCAAATAACTTCCACTGAGTCTTCATGATTCTACTATGTTACATTGTTACATAGGAAGAGGGTTATGAGGTCAAGGCATAGACAGGAAGTTTGCTGACCAACTTGCTTTGTTTCTATTTAAATGTGTCTGGGGTGAAATAACATCTGGTCATTGTAATTTTTGTTAGAAGAGAAATCTACAAAACAGGAAGAGTCTGATGAGGAAGAAAAAATACACCGAACTGAGAGAGCCTCAGCTGTGCAACCTCAGAGGCTTCCTGTTTTTCCAGGCATGGACCACTCTGTTCTTAAGGTGAAGATAGACAGATCATATTAGATTAGGTCGGGGTCCATCTAGTCCAGTATCCCATGATTGACAGCGGCCACCATCAGATGCTCTCAAGCAGAAGGTGCAAGAATCCCCGAAAGGGCAATTTATATATTAACGCAGCGGTTCTCAAACTGTGGGTTGGGACCCCAAGTGGGTCGCGATCTCATTTTAATGGGGTCGCCAGAGCTGGCTTAGACTTGCGGGGGCCAAAGCCAAAGCCTGAGCCCCATCTCCCGGGGCCGAAGCCTGAGGACTTCAGCCCTGGGCGCCGGGACTCAGGTTACAGGCCCTCTGCCTGGGGTGAAGCCCTTGAGCTTTGGCTTTAGTCCCCACACCAGGGGCAGTGAGGCTTGGGCGGGCTCAGGCTTTGGTCCCCGCTCCTGGGGTTGTACAGTAATTTTTGTTGTCAGAAGGGCATTGTGGTGCAATGAAGTTTGAGAACCCCAAACAGTTCAGAGGAGAAAACTTGATGATCTGTTAGATGGCCTAAGAAACTTATAGCAATGTTGTAAATAGTTTTTTCACTCATTGACCGTGTATTATTGATAGAAATATTGGCAGTGGTTTAAAAGGAAATTTAACTTCATAATAGTTTGTGTATGTTTTCACAACAGCTTAGATTTATGGTAAATTCCATTATAAATGTATGCAGTTTATGGATTTCAGGCTTGTGCTTTCTGCTGCTTCATACGCCAGTGAAATGATTTGAGTGATCAGATTGTCCTCCAAGGAAATCTAAAAGCAGTTTTTTAAAAAATAAACCTTTCTTCTAGGCTCAGCTTCGGAAAAGACAAGAGCCCGAGAGTCCCAGTGAAATAAATTCTGCACAGCTATTTAAATCCCAGTTCCAGCAAGGAGCTCCTGGTGGCAGGGTACTGCCCTCTAGTGCTGAGAAGGAGAACAGGTGAGAGAGCTGTTTAAATCCCAGCAAGCAGTAAATTCAGAAATAGCTGGTCATTTCATTGCTAGGATCCTAGAAGGATATGGCTTATTTTGTTTTTGTTTCTGTAATGAGGTATTGTCATTGTAGGATAAAGTTTATTTTGCTGTGTCCTTAGATCAGAAGAAATGTCTCCTCAATGGCTGAAAGAGCTGAAATCGAAGAAGAGGCAGAGCCAGCACGAGAATCAGGTTTGAGAAGGTACAGTACAGCAAAAATAGAGGTATTACTCTGTAGAATTTGCATCTGACTGCTTTGCTGTGAAGTCTCCTGTCTTTTCAGCCAAAAGAGATTCTTAGTTGATGGAAAAAGTAACATGCAGTTACCTTTAGCCCTTGCAGTCTGGCAGAAACAATGTTTGTTCAAGTATTCTCACCCTATTTCCACAGGGTCTGGGTAAGCTCTTGCTGTGACTGGTACAGCCATGTGGCTGGACATGCAGCAGACACATCTTTGCAATGCTCAAGCCCCTTAAAGCTGATGCTAATGATCTGAAGCTTTGAGTGGAAAATCTGTTCTGAACCTGCCTGTACACTGACTCTGCAAGCAAAGAGTATACACATGTTGTATGTAACTGTGCACTCCATGTCCAAGACAGTAAAATATTTCCATAATGAAGCAAATCCGATTTCATTAGAATTTACTGTACAGATTATGCTGTTTTCCCCTTTCCCTTATTGTTGTTTAGCCTTATTTACTACCCCAGATGAAGGCACTATTAACTTCTCAGCAGGCAATTCTATGATGATAACATTCATCATTCTGCTAATTTCATAACAATATGTAGAGTCCTACTACCAAGTGTTGTCATTGTTTAATGGGCAGGTTCTGCAGATAGCTATCTAAACCATTGGAGCACTTGGTTTTAGTGATGCTCTTAATAGTTCATATGCAATTTAATAACACAAAATAGCTTGCAACTGCTGCTGCTGCACCAGCAACCCACAAAGAGCATCATTGATGGTGCACACGTGTCACAGAGACTTGAGAGTCCCGAGGGTGATGGGGTTGGTTACATTTATGAACAATGTCATACAGCAGCTATTCAAAGAGCTTCTGTGTTTTATTTCCTTTTCAGACACCGATTATGACTAGGAAAAGACCGAGAAGTATAACAGAAGCCTTAACTCATCTGAACCTAAAATTCACACATCATGCTGCTGCTGTTTGCTTCCTGCCTCGACTGCTATGTGCATGGTGCCTTCCTGCTTTGTGGAGAAAGCTGCTTAATATTCATAGACAAATACAAAGCTGTATCTTCTCAGATAGGGAAGGATATAGTCACTTTAGAACTACCTGAAGTAAGAGATGGTGCAGTATAGTTAGTACTTCAGAAGGTCTTGCCAGAGGGTAACATTTGTTCTAGGAAATACGGCGCATCAGAAAAAGTCCCCTTGCCTTCAAACAAAGATGACATCTCTGCAGAATTAAGCTATGTTCAGTAACTCAAGCATGTGAATGCTAGTAGGCATGTCAAGTGTAAAGGCTGGGGTTTGTATTTGTTTATGAAAATAACAAAATTTTAAATTATATTCATCTTTCTTGTGAACTAATAGTGGTTCCTATTCAGAATGAAGTTTGTGGAAGAGAGAGTGAAAGAACAAATCCTGTTTACTGCCATATTAAAAAATGAAACTTGACTGATATTTTTTTAAAGATATTTTTGATTGGCTGATGCTTGCACATGATCTGCTGATCAGGCACATCAAGTTGATTTTTAGATTGAGCATAAAGTTAATTTTTCATTCTTTAACCGCGATTGTCTGGTCTGTCAGCAGGTAGTATAATTGCATCATTAGAATGTCATATTCTTAGGATGATAAAGCAATAATGTCAACCAATTCTCTTTAAAAATAGATGTAAATATTGTTTTTATTACTCAAAAAGAAGAGACGAGGAAGGATGTATAGTCTTGTCAATATGAGGGTTCCAGGTAATTGTTGAATGTCATTCTAGAAGCACCTCAGATTGTCCCACTGGATATTTTTATTAGTTACCTTTGTAAATATCAGTTTTAAGTGTTTATTTTTATGCTGATTTTGTAGGATAACCTAAATGCAATCTCTCACTTCTCAACTGTTTATTGAAATGATCCATACATTTTACTTTGGTAAAACCAAATGTTGGTATGTTAGCAATGTAGATAATACTAACATCACAACACAGATGTGTCAGTCACAGCAGAAGAGTTTTGATGTCTTTGGATCCAGATTCTGAAATTGGCAAGATTTTTTTTAACCAAGAAGTTCATTTATAAGTAAATTATAAATGGATACTGTATTTAAAATATGTATTAGTTATTTACTTTTCCCCAAGTGCTCTTTCCAGAAAATCTTTAAAAATATACGCTAACGGGAAAGCTCATTCTGTAAGGTAGGCCCCGCCAGGACTCCGATAAGGAGAGCAAGTGACGTGGAAAGGAGAATTGAATCAAAGCAGACGAGCTCTTTCTATTCTGCTATTCTCGTAACCTTCTGTGGCAAACTGTTCGGGCCTGAACAGTCAGATATGATGAAGCTGCACACAGTTGCATTCTGGGAGCAAAACACAGAGTTCGCTGTCTACTGCACTGCAGTTCTTGTCTCCTGCTGAAAGGTTATTATATAAATTAAATGTTAAAAACCAGGCACTTGCACGCATTTTCCCTTTTCCTGCTCAGTGTTTCAGAAAGGCTTGTCTTATGTGGTATTACCAGAACAGTGCACCTGCTAGCCAAAGGGTAACCTTTGTCTGCCATCCGTCAAGTTTTAGCTGCCATAAACCATGTGCCAACTTGTTTCCTAAAGAAGTCACAAATGAGGTGATTTCACTCCCAGCCTGTATTTCAGTAAATAACTGCAGTACGTCAAGAGATATGACCAGTATGCTCTTCTCTCTTTTACTATCAGAATTCTAACAGTAGCACCCCTTATTTGATAGAAATACAAATTAATATTTTTTCACTTCAGAATAAAAATGTCTTTGTTCAGTTCTTTGCCCTGCTCCATGTAAGAGAGGTGACAATGCCAGATACACTGTTTTACAGTTTCTTCTGCCACAGCTCAGTGAATTCTCAAATATTACTGCCAAACGGAGTCACGCTTCAGCCCTCTTTCATGTGGATAACCTCCCCTTTCCCCTCCCCCCGTCCATAAGGGGAAGGGGGAGAAGTTTCCAGAGGAGCGCAATTGTCCAAACTATTAAAGAGACACTGTTGACTGCTTTTTAAAACTAGTTGTATATATTTTCTGCCCATTGTTTATGTGGTGTGGGACCTGTTTTTATTTTGGAAATGTAACTTTTAGGCAAGCTTTGTATTTTCCTGTGCTTGTAATGCATCAGCCAGCTTGTTTTGTCAGTTGTGTACCAGATGTTCTTGATGGTGTTGGCGTGTACAATTTGAACAGTATTAGCTGCAGGGTTTTTAGGTGTGACAGAAGAATGTTGGTCACTTTTAATTTCCCTTGCTAAGCGTGAGTGGCTTTTTTTTTTTTTTAAGGTATTCAAAACCCAAATAAATTTATTTGTGACCATAAAAATGCTGAGGGAGGTTTAATTTTAGGATTGAGCAACTTGATAGTGTCTCTTTAATGACAAAAAGAAAAGGAGTACTTGTGGAAAAGTACTCCTTTTCTTTTTGCGAATACAGACTAACACGGCTGCTACTCTGAAACCTGTCTTTAATGACAGAGCATTTTGTCTAACGCTTCCTGATGCCACAAAATGAAAGCCACAAACTCTTTAGATTGTCAGCTGCAGTGTTTTTGCTGTGCATTCTGATATACTGAGGGGATTGGTTTTGCATATTGGCAAAGCCCTTTGAATGAGTATGTGTTTCCATTTCTCTATGGACAATGCACTGAAATTTACTGTCGTTTTACTGCTAGTGAGAAATGTTTAATCTTATCTATGTCTGACAAAAAAAATCTTTAGGATAAGGTTGAATGGGATAGTGTTTTTTTTCTGATCTTTTATTTCTTCATATTGGATGTGAATTAAATATCTATTTTCTCTGGTGACTCCAGGTTCCCATCATGTAATTATTGAAATCATAAATATTTATTACACATATGATGACATGCTGTAAAACTCCTTTCTTTAGATTAATTCCATTTTAATTTCAAATAATGCTTATGAAACTTTTTACTATTTTACTTTAACAATAACAGATTATAACTTGCTGTTAATATGAGCCAGGAATGAGCTCTTACCTGCAGCATGTTCTTCATGTATGATATTTTTTTTTGTATTAAAAACTATTGGAAGCTATGTTAAGAGTAAGTTTTAACTCTTAACTCACTTTTACCTGAACTCTCTTTGTAAGCGTGATAGATGGAGATAGCTGGTGTTTGGCATTCACCATTGAATACAAGGTGCTTTTGCAGAAGTATTTTGTTTTTTTTATTTAAGACCATCACAGTTTTATCTGTGTACTTCGTCCCACAGCTGTATTAGTAGATCAATAGTTTCAAAAAGTAAATGTAAATCAGTCTGGTGTATGGAACTTGGCAATACGTCGTTAGTGCCCCTTTTTTCACTGAAATTAGGAGAGTCCGGCCCTAGAATTTTAATCCACTTATGTTTTAGGATCAGTACAAGCATGTACATTTCATATTCACTGGAATTGCCAATTGGCCTTTTCTTCTCCTTTATTTGTTTTTGCAAATTCACCTTGTTTATGGCTGTGTATCTTGAGGTTAGTATATGCTAAGTCAGTGTTTTTACTGGTTTTGTATTACCTGCTGTACACAAAGATGCTAAATTTCTGCTTTCCATTTTAACTTTTTAACATGGTTGTGTAGGATTAAAAAACTTGCTTCTTGCTTGCGCAGAGATTTAGCTTCCCACCCTCTGGTATTTTGTTTTGATCACCTAGTTATTGCTGGCAAACTACCAGAAGCATTGTATATCAGAAACTGCCCGCTACTAATTCATAAATCATAGAATCAGAGAATTGTAGGGACCTTGAGAGGTCATCTAGTCCAGTCCCTTGTCCTCAAGATAGGCCTAAGTATTATCTAGACCATCTCTGACAGATGATTGTCTAACCTACTCTTAAAAACTTCCAATGAGGGAGATTTCACAACCTCCCTAGGCAATTTGTTTCAATGCTTAACTACCCTGACAGTTAGGAAGTTTTTCCTAATGTCCAACCTAAACCTCCCTTGCTGCTATTTAAGCCCATAGCTTTTTGTCCTAGCCTCAGAGGTTAACGAGAACAATTTTTCTCCCTCCTTGTAACAACCTTTTATGTACTTGAAAACTGTTATCATGTCCCCTCTCAATCTTCTCTTCTCCAGACTAAACAAATCTAATTCTTTCAGTCTTTCCTCATAGGTCATGTTTCCTAAACCTTTCATCATTTTTATTGCTCTCCTCTGGACTTTTTCCAATTTGTCCACATCTGTTTGCAAACCTTTGCTCAACCATACTATCCAGAGCAGCATTATCAATTAGTTTATAATTAATTTTACATGTTTGTACATGTACTTAATATGCCTGCAATGTGTAAGGTAGTAAACCATGGATGTGGTTTAATGTAAAGTTGCTACATGGAGAGCCCTGCTGTACCAAAATATCACAATAGAGATCCGAGCAATTCTAGGATAAATTTAATATAAATAGTTTGGAATCCTTTAAAAATCTAGGCACCCAGTGACATTAGCTGCCTTCTTTACACTTTGCATCCTGACTGTGCACACGGCTATGCCCAATACCATCAAAGGTATGTAGTGTAAACTGAGTGTAATTGGCTTTTGAAGGGTCTGTGTCACACATTTTATTTGAAACTTTGGAACCAAAAGAGTTGATCAGTCCAAACTCCCATTGCGCCAAATGTTACAATTCTGTGATGATAGAAATGTGTTCTAGAAATAAACAAGCAATGTGTTCTATACTGGATAAGAGAAGGAGTTCGGTGAGGGTGTCCTGTGTAGAATAATTGGCATGAATTAGGCATGGTCTGTTTTATAAAATATCGTGGAAGTCACTGAAATGTAATTATTTGGGAGATGCAAATATGTTCAATAGGGCTGTTCTGTGAGTGGTAAAGAATTACTGCTAATTTACTGAAATTTGGTTTTCTTGGACTAGACCAAATGGGTCAGTTCCATAGAATGTTAAACCTCTGTCAATCTAGTTGGGCCCGGTGTCTCTCATTACCATACAAATACCTTTCCGTGTCAGTGAAGTATAAAACCTCTTCAGTCAGGCGAATCTGTAACCGAAGAGTTGATCCAGACTTCTGCAATTGGACAGTTCAGGCAGGTTAAACCGTAAGAGAGAGCACCTGCTATCTCAGGAGGAAAAGAATGTAGTTGACAATGCTGACAATCTTTAAATTCTTTTGCACAGGTTCATATTTAAAACATGAAACAATTTTAGTCTGGAGGTAAATGTTCTTTTGTAATGTTCTTGAATTCAAGTAATACAATAAATAGTATAAAGGAAGCCAACGTGTCCTTGTGGGGCAGGGTGTATTTATATGCTAACATGACCACTCGGGAACCATCTATGAATGTGGAACTCTGCACTATCTTGAAAACTCCTTTCTCTCCTATCTGCCCTTCATACGAACCAATCCATGCTGGTTTGCCATTACAGCATCTGTTTAACTGACGAGACCGTATTGTTCACACGTACTCACCCCATACATAGTGTTAGGAGCTCAGCTCCTTAAACCCATGTCAGAGGGACTCAGATACTACAGTGATGAGGATCATCTAAGTACCTGGTTGGGTAAGGCAAATTCTGTCCTGTGGCACATGTGTGATGCTCTCACTGGGTTCGATGAGATCTACACCAATATCCAAAGGCAGCATTTGGCCTTTAAACATTAGATTAGAAAGGGTCTCCGCTGTTTCTGTTTGTTAACTCTGGGCCCCTATTTTTTTGCAAAATATGTCCTCTCTTCTTAGAGCTCACAGCTCACCTCTGCAGCTAAGCTTGCAAGATGCTAACATTGCATTGCTAATTAACCCAACCCATGGACGAAGGGCCAAATCCAGATTTGGTGTAAGGTCTGGTCTTCACTAGGAAAAAAGCGTGTTCTGAACTCAAGTTAGCTAACTTGAGGTACAGGCCTAGTAAAGGCAAGGCAGTTTGTTTGTTGAATCGACGTGCTAGCAGTAAACTGCCTTTTCTTCACTAGGATTCTACTTTTAGTTACCTAGAATTTTCACTGGAGCCAAGAACACACCTTTCCCCCCCCCGAGTAAAGACCAGGCTTCACTGGTTGGCTACAACTACATTAGCATCTGTGGAGTGCTGCCTTTTACAGCGGGTTTGAATGTGAACCAATGAGCACAATATTCTGAGTCCTCTGTCATCCAGGATACCAGAGTCTAAGGATATTTGGTCAATGCAGGCTCTTGACTACAATGATACAGGGCAGGGAGAATGTGTGATGAGCCGTATGCGAAATACGTCAGTTCCAGGGTGTGATTGGAAATCCTTTCTCATATCAATGTGCTTTCCCTGAGGCACTTCAAACCACTGTTTGGTCTGTCCCACCCCATGCCATCCCTCAGTTGAAAATATTTTTACCAAAATATGTGTTGACATGATTTTTTCATCCTATTGAAGGGATTTGGAGAGAAGGGGAGGGTCGTGTGGGTTATGGATTTTCTTCTTACCATATTGAACATGCTGACTGTATCAAGCCTGTTAAAGGAGCTATTGTATAGATAAAAACTTTTATATCATTCTGCATAGCCTTATAGAACATGTAAATATGGATCACACAATGAATAAATGTTGTGCTATAGAAAATATTTTGTACTACATAGTTTCCTAAGTAATACAGATATTCTGTCTATTGTGTATATACTTGTATGACTATGATTCCAAGTTTAGCGTTGCCAGATATTTACAAAAGATGTTGTTTTCTAACAGTGCTGTGAGCATTTCTCAAAGGGATTAAAGAAGCTGACAGCAAGAGGAAATGGAGTTCTGTTAGGAAAGAAAACTCAGTACAATATATTATCCCTACCCTCTGTGATGTTTTGCAACTGCCTTATCTACGTGCATATTCCATGAACTTGGCAAATGAAGCAGGATTTTGGGGCACTTTAGTCATTGCAAAAATAAATGTAAGTGAAGATGTTTCCAAGAAAATGAACATATGGGAAAATACCTTTATTTTTAAAGTAAAAAAGAGAAAATTACAGTAACTTGTTTGGTAAAAGATACAAATGAATCCCATTCCAGTCCCTCCCCTGAGGATTTGTTCTGTACAGAAGTAATTTTATATTTTACAACTAAGAGTTTTCATATCAATAGAAAAGCAGATGAAAATGTGAAAAGGAACTGCAATAAAAGTGAACTACAGTAAACTGCTGTCTATGGTGGATCTTTGCATGTACAAAATGTGTTGCATTCAAACAATGACAATAAATTAGAGTACAAAGCTTGGATGCCAGTTGTATTTAATGGATGCTTTTGCTTTGCTAAGACATTTTAATTATCCCAGCATACCACAATTCCCAGCATAGCTATTCTCCCATTAAATCTGGTCATTGTGTAATCTCTCTCACAACCCAGTTTTACCCTTGCGTGTGATTGCCTGTTGCCTGATATGAAGTGATATTGAAAATAGAAAGGGACAGAAGTACCTTTGAAATGGGAACTTCCCCTTCCTCTGCCCCATTTAGATACTACAGCGACGTGCAGGCATATAAAATTCTAAGATTTATTAGTTCTTATTAACCATCATGTGGAGTATATTGCCATAGAAATTCTTCATATCCTGTGTTTAGCCAGCTCGCTTCATGACCACTATCCCAGTCTGCCTGCCTCGACCATGCTTCTTGCCATGGGAGCTTGGTCTCGGACAGAAGTTTACCAGTTCTGAGGTACATTAGCGATATTGTCGTTACCATGATGCTTCCCATTAACACAATGGAAACACTTGGGAGAAATGCTGCCGTAGGTGTCTTATTCCCATGCTTTTCTGTTCCCCTCTCCTACCTGACACCCTACTTCCCACACAGGCTGGCATGACAAGGGAATGCCCAGCTTTGACACCAATTCTTCAAATAACAAACAAAAATTAAAGCAAAAGCCCGCTGCCCAAGATCAGGGCAAAGAATGGAGTGACTTTAGTGATTTGTTTCATTACGTTTGTCTCATAAGTTGTTTTGCTGTGAATAGTTTGCCCAGCTCTAAGGCCAATAACCGTGCGTGCCCCACCAGCACCTGTCAAAAGTCCTGGCAGCTCCACAGACCCCCAAAGAGACGGATGGTTGGGAAGGGTGTAAGGAACAGCCTGTTAACATTGGGTACTTGGGGAAATGGGTCTCTTTGGCACCCTGAAGGCCTGTGTCCTTACAGCCATGCCGGCTTTGCTCTCCAATCTAACTGGGCCCAGGCCAACCAGAGTGATATGCAGTATTAGCCTGTGAATAGGAACGTGAACCGCAGCCGCTGAGATGGAGCATACTGGTCACGTGGAGCCATCGGGCTCCAGGCACCGAAAAGCGGCTGGTCTAGGTCTGTAGCAGCATTTCGTGTAATGCAATAGCTGTGCTCTGCACATAGGCCCCAGATCACTTCCATGCCCGCCGGTAGTGCCTTGAGCCCCCTCATGAGAGTGGGGCGGCATTGTACAGGCCCATAGATAGAGATAGCAAGCTCTTCAGGGCAGAGGCTATCTAATAGACAAGATGGACAGGGCAGGAAAGAACAGGCATAGAGAAGGAAAGTGACTGACCCAAGGCCACCCGGCAGATCAGTGTCAGAGCTGGGAACAGAAACGAGGTCTTCTGAGTCCCAGTCTTGTGCCCTATCCACTGGGCAACACTACCTCAAAATACCCTCCAATACTTTGGGATAAAGAGCCTGCATGTCACCAGAGCTACAGCAGAGCCAGCAAAGGCTGGAGACCCCAGGCCTTGCCTTGCTCTGTAGCCTGAAACATACCGTAACTATTTTGCATGAGTTTTGCCTTGCTCTGTCCTTGGTTTTAGAGTAAACACATCAATAAACTCCAGAGGAGGAGTTTTCCGGAGAATCTGGCAAGGAGCAATGGGAACGTGCTGATGCGAAGTTCAATATTAATCTTTTGCAAAATGAGTGGGATATTTTTAAGGGAAAGCTGGAAGAAATTTGAATAATGTTTCCATAGTCCACTGCAAGCCCTCGCTATCGCAGTGAAATCTAACGGCTGGAATTCAGCAGACCTACCTGCTGCATCAGCATCCAAATGTGCTGCCCTGTTCAGAAACAACTCATAAATAGTGCTCTCCCTGATCCGGCTCTGTCACAACAGAAACACGCTAGAAGAGGTAGTGGCAGCATCTCTGCTTGAATTTGAAGGGTTTTTAGCAGTTAGCACGGGAGTTTTAGAAAAGGTCTTCTATTGTACAGGATATTTTGTTAAAATCTGGGAGAAATGATACCATGGGGTTTTAATTAACCAGGACACTAGTTGAACTCAGTGTGTTTGTTCTCCCTGCCCACTGGCTCCTCCAAGCCCTGTTAAATTAAAACTACTTTAAAAAGAGGGCAGTTGGGGGAGGTGGGTGGGAGGAAAAGTTCGTCAGCTGTGGCACATTCCAATCAGGAAGCTCTGACTTAAGATGCTCAGAAAAGACAATGGATGTGTCTGTCCCGGTTCTCATACTGGCGCTCATCACTGAAACGTCTGCGTGCCTCCAAGGGGCCCAGCAGTCTCCCCCCTCAGGGGGGATTGTGCTGTGTTGGGATTCCAGCTGGGATTGCTTTTTGCACAAGAAGAGAGAGAAGCATTAACCTGAGACAACGGCTGCAGGCTGAAACTAGACAAATTCTAACGGGAAATAAGAGGCGGATTTGTAACAGTGAGTTGAATTACCCACCAGAATAGCTTCCCAGGGGTTTGTGGTGACAGCCTCCATCATTTTCAGTCTTTGTCGAGGCTCTTTCTGATGCAGTCACAGGTTATTGGGCGCCATGCAGGGATCACGGGCTGAGGGTCTGTGGCCCGTGTTATGCAGGAGGCCAGATGGGATGTTCAGAATGGATCAGCGGGTTTACGAATACAGTGCCCAGATATGCTCCAGTCAAACTTCTTTACCTAACTTCATGTTTGTTCTCCCAAGGAAAGCCAGAAGGAGAGGCAGCAGCTGTAACTTTTCATAAAATAGTTTTAAAACTTTTGTTCGGGTGACAGTGATAACGCTTTTCCATTTAGGATTTTCAGGCGCAATGACTGAACCGCAGAGTCCCCCCGAGCCAACGGCTGCTGGGGAGAGCCTTGGCGAACTAGGTGGCAATTACAAGGTACACAAGCGGTGGCCCGTAACAGACTAACACTGTGTGCTGCTCCAGCTCACCCTTGAAGCATACCTGGGGCCTGCGTGGACTCGCGCTTACTAACGTGGAACCTTGTAGCTTGTGTGGGTAAAAAGCGAGCCGCCGGAGCCTTAACAGCACGGCAGGGTTTTAGCATGACCCAGTGCGGCGATACATCTGTTCCTTGTGTGCCAGAGCTGATCTTTCCAGCCTCCGAGCGTCGGAGCGAGGCTTTGCTCTGATGCGTTACTGCCAGCACCTCTGCCAGACACGCTGCTGGAAAGGGGAGATGCTCTCCGCAGGGGCTGTCAACGCCCAAGCCGCTCCCGGTAATCTGTTCACTGTCGCAGCTGCTTAGCTTTTCCTATCTGGCTGGCAAAGAACGCGGGTTCTCTAGCCCCGCCGAGTTTCGCTATATTTGTCCGAAGCGTAATTCTGTTGAACTGGAGCGGTGGTAAAGTCCCTGATGATAAACGCAGGTCAGGGTTTCTGCTGTGTGGTGTCGGAGGGCTGTGAATAAGGAACATCAGCTCAGCCCTTCAGCTCCTGTGTGGTGCTGCATTTCCTTTCTCCATCTCGCACCGTGCGAAGGAATGGGGCCGTGTCCGCTCACCGTGGGCTCCGCTAGGTGCGAGCGCAATGGGTCAGTCGGGGTGGGGGCGTTGCACCTGGGGAAACATACAGGGTCTGCACAGGGAGTGCAGGAGAAAGCGGCACCTTGTGATGTGCTCGCAGCGTTAGAGCGGTAGCCCTCAGTGTAATGTCAGAAGCTGTCGTTACCCATCCTCTGAGACAACGACCCCACTTGCCACAGGGAATCGCCGCTTACTAGCAGTCCGCACTTTCCCTCAATCCTGCAGCGGCAAGCGCGCTCCCCTCAGCTGGAGGACACGGGGGACCAGCACAATGCTCTGCTGCTGTTCTCGGCCAGGGAAGCGGGGAGAGAGGAATGGACCCACGAGGCTGTTTGGGCCCTTGAGCTCACCTTCACTGCAGCAGCGTTCGGGAGACCGACTCATTTCTGGAAGGCTTGGAAGGCTGAATGGCTTTCCCTGGGCTCACACTGCCCCGGGCCTAAATTTCTGCTAATTGCTGGCAGCTTGGGCTGGAAAGAGGCTCCTGGGAAAGGAATGAGCTGGCACATTTGGGGTGAGCTGTGTTGGGTTCTCAGTCCTTGGGCCCTTATCCTGCGGTGACTCCTTTCCCAAAGGTCTGTCCGATCTTTCACACCAAGGATTGAGTGACGCTCAAAGTGAAACTCCCTGGCAACTGCCACTTTGCCATGCAGAGATTGTACGGACCCAGGTGTTCGTGAATGGTTCCATTGCAGAACCCTCTAACTCGCCCTACGACTCTGAAATTCAGGGTTCCCGAAGCCCCCAAGGCTCCGTCTGAATTTGTTACCAAATCCCAACCCTGTTGAGTTTTGTTCGGTTTGAGGTTTGGCTGCTGCTCAGCCCTGCAGACCCCAGGTGAAAATTAAACCCATTCCGAGCTAGTCAGGGTTAATGACCCAGGTAATAAGCTCATGGATCAAGAGAGAGTGATGAGTAGGAAACTATTTACAATGAACCCACCCCTGGGGCAGGAAACCACAGACCAGAGCAGAGTCCCAGGTGAATTGTTAGAGTGAGCGGAGTGGATCTTGGGTCTTGCATTTGAATTGATGATCCTGAAGACAGGCATTCACTTTGTGGTCAGTGTTTCAGCCAAGTACAGATGAGATATCACGCCTTGTTGTATTCAACAGACGCTCCGTGGTCAGTGCTTGGCTATTAAGCTAAAACCAGAGCCATCCATCTCGCCAGAACCTGCAAGTCAGAAATCAGTGATGCCGGCACTCGCCATCAGGGGAGGTGAAGTGCAAAGCACATCCCGCCCTGCAGATGCACTTGGTGAATTGGAGCAAGTTGTTGATGAGGGTGGAAGGAATTCAGACCGGCCGTAGTGCTGCCCAGCTACCATGGAGTGCGACTCGTATGGCTCAAACCTACTGGGCGAACGGGAGTGGCTGGATAGGCCGCTGGGATACTGAACGGTTTGCTGCAGAACTAGGAACGCCAGGTTCAGCTGTAAGGAGACTGGCTAGCAAGCAAAGGCAGAAATAGGCGATTTAGTCACCCAGCCTGCTTTGCTGCTGTTTGTGTTTGAAGAGTGTGTGTGTGTTTGTGTCCAGCTGAGTTATCACCAGTGCCAGGCCTGGCTTTCTGGAAGGGAAATGCCGAGGGTTCCCCCATGGGCGACAGAGCAGGAGGAGCAGACTTGCTGAGCGAGGGCCTGAAGTGCCTGCGCTGTGACTCCACTGCACATCGGAGCTTGTCTCTGCCAGCGTGGCCGGCGTCCAGCTCCCCTTCCCGGCTCCGGCCAGGCCGTGGAGGTGTGAGAGCGTCCCCTCTCCTTTCAGATCACCATCTTCGAGCTGGAGAATTTCCAGGGCAAGAAGCGTGAATTGACAGAGGAAACTCCGAATGTGACAGAGGAAGCTCTGGAGAAAGTGGGATCGATCCAGGTAGAATCAGGCCCGTAAGTACAGAGAGCCGAAGGATGAGCCCCACAGAGGTGGGGGGCAGTGCCCTTCAAATGCAGGAGGGGAGAGGGCAAGGCCCCCCACAGCAAAGAAGGAGGATGAGTTTCTTGCTAACAGGGCCCTTGTTCTGCACCCTTGAGACGAGTCTGGGAAACACAAGCCAGGTGCTGGGAGTGAAGGGACCACGCAGCCCCAGGCAGCAGGAGGCTCGGCTGGGCTGTGAAGACCCTCCCCAGACCTGTGCGAGGGGCTGACCCTAGGAGGCAGGGATCCCGTGCAGTTGTGGGGTGCTCGGCTTGTTAAATTCCATCCCCCCTGTGAGGCTGCCTGCAGCAGCTGCTGCCAGGGGAACCCCTGGCCCCGGTGTGGGGGATCTGCTACACACCCTCTGAAAAACCCGGCCCCGTCCTGGCCAGCAGCCGGGCGAGGAGGCAGGGCGGGGAGCCCCGAAGTGGGAGCCCCCCCGCCCTGTGTCTGCGCTGACCGGCCTCTCCCCGCAGGTGGCTCGGGTTCGAACGCCAGGCCTTCTGTGGGGAGCAGTTCGTGCTGGAGAAGGGAGCCTACCCGCGCTGGGACTCCTGGTCCAACAGCCACAGCAGCGACAGCCTGATGTCCCTCCGGCCCCTGCTGATTGTGAGTGGGGCCGGCGCGGAGCTGGGAGGGGGGCAGCCCCAGAGAACCCCTTTGAGGCGAGCCAGAGGCGTGGGACCCCCTTGCTGGGAGTGGGCAGCGAGGGTGCACAGCAGAGGCTCAGGGTGGGGGTTAACAGCCCCCAGGGGTTGTCCTGAGCCTGGGGCCCCACGTTGCTCAGTGAGTTGCTTCTCCTGTGAGCCCTGCCCTCGAGGGGACAAGCTCCCCAGGGCTATTTCGTGTCAACTTAGACCCCCTCCCTTCTCGGCCCCCACCACGGAGCCCGGGGAAGGAGCCCCCATTTCCTGACTCCATTCCCCGACATAGCTCCGCCCTGAGCAAGCTCAGGGGGCTGGGGCCTGCTTCTCGCCCGTGTCTCGCACAGATGTGCACGTCAGCTGGACGGGTGGGGGCCCTTCGCTCCTCCGCGTTTCTTTGGCCTTCGGCAGCTTTGTTCCCAGCTCCTGTCGGCCAGCGGAGCCTGGGAGCTCTTGAGGTAGCACCAGGCTGGTCTGGATCCCACCGTGACGCTCCCACGCGCTGCGGCGTGTGAGATTCTCAGCCCAGAAACAAGCCCCGGCATCTGCCAGGCCACCCAGGCCTCCTGCTCCGTCCAGTCGGCGCTGGCTGGGTGTGGAGGCTCTTCCCACCCTCGACAGCTGGGGCATGCAGGGCCACTTGGGCATTCAGCCCCCGGTGATCTCTCCGCAAGGTGGGCACGCGGGGGTGGCTTGGCCGGCTTCTCCCCAGCAGGGGCTGCGGCAGGTCCCTGGGGCGGGGTGGCAGGGCAGGGGGAGAGCAGCTTGCTGGATGTCTCCACTGCAGGACAGCAACGAGCACAAAATCCACCTGTTTGAAAACGCCGGTTACAGCGGGAGGAAGATGGAGATCGTAGATGACGACGTGCCAAGCCTCTGGGCTCACGGGTTCCAGGACCGGGTGGCCAGCGTCAAAGCACTGAAGGGAACGTAAGGGCAGAGACCCCCTGGGCCAGCCCCCAGCTCCGGGGCAGCCGGTGTGTGACGCTAGCAGCCAAAGCGCCGCTGTTACTCCCCCGCGGAGCTGGGCGCTGGATGTTCACACACCAGGAGACACACACTGCCCCAGAGAAGCGACATGCCAATTACAGACATGATGCAGCGGGTGGGTGGAGTGCGGGGTCAGGGCCAGGGCCGGGGACACGTGGTTACATAGACTAGCGCAGGTTTCAATCAATAGCTAAATAAAGACCTGCCACCCCGTCTGAGGGGCTTGTGGTGTCTGATACAAACTGTATCCAACTCAGTGAGCAGGGGTGAAAACTCTTCCCTAACCCCTAGCAAGCCATCAATCAAACCACCCGCACCAAAGAGAGACAGGAGCAGAATGTGCCCCCTTTGCCCAGGTCTGGCAGCCTTCAGGGCTGGCCGGTCAGTGATGGCCCAGAGGCTGGACAGAGCACCTCCTTGGGGGCATGGGCTACACCCAGGCTTTGGACGGTAGTAACTGCCTGGGGGATGCTCTACGGTGGGCGCAGAGATACAGATCCCAGGTGCCTAGAGCTCTTTCCCCGGCCCTGGGGGAGGGATCGCACAGCTTTGTCTTTGTTTCTGAGTCGGCTGTGGGTGCCCCAGCTACGGGGCCAAGAGCCCGAAAAAACCGATGGAAGGAGGAAAGCAGGGCCGCGTGCCTTGGGCAGGGGACTTTCCTGGCTGGGTTTGCCCTGGAGGCTAGGATCATGGTTCAGTGCTGGTCTGTTCTCAGACTTCGGCTGCAACATCTCAGGCCTTCCCCATCCCCGGCCTCCTGGCCCTGCCTGACCAAAGTCAGGACGAGTGAGAACTCCTCACTTTGGGGATGGGGGGTACATTCCACTGGTGTCCCTGGGCTGTTGTGGGGGGGGTGTCACTTCCTGACCTGCTGATGCCTGCCCTGGGAAAGGGAAGTCCCTCTGGTTCTGGTCCATGTGGGTGGGTAGGGGCTGCTGCCCATTCTCTGCGCCCTGCTGGTTCCTGGGGCGTAACACACACACCTGACCTCCCCCAGACCTCCTGCCCCTTCCTTGCTGGGCATGCCACCATTCCCTCCTGGAGCTTTGGGCATCTGCCATTCTGTGCTAGCTGTGGCCTTATTTAGCAGCTGCACCGTGACACCCTCCCCCCCAAGCAGGGGTGCACAGGACAGCAGGAGGCCTGAGCAGAGCCGGGCTGATGGGGGAATGGCCCTTGGCCTCCAGCTCTGCTGGGGCAGCAGCAGGTCGACATGGCCTTTCTGTGGATGCAAAGAGCAGCGCCCCCCCACGCCCCGAGGCGGGGGAGAGGAGGACCTGGACTTGTATTGCAGGTCCCTGCATGAGTTCGGGGGCAGCCTCCCCCTGGGCCTGATCTCTCTTCCTGTCGTTATCGCTGGAACGGGAAATGGCTCCAGCCCATCTGGGAATGATGCTTATGCCTTTAATTATCCCCTGGCCTGAGCCGCGGACAGGTTCCCAGGGACCACAACACTTGCTGTTGAGCACCAGGTCCATGCAGCTTTGTTGTCCCCCGGGTGCCAGGCTGGCTCCGAGTGGCTCGGGCAGCCAGGGAAAGGCCCGACCTCCGCAGGAAAGCAGACGGTGCGGAGGCAAGGCATGTGCTGCCAGGCCTGGGTCTGCAGTACGGTGTCCTGGGGGGCAAGGCCAGGGAATGGTGCTGAGCTGCCCCCCCCCCCCGCACTTTGCGACGCGGGGTGAAACAGAGGGCTGGCCCGACGGGCACCCAGGGTCCAGCGGCAGTGCTGGAGGGAGGCGACATCATCTATCCCTGCCACTGCTTCCCCCGTCGCTACCACTGAGCCTGTTCCAGCCCCCGTTAGCCTGGCTCAGCCGGGCCAGGCAGGTCCCACGCTGCCCAGAAACTGTGTTCATGTAGCCAGTTAGGCCCTTGGCGTCCTGGGGCCCACGCTGGGGGCTGGAGCCAGCACCAGCTCCGTGGCCGGGGCCAGCACAGCCACGGGGGAGGCACCGGGCGTGCACGTGAAGCAGCGATGCTGTGGCTGGGAGCCAGGGCTGCCCCCTCTGTGCCCGCCGGCCCCCGCTGGGGAGCTTGCCCGGAGCTCCCGTCTGCTGTGCTGAGGGTTGTCTCCCTCTCCCGCAGGTGGGTGGGCTACGAATACCCCGGCTACCGAGGCCGCCAGTACGTCTTTGAGCGGGGCGAGTACCAGCACTGGAACGAGTGGGACGCCACCCAGCCCCAGATCCAGTCTGTGCGCCGCGTCCGGGACCAGCAGTGGCACAAACATGGCTGCTTTGAGACCAGCTGAAGGGGACGCCGGCGCCTTGCGCGGCCACGGCCGAGGAAGAGGCGGACGACGTGATTTATAACCCGCCGTGTTTGTGTCAAACCTTCTCAATAAAGCTCACAGCTGGAGGCTTGTCCCACTGTTGTGTTCACAAGTCGGCCGCTGGGCCAGGACTGCGTCCTGGGGGCAGGCGCCAACGCTGCGGCTCTGAGAGCTGCCCTCCTTGCCTCCTGGCATCGCACAGGGGTTCCCAGCCGGGGGGGGCCATGCCCACCCTGCCCGAGTGGGCCGGGGGCCCGGCTAGATGTGAGGGAAGCCCAGGGTGGGAAAGGCTGAGAACTGCTGAGCGCTGCCTTCTCCCCACGCGTACGGGCCCCCAGCACAGGCTAACAGAGCTCTCGCCTCGGTGGTGAGCTTGGCCTACGTGGGCTCCCCTGTGCCCCCGGCCCGACACGTCCTGCTGGTGCTACCGCAGTGTGGGAGGGACCCGCGGCCCCAGACACATCCCTGGGGCGTGTTCCCCGTCGCTCCACAGCGTGAACCCCCGACCAGCGTTGGCCCTGATGCCAACTCAGCTGAGGCCTCCGTGATGCCCTAAGGGGGGGCAGAGCAGCTGTCTGGGCGGCCAGACTCTCCAGCAGCAGATTGTGCCCAGCAAGAAGCTATGGAACAAAAGGGAGAAAAGAACAATCGCGCACTTCGTTACATAAAGGCTGCAGCGTTCCAAAAATAACACCCCTTCAGCCGCCGCTTCGCAGAGCTCCCGCTGCCTGCCTGCAAAATGAGGTGGCGACCCGAGCGCCTGCTCCCGGGGGATGCCTCGTGGGCACCTCCTCGCAGCTACTGGCGTGCTGCTTTGCTCGTGATATCCGAGAGCGGGGTCTCTGCAAAACGCAGCCGAAAGGGTTGCAAAGGTCATAGCAGACACCCCGGCATTTGCCTTTCGGTCTCGCCCTCAGGGAAGGCCAGCTGCGTCTGCACAGCCCCTGAGTACAGAGCGATGCTGAATTATTTGAGTGACTGTAAATCAGGGTGCCGTCGCTGTGGCAGCTCATAGAGCGACCACGCTGGGGAGGCTGCAGCCGTAGTGGTGGAGATGGGAACGCGGGCGGTTTGCGGAGCTCAGTTACTGACGGTCAGCCGAGGTACCTGGCTGCGGAGAAGGGGGCGGTGCAAGAACTGCAATTTCCCCACATTTCAGTCACAGCTACTTGCATTACAAATGATCCCAGGCTGTTTTAGGATCGGACTGCCTCTCTCAAGCCGCTTGGCTTGCGTGGGCTGCATGGGGAACTCTAAGCGGGTCAGTTGACCAGTGTCGAGATGTTACTCTGAGCACCGTGTGGCATTACACCCCATATTCTTCATAGAGCTAGTGTTATAATATGATTATGGCATAACTAAGATGTATTTTATGCAAGATGGGTCATGTGAGGTGTCCTTGGAAAGATTGATTTACTGACTGCGATTATCCTATGTGTATGCATGTATCTTTTTTGTATCTGAAGTTAGAAATATTGTCCTTGTAACTACTACAAATGCGTTTACACTTGGGGAACGCCCACTAGACCGAGTGCAATCAGTCTAGATTGCTGGTTGGAAGGGTCATTAGGGAAAACAACAGGTCTTTGACGATGCTAATCTCCCACCTTCCTGGAAAGCCTTCTTGGGGACGCTGCAAACGGCCTTTGCGTTATGGCTGCAAGATCATGTGAGCAAGTCACCTGATACTGGACTCCATGAATAATGCTAGTACTTTCCCACTGACCAGTGGTGGGAATCACACTGGAAGACAAAGGATTCCCGCCATATGTAAAACCTATTTAAGGCAGGGGAGTGATCTAATCAGGGTTTGTTCTTCACTGAATCCTCGACCAAGATGAGTGCTGTAAACATCTAAGAAACAAAAACTTGTTTTTTCCCTCTAAAACCAGTTTGTGGAATTCATAACTGGAGGGGGAGGGGGGGATCTGTGCATATCTTCCTCCACATTGAGGGAGGGGGGCGAATGTCATGAGCTTACACGGTATCGTCCTCTGTGCAGTGCAAGACGATACAGTTTTGGATTTACACCCAGAGGGAGTGTGTGCTCTTGAGTGCTGGGCAATTTCTTAGCTGAGGCTTTCCATGCAGAGCTGATTTCAGAGTCTGTGTGTTTCTGCAGCTGGGTGTGTTCCTGTGTGCTGGGAAAGTGCAGTCTGAAGCCTGAGGGAGGGCTTGGCTGGCCTGCTTCAGCAGTACAGTGTAAAGGGAGCCCAGGCTGGTGGGTCAGGCGTGCGCAGTGATAGCCTAGTTCCAAGTAGCACCCTGGGGGGAACCCGTCACACACAGGCAGCCAGCACCTGCAGGGAGAGCCCTCAAGGAATTCGCAGCAGGGTTGTGCCCCCGCCCATCAGAGCAGGGAGTGTCCTTTGGCGAGACATGCGTCCAGCTGGCTGGCGGCAGAGTCCCTCAGAAGGAGAGAGGGGATGGCGGAGTGGGTACTTTGGCGCAGGCCCGAGATTCATCTCTTTTCTAGCAGCTGGGCAGCTCAGTGCCCTGGTAGTGGGAGGAGGAGCCTTTCTCCCGAGTCTGCCCAAGGCAGAGCCCCCCGAAATGGTAACGTATCGAGGGCTGTTCTGGTTCCTCCGAAATGGGCAATTTCACTGGCACTGGAGGTTGCCAGGCAACAGCCTCACCTGGCAGGGTTCTTCACCCCACGGTTCCTGCCTGACAAGAGGGTGGGTAAAGCCCGAGAGGTGCTGAGCAACCTCGATGCCCACTGAGTGCAACGTGGCACCTCGCAGCATCGCATCCGCAACCACCCTAGCATGGAAACGGCGAGCGCCACGCGGGACGCCAAGCGGCACCGTCACTAACTCACCCAGGCGTGGTTTAACAACAGCGGCCCCTCTCTAGCAGGAGGGCACGTCTCCTCTGCCTGCCAGGAGACCCAGGGGTCCTGTGCAAAGCAGATTCTCTCTGGGGGCCCCAGATTGCGTTGACCAGACCCAGGCTACAGCAATGTGACTTGCTCGGGGGCTGGGGGAAGCTGCATTCATGTCAGAGACCCAAAGGAGGAAGGGGTTTCATACAGAGCCGGTAACAATTCCACGGGTCTGCTGGTCACCTGCCTTCACTGCTTAGCTTGTTCCCAAGTTCTTAGCCCTGAGTTGGCATGAGGACCTACTATACTAAATGGGCAGATTGATCTCCTGCGCCTGAGAGAAACAGGAAAGCAAATTACTGTCTTGCGCCCTTGTGGAGATGAAGGGAGACCACGCGGCAGAAAGAGGAGAGAATGAGACTGTGTACAAAACATGCTGCAGCACAAAACTCTGCTGCAATATCAGTGCCTTTATCCTGCATTTCCTTCCTCCCTGTGCTTAATTTGCGCCAGGGCTGAGCCCCCGTGCCTCTGGGCCTGGCAGTTCAGGGCCCCGGCGCCTCCGGGCTTGCTGCACCAGTTACAAAAGCAAAAGAATTGCTTGATCCCCGGCAGCTTTCTTTACAAATTAAGCCCTGCTTCTTCCGCACGTATTTGCCTGTCAGTGGCAGGAGCCATTAAAAAGATGGTCAGAAATGACCTGCCTATGCCGGGGAGCGTCTTGCTAGCCCAGGCAGTTCATAAGGTACCAGATATTTAAATCACACCACTCTGGTTCCCATCCACCATCACCCCCCACCTGAGTTTCATGGCAATCCCCCTGAGAATATTGGCTGCTGTGCAAACCCTCCGAGAGCCTTCCCACCCACTTCTCACGTGGCACAAAGGGCGGCACTGAGCTCCTACGATAGGAATTTTTCTCACAGGGTGGCTATAGCACATAGGCAGGGACCGGACTCTCTTCTTGCTCATAACAGTCTTAGCTGGCATAACGCCGTCAACTTCAACTCAGTCACATTGGTGGCAGGGAGGGGATTCAGGTTGTTGGTTTCTTGATGGAATCCCTGAGAAGTTTCTGGTCCCAGCATGGACACTTCTTTGTTTGCTCACCAGTGACTTGTATCCAAACAAAGGTCAACATTGGAAAGGCGGCTTTCCTGCCAGCCCTTCCAGGATGACACGTCCATGCAATTGCTGGTCTCTGGCTTTGTTCAGGGGCGCTCGCATGGACGTGTTTCAGGTTTATTTCCACTGACCCATCACCTTGGCTCCACGCAGAGGTGCTGAGCTTTGGGAGTTGCTAGGCTGTAGTGAGAGGCTCAAAAAGGAGTTGACAGAGAAAAAGAAGATCACGTTACCCAGCATGAGGCATAGTTACGATGCTTGCTAGGCCGGTTAGTTAAAAGAAGTGTTTGTTTTTTTTTAAAAGAAATCATCTCTAATTTTGCATCCACTGCCCCTCTGGCGGTGCACGCTGTCCAGTGGCATTCCAAGGAGCAGCTGTTGGAATATACTTTGCTATAAGGCCTTCAGTCCTGAAGAATCCAACGTTGGGTTTCACCAACTGTACGTCTCTAGCACTGCTGAAATGCAGCCACCTCTGAGGCAGAAGGGAAAGCCACCTGTGTTCTGCAGACCTGATTCTAATCTTCCTTACGCAGTGTGACCCAATGGCGCTACTCCAGATTTACACCAGTGTCACTGAGATTAGAATCTGGTCTGTGGCTTTGTTTTGCATCCTGGCACAGAAAGCACTGGAAAGTACTAGGTTTACACGTCCGTCTCCTCCTTGTCCTAACACACAGCACACCACAGCCATCTCTGCCCCACTTTGCGCTCTCGGCGCTATGTTTAAAGCATTACATCCACAGCGTTCTCTTTCTGCTGAAAGTAATGACTTTGGCAACAGTAGACATTTACTGTTTGTTTGAAAGGCCCAGTTATTTACTGTGCACGCAGCCAGCCAACTTCAGCAATTTTTGTACTTCTAACCGTGGGGCGGGGATGTCAGTTTGTTACAGGGATAAAGTCTCTGGCTCCAAAAATCCTGAAGCAGGGCTGGTGGTTGCATTCTTTGAAAGCGAGGGTCTAGGGCCTGGCCTGCGTTCGGCTGATGCGTGCAAACTCTAAATCTCCTGGCCAACCCACCCAACAAAGCAGGCGGCTCCGAATGTGAAAGCTAATGAAATAATTCTGCAGCTGGGGGTTTAGCGAGACAATGGCTGCTGGGGATCAGCTGACCTTGGTTTTCGTTGAGCTTTTATCCAGCATTCTCCCTTTGTAGCATGCTTTAACTGTTTTGTAAATAGTTTTGGCACCATTCTGCTGAGGCGCAGTATAAATTCTGCTGCTCGGCTGCAGCCCCTTCACTGGCTCAAGCGGGTACTGGTGTAACTGGTAAGAATTTTTTATTTATTGTCCTTCTTTTGGTTTTGGTTTGGTTTCCACTGCAATCCAAAGCCGCATGTCTGAAGACTAACCTACTGTCCATAGCATTAATGCAATAAAGAGATGCCCAGCACCGTACGGGGGTGTATGTCCAGGAGGGTGAATAAGAGAGGATACCAATGTTTTGGTCCCATACAGCAACAGTGATTTCATGACTGGTCAGGAGCCTGACCCTTATTGAATTGAATTTTAGCAGGTATCACTTGTTTCACATAACTTCGAGCCTACTCAGGTGTGGTGGCTTTGAAAATTCCTCGTGTTTGACCATTACCGGGCACGAGCTCCTTTCAGGGGAGACTGTCCTGGGCGGGGCAGAGAAGGACACGCTGCCACTCCACCCTGCTCAACGATGCTGTGTGCCACACACCGTCGGCAGCTCCGTTGGTGCCAACCAGGGAAGCTGGGATTTGTCTTTCCTGGACACACAGTCCCGGCTGCCCTGCGGGTTGGGATCTCCCTGGGGTTTAAATTGCTGAGGTGGGTGGTGGAGAAAGCTTCACAAACTTGAACTGCTTCAGCCAAACCCTTAAATGTTTAGGCGAAGCCCATGTGGCTCACCCCTCCTGCATTGTTGTTAATATTGTTTGGGACAAAATTCAGAGGGTCTCATGCAAGTTTTCCTCAGGCCAACTGCACGTCAATTCCCCTTGATTTCACTGGGAGTTTGCCTGCGTAAGGACTGGCCAGCAGCTGAAGGGGCTCTGAGCTGAACTCCCAACAGAAACCAATGGAGACTTTGTAATGCTTGATGGTGCAAGATGGGCCTGGACTGGGCTTTGGCCCCAAACCAAAGCAAGTCAGTGCACAGATTGTCACCTTCCTTACTCTGCCATGCAGCCAGAGACTCATGTCTGAAGAGTACAGGACTCTGGCTGATGGGGTACGAAGGCTGGAAAGTCCTACAGGGCGAAGCCAGTCCACTCCCACCTCCACACCGGGGTCCCGCTGCACTGCCCTTGTGACTCTAAGGTGGCGTGTGTTAGCACACTCGCCTTTGTTGGGCAAGCACTAATTATGTGTATACAGAACCAATGCTATAAAAGGCACTTGCCTCCAGCCTTTCCATAGCATCCAGGGAGCTGCAATTTGTAGTTTTTGCTCCCACCGCGATCCCTTTGCAGCTGGTTTGTAAGGTCTCTCTCCCCACTTCGGATGAATCATTGTATTCTATGCAAGCCCAGAGCTTTAGCACAAATTCCAGCACCAGGGAATTCTTCCCATCACAGAGATACAGTTCAGATGGGTGAAGGAGGCCCTCCCCCACCGCTGGGCTTGCTCCACCCGGATTCAAGGGAAACCGTGCTTAGAAACCCCCAGTGTCGGTCATTCCAGTGGGTTCCTCGGGCATTTATTGGCCAATCAAGTGAAGGGAGAGGATAGCCGCAGAGCACTGGGCTGGGGGGGGGATGGGTGCGGGTGTACGAACCCAAACAGGATTCCGGTTATAATGATCAAGACCAACGTTTAACCGTTTGAGTTTCCCTCCCAGGTGCTCAGTTTCACAATGGCGTCAGACCATCAGATGCCAGCCTCTAAGCAACAGCAAACCAGCTCCAAGGTCAGTATGCGTTTCTCTTAACGCTGTGCGGTGAGTGCTCTGTGCAGCAGCTGGGTCTGTACCGCGATATGGTCCCAAGAAGCATAAACGAGTGTATGCGTAAAAATGTGTGCGCACCTATCCATTACCCCAATTCCGTGCATGCCGGGAGGTGCTCTCCCCTCTTCGAGGGAGCAGGCTGGAATACGAACGGCTGAGCTGCTTAGAACGCCTTCCCCTAAGCAGCAGCTGCTTGCCCTTGTACCTAAAAATCCCCTCTGCCTTTCAGCTAGGAATGTTGTAGTGACCTTGCAGCCAGGTGGCTAGGCAGTGACCTCTTAGCCCCAGTGCCATCCCATAAGCAGCTGCTTAGCATTCATGGCAGCACCAAATGCTCTCACCTCCTCCCCACCCAAAGGCTCTCCTCCAGGATGCAAGATCCAGAGCTGTGGGACAAAATAAAGAGGCTTCCCCACTCCAGCTGCTCCAAAGTTCAGTAGTAAGCAGCTTTCCAAGCCTTCCCCGTGTTGTTGGGGCCTCTTAGGAAAGCGTGAGAGCAAGTGACCTATTGACCAGCCATTCCTAAGGGGGGGCCCCCCCAGGGAAAATATATAAATCCTGCAAATTTAGAGCCAAAGTCTCTGCAGGAACTGCAGCAGCGCTTTGCAAAAAGTAATTCTTAAACCTGCCTGTACATAAGGAAATGAGACAGTGCCCCAAGATTAGCTTCTTTGAGCCTGGTACTGTGTCAAACATTTCCTTTGATCTGCATACTGATGGATCTGACTTGTCAGAGCCAGGAGAAATACCAGGAAGGGGGATTTTCAGGAGGCTTGTGTGCGGGGAGGGGGTAAGGTGGTGTCAGAACTATTCAGTGTTGCTAATTCTTGTGATTTATTGTAAGTCTCCCAGGCATATTTGGTGTTTACCTTTAAGGCCCCAGCTCCTGGAGTCTGGGCTCTGGGACTCTCCCACCTCACAGGGTCCTAGAGACCGGGCTCCAGCATGAGCCCAAATGTCTACACCACCATTATACAGTCCCTTAGCCTGAGTCAGCTGGCGCGGGCCAACCGCCAGTGTCTCATTGCAGCATAGTAAAACGTGTTAGAAAAGGGATCGAGTCCTGTATGTGGGAGGGGTAAAGCCCCGACCTCACATTACCCTCATCTTGGGACCCAGGGACTCTGTTTGTGAACTCTGACTTCGGGGTGACAATCCTGCTCAAGTCGGCAGGTACTTTTCCCTCATTCGGGGCCTGATCCACCCCCTACAGAAGTGGCTGGAACGGCTGCCATTGGCTTCAGTGGAGCTGGCTCAGCCCTCATCCTGTTTCGGGTGCAGACACCACAGATTTTCCTCTCTCTGCTCCACTCACCCACAAACGTGTGCTGACCGGACAGAGCCTGGCTCGCCAGATGATGTGTTAGTACGTAACCCCCACCCCGAAGCCCCGGGCTCTGTCGCTGGGACTTGAATCGCATTGGCAAGGAAAGGTTGCCACAGCTGGAGTAGATCTGTGACTTGAAAGCCAATTGTTGAGGACGCGCAGACAAATTTGAAAACCCAGCCATAGCCGATAATTTCATTGCGAACTGTGGGCTCAGCACAGGGCACCTGGGTACTGGGAGGACGTGGCTGAGTTGGGGAATTCAGAGAAGAGCTACAAAAATGACTGAGGTCCATGGTAAATGGGCTAAGTGATGCCTGCTCTGAGTTCACGAAAGATAATGGAGTTGGACCGGGGCTGAATTTGGCCCAACTTTTATAATTTGGGGCAAATAACCACCAAAGAGACATAGAACACTCTGCAGGGACCAAGACCAAGGAGCGGGTTCTTTGGGGTAGTTTGTAACTCAGAGAAATGGAAGAAACCAAAGTTCAGGAAGGGTATCCAGAGCCCTCCCCCAGGGCCATGCTGGGAGTCACTTGGCACTTTTAAAGGAGCCTGGGCCAAACACTTGAAGATGCAGCGAAGACTCTTGCCCTGGCTGAGGGATGTGGGCTGAATGGACTGGTGTAAATGGTGCTTTTCCAGCTCTAACCTCCACCATCCCAGGTGCGAACAGAATCGATGGGGCTGCCAGAGTCTCTCTTCCCTACACTGGCGAAGAGAAATCACAAGGGAACGTACTGTAGGGAACAGTCCTGCACTGACCCCTGTGCTCACGGGCAGGATGGACGGCAGGGCTTCAACCCCCCCTTTTCTAAGCTGCTGTTCTCTCTCTCTCTCTCTCTCTCTCTGGGTGTCAGATTGTCGTCTTTGAGCAAGAGAATTTCCAAGGTCGCTGCCATGAACTTAATGCAGCTTGTTCCAATTTGAAGGAGGCGGGAATGGAGAAAGTTGGCTCCATCCTAGTACACTCTGGACCGTACGTATCTTGCACGTGGGATGGTGGGAATGCAAGCACTTGTGTGAGTCTGGGCCAGTAGATGTGTCAGACGGGGGGGAGGTTGTGATAGTGGCTTAGAAACAATTGTTCAGCGTAAAACAAGATCAACTGAAGAAGTAAGTTACTTAATGGACGTCCCGTCCCCTTCCCCCTGCCCCTGCCTGGGCTTCCCCAGCCGGGAGAGGTCCCAGCAGTTGAACCTCTGGGTGGAGTTATGGAAAGAGACCCCCTGAACACCTCCTAGGCTGACAGATGCTGGGCCAGACTCAGCCCTCGTTGATGCCCTTGTGAATGTATTTACTCCAGTGACCTCACACGGGTGGAGCTCTGCACCCAGTTGGCTGGCAGTTCTCTCTCTCTGCTATTTGGCTGGCTGCCAACACATGCTCCATGCTGGTGGTGCTGGTTCTGATTAATGCCTATGCACTGTGACTGCCAGAATTTGGCCCATAAAGTCAAAGTAACAATATGGAATGAGCTGGACCAATCAGCAGAGTCACAGGTGCCCGGGCATGCTTAAAAGGAGAGATTTGCAGGCTGTACCGTACCTAGACTTATCCCTCACTAGCATTTTAACATAGAGAACAAGTGCACTTCAGTTTCTTGATAACATCATAACATGTTAGGTCTTTCAAGTTCATTATTTCTACACAGCTGGAATAATAGTTCACAATGACCAGGAAATGATGTCCTCTGAACTTGGCTATATCTGCAGCTAGTCTCTTCCATGGTCTCTCTGGTAGAGGTGTTTGTACGCTGTATGGCTCAGTATTGTCTCTGAAGTTGATTTGTATTCGATCTTCTTCCCAAAGTCCAGTATCGCCAAATATTCCATTGACTTCTACCTTTCTCACTAGGCTTGTCACTGCTGCCACTGAGAAAGTTGTTGGTCTTTGATCCAATACGCTCTGAATGCAAAGTTTTTGTCATTGTATGTTGTTTCCATGGTGAACTGGCCCACGTAGATCAGAATCTCTCCAGGGCTAGTCAGAGCTGAGCCAGGTGACTTCAGCTCTTGGGCGGGGGGGGGCTTGAAGGTGATTGTAAGTCCCTTTCAAGATGACTGTGATGTCCGCTCCTGAGTCAATAGTCTTGCCATGAATATTCAGTTTCATCTCCAGGCAGGTTCTGTTTCATCACAAGTGACAGATCCCAGAAACAATGACTCTGGATTGTCTGTAATATGAGCCAACTCCCTGACTGCTTTGGTGTGGCAAATAGCTGCAAAATGTCCATATTTCATGCATTTATGACACCTTGTGCCTCTGGCTGGACATGCATCATATCTTGGGATGTGACTTTTTCCACATCTTGTGCATGTAGACAGGAATTTGTTCCTTTTAGCCTGGGAGTTCTCTGCTCACCTCAGGAGTCTTATAGTAATGGCTTTTAGCACTCAGCCTGCATCTGTTAAAAGCTTCTAAGGTAGCTTCTTGTTTTTCAGGTTTGGCAAGTTGCTCTTGGCTTTGCTGTCTCACCAGCTCAGGCAGCTTTGCTTTCAGTATAGCTGGGACTATGGTTAAAACTCTCTTCAGTTGTAGCTGCTGTGAAAGGTTTTTGTCTGTTAACCTAATAACCAGCCTGTTTCTGACATTTTCATGTTTTGCATTCTCCCAAATCACAGTTTTCAGCCAATGTATGCAGAGCTCTTACAAAATATTCAACATTTTCCCCTGGTTCTTGAATTCTCTGGTAAAAACATGCTTTCATAAACCACATATAACGTATGCATCAAACACAGACAGAACCCTTTCATAGTTATCTTTGTGACTGTCTATAGCAACGTCAAAATATTTAAATATGTGCTCTGTCTACTTCCCCATAGTATAAATTAAAGAAGATACCTCTATATCTCGAGTTTCTTTGTGG
Source organism: Chelonia mydas (assembly GCF_015237465.2). NCBI lineage: Eukaryota > Metazoa > Chordata > Testudines > Cheloniidae > Chelonia > Chelonia mydas. The sequence goes on from NC_057856.1 coordinate 30,308,523, forward strand.
GGGTTGATAGCAATGCAAAATCTTGCAAAACATTGTTTCATCTGTCTATTATGAAGGTTTGTCAAAGCTGAAGTTCTCTGGGGCACTGAAGAGTGGCAGGTTGATGAGATCCTGCAACTTTTGTTGCTTTGTTCCTTAGGTTTGCAACTGTTGTAGCTGTTTTACTTCTGTTTCTGTTCTTAGTTTACTTCTGACACCATGTCATGCTTCCGTACCAGATACGGACTGGTTACAGAGCTTGCTTATACATACCAGATGTGTTCTTCATATGATCCTTTAATGTCCTGTTGGGTGTAGCTAAGGTTAGCTTAAATAAGGTATTTTACACACTTTGCCACATTGTGGCAGAACAGTATAATACCATTTAGCATTTAATTTAGAGACACACCCAGTATAGTAAATAAATAACCAGGAAGCCAACTGATTCCTCCAGGCAAACAGCAAAAGGGATGTTTCTCTGGCCACCTGCTGAGGAGTTTGGGGATGGTTCAGAAATGGAGGTTTCTGGTGCGTTGCCCATCTATCTCCAATGTTTGTACTTTGTTCTTTCCCAGCTGGGTTGGCTACGAACAGGCAAATGGCAAAGGGGAGCAGTTTGTGTTTGAAAAGGGCGAGTATCCCCGCTGGGACTCCTGGACCAACAGCCGGAGGAGCGACACCATTGGCACCCTGAGACCCATCAAAGTGGTGAGAGTGCTTCTGTCAGACTCCAGTCAGTATAATCTGGTCAGGCAAAGACCTGATCATGAGCCTTTTCTGGGGTCCCCTCAGACTGAGAGCTGGAGCCAAAATCCTGGACAAAACCAGCTGTTCTGAACTTTCCAAAAAGGCAAGTCACTGTGTCCTCAAATGCCTGCAGCTCCTGCAGTCGCCATATTTGTGAATATATTGTGCACAGATCTCCACTGAAAAGTTGTATGTCCGCAGGAAAATAAGAAATGTCCTACTAGGTCGGACCATGGGCCATCTAGACCAGTGTCATATCTCTGACTGTGGCCAATGCCAGATGTTTCAGAGGAAGGTCTGAGGGAACCCTAGAATGAACAGTTATGGGGTAACCTGCCACTTCCGAAGTTTGTTGGTGAACGGCTAAGGATGATCACTGTACAGGTCTGCTTACACTCAGCATTCCACCTCCTGTGAGCAGGCAAAGCTCCTCCTGACTAGGGTGACCTGGGCCCACTCTCTACGCACTTGAGTTTTGTTTGGAGGCTTGAGCCATCTTCTCTGACTCCCTGATAACTTCCCTGGAAGGTGCCTGACCTCGTTGCTAACACTGACCCCGCATCTCTCCTCTCTTCAGGACAGCCAGGAACACAAGATCGTCCTCTATGAAAACCCCAGCTTCACCGGCAAGAAGATTGAGATAATAGATGATGATGTGCCCAGCTTCCATGCTCATGGCTACCAGGAGAAAGTGTCATCTGTGCGGGTGCAAAGCGGCACGTAAGTACCTGGGGCAGTGGGTCCACATGACCCTGTTAGGATCTGGGCACTGGAGTCGTCTTTGCCCTGCACTTGGAATCTAGGAACTGAGGGACAGAATCATTGATTGCATCAACTTCTGTCCCTAGAGCCCGGATTGTCTCCAGTTTAAGGCATCGTCATAACAACACCCTAACCCAGGTGGTTAGACTCCAGGCACAGCTGCTGTCCTGCAGTCAGCATCTCTGCTGCTCAGCCCTCTGCCCTGGGCCTGGAGCTGAGCAGGAGAACACATATTGCTAGATGGGGCTGGAGAATAAATAACCTTTTGCCCTGATGCACGGAGCCTCCTGAGGCCAGTGAGGTGTGTGAGGAGGCCAAGGATCAAGTGCCCTAGCCGGGTGGAGCAGGGCAGGAGGGAAGCTCCCAAACTGGGTCAGCCCCAAGGTGGTGGCTCCTCTGGGTTCAGGAAGCCCTTTCACTCAGAGACTTTGAAGAGCGCTTTAATGCCTCTACAGCAGAGGGCAGTGCTGGCTGACGCCGTGGTGCTAGTGAGAGCCCTCGGGCCACATCCCCTTGCCCCGGCCAGGCCAGGGACAGAGTTCGATTCACCACCCACAGGGGCGGGGTTGCCTGGGTGGGAGGAGACACCGGGTGCTGTCCCGGTTGGGTTTCCCGGACACCTGGGTTCTCCCAGTCTCTGACTTGGCTGGGCTTTCCCTTTGCAGCTGGGTCGGATACCAGTACCCCGGCTACAGAGGCTACCAGTACCTGTTTGAAAAGGGGGACTATAAGGACAGCTCAGAGTTTGGTGCCCAGCACCCCCAGATTCAATCCGTCAGGCGCATCCGGGATATGCAGTGGCACCAGCGAGGGGCCTTTCACCCCACCAACTGAAGCCCCTGCCCCCTCCTGAGTGCCCAGAGGAGAAGGAAACTGGAACCAGTTTTGTGTGACCTGCTGCTGTTCCCCAGTGGCCTCGCTCTCCCACATGCCGCTGCATGAGGAATGCCGCTCTGCTGCTGAATAAAGCTTTGAGTTTCAAACGCTCGATCGAGTCAGGCACCTCTTTTCTCGGGGCGGCGAGACACTTGAAATCATTCTCTGAGTTTGCACTGGGGGACGTGCTGGCGGCGGCTGCTAGCTCTGAGCTCCTCAGAGCCCATGTGCGCCTCGGAGACCCCAGGGTGTGGAGTGAAGGCCCAGCATGAACACAGGGCAAAGGCACTTGTCATTACCCACCCCCCCACCCCCCCGCCCCTCACTGAGAGTCGGGTCAATCACCCCTCCCCCCGCCCCGACCCCAACCCCCGGGGCACTAGTGACTGAAAATTAAGAATTAAAGACATGGAGCCCAAACCCCACACCTCAGCCAGCAGGGATAAGGCAGGAAACCAAGAGCTTACAGCAATTCCCTCCGGGGTCTGAGCTACTGAATTCAACAGGAACTGCAGTTTGTCCAGGACTCTGCAGACTGACCGGCCTGTGCAATGCCCTCAGACCGTTCTGGTGTTTGGCCTGCCCCGGTGTGGGCCTGAACGCCCTGCCATGGGGCTCAGAGTGGTACAGCAGCTTGGTTGCTGCTGTGTTTTTGTGCGTTTCAGTAGGAAGAGGGTCAGCCACCCCTAGAATGACCCTGGAGCATCTTCCTGCTAGCTAGTGCCATAGATCAGCAAGCTGGGGTTGGAAGACAGGCCAGATTCACCTGGGCCATTGATGTCAGGGGCTGCACAAGGGAGGAATTTTGCCCTGTCAGTCAGTTACCCTAGTAACGAAATCCCATTGCATTAACGAACACTATGAAGTCGAGAATACTATGAACCCCTTTAGTGACTCCCTCAGGAAGCGTGGCCAAGCATGGAATAATGTAGAATCACTCCTTGCTTGTGTTCCCCGGAGGTTTTGTACACCCTGGGTGAGGTCTCAGCTCATTCTGTGTCTCACTTTCTCTCTCTGTGTATTCGTTATTGCATGTCTGTTATCAAATGCAACAGAGCTTCTAAACAAACCGGGGGCGGGGAGGCCTTTTTCAGACCAAACCGTTTGTCCAGGTAAAGTGTAGGGATCTGTCTTTCACAGCAGAGTTAAGAGCCACAGATAGATTCAGGAACCAGGCAGTTCTCGGCAGCTGTGTTATCTAAAGCAAGGAGTCTGGCATCAGGACTCCTGGGTTCTCGTTCTGGGTCTGCCACCGGCCTTAGACAACTGACTTAATCTCTTTGGGCCTTTCGCATCTGCCATTGGTCACAGGACCGAAATAATAATTACCTGCTTCACTGGGCTGCTGTGAGACTTAACTGAAGCTTGTGCAGGCATCTGCAGAAGTGCAGAGGAGTGTTGTTAATAGCAAGAGCTATAAAAGCTCTCTGGAGTTCCTCCTGGACATAGTGCCAGCCCAGGATGTTCTGAACTAACCCACATGCCCTGGGTGTTGTGTGGGGCAAGGCGTCCGGATAGTCAGCCCCCAGCTCCCTGGCTTTTAGTCTGATGCTTTACAAGCTCTTTGTAGACTAACTGTTCCCCGCAGTCTTTGCTCAGGGAGCCAGATTCTCTGGGTGGCCACTGTGTGTCAGCACAGCCTCACCCAAAGCTGCTTAATGGCCCACCTTGATTGTCATACACAGTGTAGGGAGAGTGGTCACTTTGGATGGGCTATTACCAGCAGGAGAGTGAGTTTGTGTGTGTGGTTTTTGGAAGGGGAAAGGGGGGGGGGGTGAGAAAACCTGGATTTGTGCTGGAAATGGCCCACCTTGATTGTCATACACATTGTAAAGAGAGTGGTCACTTTGGATGGGCTATTACCAGCCGGAGAGTGAGTTTGTGTGTGTGTGTGGGGGGAGGGCGGAGGGAGAGAAAACCTGGATTTGTGCTGGAAATGGCCCAACTTGATTATCATACACATTGTAAGGAGAGGTTTCAGAGTAACAGCCGTGTTAGTCTGTATTCGCAAAAGGAAAAGGAGTACTTGTGGCACCTTAGAGACTAACCAATTTATTTGAGCATAAGCTTTCGTGAGCTAAGCTCACTTCATCGGATGCAAGGAGAGTGATCACTTTAGATAAGCTATTGCCAGCAGGAGAGTGGGGTGGGAGGAGGTATTGTTTCATGGTCTCTGTGTGTATAATGTCTTCTGCAGTTTCCACAGTATGCATCCGATGAAGTGAGCTGTAGCTCACGAAAGCTCATGCTCAAATAAATTGGTTAGTCTCTAAGGTGCCACAAGTCCTCCTTTTCTTTTTGCAAATACAGACTAACACGGCTGTTACTCTGAAACCTACCATTTAGTTGTTATTGAGAGCCTGGCCCAGTTCAACACAGTATCCCACCCTCCCGTCACCAGCGACCGAGGGTGGTGTTTGGGATTTGGGTTTTACTTGCTGCCTTCCCCCAGCTGAAGGGAAAACCCGCAGAGCTGATTGAAGCTGGCTGTAAAGCTGGGCTCCCAGCAGCAGTGTAAACACTCAGTGATTCCACTGGCTCCTTGCTGTCCCTGCAGACTGGGGGGCTGGGGCCGAAGGGGGTGAAGTGCTGTGTATGAGATCACACCATGTGGGTGAGAATGGAGAACATGGTCTTTGGGAGGTGACCGGGTGGGTGGGGATGAGGCAGGGGAAGGGAAGGGAGCTGCTTCAGATTGTTGCTGCATTTTCACGTGACCACATGGCAACTTCCAGAAGAGAGCTGCGCTCTGGTAAAGGGGGAATCGGGACCACAGCAAGAAAGCCCCATAATCTAAAAAGAATTAAGGCAACGCATTCCTATAGCTTGAATTGCTCTTAAAATGCCAGCATATTCTTCCGGTAACTGGAACACAGACTGCCCCATTCAGAGGTTGTGTCAAACCCTCCCCACTTCCAGCTACTCACACCCACGGTGCTGATGTCTAAATTGGTGTAGTTTATGCACTGAGCAGCTAGAAGAAGGGGCTAAATTGAAACCAATTCCATCCAGCAATAAAATTCACCTCCTAACACCTGCAACTACTGCCTTGGCATGCAAACTTCACCCACTCACGCTGCCTTAGCCATCAGCCATATGGGTGTAAGTAGCACAAAGGGGATTTAACTTACATTACCTCTGAATGTGGCCCTCCATCCCCTGAGGTGGGGGTAAGGGGGGTGGAGGCTGCTGAGCAGACTGTCACAGCATCCCAGAGATCAGGTGCCATCTCTGCATACATCGTGCACCACTGGATCTCTGTGTCTGAGTTCCTGGTATGGGCAGCAGGAGTTAAGAACTCGCTCACTGCTGTGCTTGGATCTGAATTCTGAACACATGTAGTAGTCGGATTCCGGCGTTTGCCCTGAGGGTTAGGTACGTTCACGGCATGTGGCTGTTTTTAACCAGTGACAATCTGGTCAGTTGTCCTCAAAGCCAAAATGGCCAGGAATTTGTCTCCACCACTGAGGCAAAAATGACCAATGAAACCTTGTGGAAGGGCCATCCCAGTGTCCTGAGTGTTGGTGCAAATGTCAGATTGGTGCTTGGAACATTGAAACAACTCAAGCCGTCCTTGCAACAAGCAGTTGAAAATCGATGTTTGAGCTCTCGCTGAGTGTGCTGGCCAGGAAGCCGGGAATAGAAATGCAACAACGTGTCTTTGTTCTGAGCCCCCGAAGGGGTTGCTCTGGCAAGGTGTGGCCATTGTACCTTTGCTTTATGCCTGATGGACATTGCAGGGTTGGCGGGTGATTACTGAGTGACTTAGCATCTGATTCCGTACCGGCTGTGGAGGTCTTACCATCACCGCTGGTACAGTCCCACCAACACCACGGCCAATGGTGAAGCTGCAGATAATCCTTAATGAAACCCTGCTTTTAGTGAGGGGTTAGGAAAGGGTATAGCACCTGGGCAAGTACACTTGGGAAGTTTGGTAGCTGGCAGAAGAACAGGAATAGGTAGTGACTGCTGGAATTTGTGTCTGCCAATGACATGGTGACGGCTGTCTCACTGTTCCCTCACCCAAAGGAGTCACAAGCACATCTGGTACGGCCCAGATGGTTTCACAAGGACGGTTACCAATTGTCTCTTTGTTAACAACCGCTGGTGGTCAGCAGGCATGGACGTACAAGTTCGTAGAGGTGCCGAACTTCGCACTGACCATTGGTGCCCGTTGACAAAACTGCACTTCTGACTTCAACAGCCAGTTAATGGGCCAAAGTTACTCGTTCAACCAAAAGCCCCTATTAGAGCTGAGTTACAAGACAGCTTTCCGCTTCAAATGGCTCACGGCCACTGCAGCATTAGAGACCGAAGTCTTGTTTTCTCTGTCATCCGATGAGGAATGGCATTGTGTCCAAGTCATTGGTGCGAACCACGGCCAGCTCAGTGCTGGAGCCAAAGCCCTTCAAACGTCAGCCATCTCCGCAGTGAGGAGATGCTCACGGCCGTCTGAGGACTCAAACTGGAGCCTCACTTTTTTCTTCGCTCCAGCATGTTGTTCAAGCGTGTAAGCGCAGGCCGAAGGCTCAGTGTTGGAACGGCATCGAGTCGTTGTGGAAGAAGCTGCGGAACGCCACAGTCTCCGTTTTAACAGATCCACTGCACAGCAGTGAAACCTGCACCCTGAAGAAGCAGTGGACTGACATTTTTGATTCTCGTCTTTATTAGCTGCTTCACATTACGTGGCAGGAGAAGATCAGCACTGAGGACACTGTCTCCACCAGAACTGGGTAGGTGTTCATGGCTTTCTCGGTATGGGCCTATTATCAGGAGGGAAGCTCAATGAATGATGAAGCACAATTACCGAGGAATGCCACGACTTTGTCAAGGATTTCGGGAGCCACGGAAGCTCTGGCGGTGCAATAAGATCTCCAACGACAGGCACAGATTGAATGTCCAACTAGACCATCTTAAGGAGCTGGACAGAGATTGATCCAGGTGGCGTTTGATCTGCAAGGGGAGGTTATGGCCTGCTGGGATTTGCCAGGACAACGATGATATACTGTGCACAGTCTTGTAGGAAAAGCCAATATACATCGCCTAGCAATTGGGTGTACCAAGAGTATTATTGCTAGAACTGGCCCCAGTCCTGCTGCCCTTCTCCGTGAGAGAGGGGTTGGCTCTTACGAGAGAACTGAGGCCAGAATTCCCCCGTTACAGCTCTTACCAGCTTGCTGTCTGTTTACTGTCACATTGCTGAAGGGAGAGTCAGTTTATGGGTTACTGCTGCGCTGCCAGGCACACAGGCGAATCTGATGCGGGCGCCAGACAACTGCAAGCAATAACATTGGCCGGTCGAGATTTCTCACCTCCACTCCTGATTGTTTTCAGTTGTCTGACTGCAGCTGATAACCGGCGCTTGCTGGGAGCTGTTGTTGACTTGCTCAGGAAAAGCTGGCTTCTACTGACCTCGGGGCCAATGGACAACTGAAGGGGTTTCTACATCCGTCCCAGACAGCAGCTTCGGGTAAGGGACAAGGAAACAGCTTAGACAAGGCTCACCCCTTTTTTCTTTTGTTCTCGCACTCTGCTTTCCATGGCGTCTCCCGGCAGCGGCCTTCCATGTCCAGACCCTCCCCTTCTCTTACTCACCCTGTGAAACCAACATGCACTAACCCGCCTCAGCCTGGTGCCCTGCCTGGCCCAGCTTTTAGAAGGGATAAGACATGAAAGCTGTGAAAAGGTCTGTGCCGTCTTTCAGGCTGTGAGCCCCTCGGGGCAGGAACTGCCCCAATACCGATGCCCTGTGTAGCACCCAGCCAAAGTTCAGTGCCGTGCGATGGCCAGCCAAGGAAGACACCGGTGCAGCTGGGGCGATAGGGCAGGCCGGGTCGACAGCCTGGCTCTCGCCTCTCCTGGGCCGAACTTGGCTGTTGTAAAATGAGATCAACTCAGCTCTTGTCGCAGTTCTTCAAATACCTCGTCCCCAAGGCGAAATGGCCCCTTCTTGCCATGTGGCTCCGCAGATGATTGGCTTCCCCAGCTGGACTTAATGCTCCCAGCGTGTGACAGCAGATGGCAAGCGCTACAGAAGCGCCGCTGTGGCCCTCAGCTGTTCGCTCCGTTATTTTTAAGCCACGTTCTTTACTGGCAGGCTGTGCCCCTGGGGCGGGAGCTGGATCTGTGCACTTGTGCGCGTGCGAGGGATGGGGCCGCTGAGAGCGCGGGGGACTCTCAGGGGCTAAAGGAATGAAGGCGCGTTCCTGCTGGGGTTGGAGGTGATAACAGGTATGGGACCTGGAGGAAGGGGGAGGCGGGAGCCAAGGGACTGTACAATGCTCTGCGTCAAGGGATAGCAGGAAATTAGCATCATTGGCGTGGGGAAGGATCTTGAGGGAGGAGAGTCTCACTTGGCTCATTCTGCTGACTCCGGTTTCCCTGCCTGCTGGGATGTCTCCCTTTATGTGCATACTCACTCTTCCCCTTCCAGCTGGAATGCAAAGTGCTGGAGGATTCACAGGGTGGCACCTAACAAAGGGGACAGGACAGTCGCTGATCAGTCCTGTTGTTGCCCTGTTGTTGGCAAATCCACTGTTTCGTACTCAGCGGTGCCTTTGCTTTTCACTTGCTTGTGTTTCTCTCTTCGCACTGTCGTGCTTGGCCTCTCTGGCCTGTCATCGCTGGCAGCATAAGTGTAGTTTTACGTTTACATTTGGGGGGTGGGGGGAAAGTGCAGCTCCAGTCAGGCCAATGGGGACATGGAGGGGGGGTGCAAATTCTGCACCTGCCCAAAGCTTGCAGTTTGGGGGGGGGTGACGCCCCCCCCCGCCTTACCCCCCAAACTATGCCCATGGTTTGCAGAGGTGAGTAACAACCACTGGCATAGTAAGCAAAAAATGACATTAATCTTTGGAAGGGAAAAGATCACTTTAGTCCCATCTGGCTGGTTCCCAGGGGCTGGTCCTGGCTCGTTAGCCACTATGTGCCCCGTAGTACTTTGTCTGGGAGAGATTTAAAGGGCAGCTCCCACCCCAGCCATCGGGAGGCGATTCCGTAATAAATGCTGCTGGTCTTTGTCCGACCCACTCAGAGTGTGAAGCACACGGGTTAGTGGCAGGGCTCACGCCCCCTGCAGCGGTTCCCCCTATGCTCTACTCTGGTGGATGAAAGC